>NC_091963.1:86050119-86352903 GCF_031021105.1 Erythrolamprus reginae | reverse complement strand
CTTAGTCTAGTTCTGGCCATCACAAAACAAAAAATGCTGAGATCCTACAAAATGTGCAGAGAAGAGCAACAAAGATGATGTTTGGACGCTATATCATATGATGAAGTAGTGGGGAAGCTAGGTATGTCTACCTATCAAAGAGAAGGATTGGGGTGACATGATATTTGTCTTCTGGTACTTGAGGGGATGCCACAGAGAAGAGAGAATCAACTTATTTTCCAAAGTACCAGAAGGTAACCTCCCCCCGCAAATGGGTGGAAGTTGGTTAAAGAGAAATCTAACTAGAAGTAAGGAGAAAATTTGTGACAGTGAGAACAATTAATTAATTGAATGATTTACCACTTGAAGTTGTGGGTACTCCATCCTGGAGGTTTTCAAATACAAACCAGACAGCCACTTGACTGGGATGGTCATCTCACTTGAGCAAGAAGTTTAATAAAATATTTCTCAGGTCCCTTCCTGCTCTATGATTCTATAGCATTTATCACATTAGTATTTGTGTCATTTGCACATCTAATAAGTATTCTCTCTATCTCCTTATACAAATCATTAAAATGTCTAGGAATCAGAAATGGTTCTAGAAGGATCTCCTTGTGGCATTTATCACTTCAATGTGATGAAAATTGGAATTCAATATTATCCCTTTCATTTCTGTTTTTCTCTTCCCTCTCCTTTTCCTTCTCTCCCCTTCTCTCTCCCATTTGTTTGTTCTACCCTTCCCTCGTTCTTTCCATCATTTTCTCTGTCCTCCCCCCTCTCTTTTCCCCTCTCGTCTCTTTGCCTCTGTCTCTCTGGGAACCAGCTAGCAGCCTACCCCACTTCTTTTCCTTCTCTCCCCTTCTCCCATTTGTTTGTTCTACCCTTCCCTCGTTCTTTCCATCATTTTCTCTGTCCTCCCCCCTCACTTTTCCCCTCTCGTCTCTTTGCCTCTGTCTCTCTGGGAACCAGCTAGCAGCCTACCCCACTTCTTCGGAGTTCATCCTCTGGTTTCACGCAGAACTTCCGGGTTTGACAACCAGGGGAGCCAGCCAAGCTTGATTGACTCCTTTCCTGTGCTCAGGGTTTCATCTTCATGTTTTGGGGGTGAGGAAGAAGCTGCTGAGCCTGCTCCCCCAGCCTAGGCTTTGCTGGGGGCTGGCTTGGAAAGGGAGTCCAAGGTACAGGACCAACACATGGGGTTGGGGCCAGGGATCCTGGGGGCCGTCCCCTCAGCGCATCTTGGGAGTCCCGCAGGAGCGGAGCCCGGCCAGAGAGAGATTTAGCAGAAGCAAAAGACAGAAGACTTTTGCTTCTGCAAAATCTCTCTCTGGCCGGGCTCCGCCCTCACGTGACTCCCAAGATGCGCAAGGAGACGCCTTGCCCAGTTCTTTACAGCAGCAAAATGTTGCATTCCAGGTGGATGCATGGGGCCTCCAGGTGGCAGGAACAAGGGGGGGCATGCAGCCTAAGTTAGCCAGTCCCGGCTGAGATGGTGGTGACGGTGGCGGCGGCAGCAGCAGCGGACTCCTGGGGCGTAGATATGACATTACTGGTGCTGCTGCTTCTCTAAGAAAAGCCTCCAGGCCACCTCAGCAGTTGCCGCCACCGCCTTGTTCCTGTAGAGTCGCATGGTGGGCTGGCAGCGGAATGGGGAGCTCGCGTGCAAGACGGGGGCAATCACCGCCTCCTCCCTCAGGGCGAACGTCTGCGCCCTGCCACGAGCTTTAAAGAGAAAGGTGGAGAGAGGGCGAGACCTCCAGTTTGGGCAGCGCCATCAGCCGAGCAACAGGAAGAACCGCCACTTTTCCCCCACAGGACACACACACACTCCTGTGGCGCTGCTCAAACCGGAGGTCTCACCTTCCCCCCTCTCTACCTTTCTCTTTAAAGCTCACGCAGGAGCGCTCAGCCTTTCCCCCACCCCCAGAGGGACATGTGGGCTGGCAGTGAAACAGGGAGCTCACACATGCACGCGCATATTTAAAGGAAAACACCTTCATGGCCAGAATATTTCCCCACACTTTCTTTGCCGCTCCACTCGCCCCAACTCCGGCGCCCAGCTCCACTATGCAGCCTTGGAAAAGACTGCGCGGAGGTTTGTTTTTGAGTGCGTGGCCGTGCGGCCGCACACCTTAAAAGGAACATTGGAGACAACATGAGAAAACACATCCAGAAAAATACATTGTCTGATTTTTAACAAATTTATTTGCAAATTATGCTGGTCACCTACAAACAAGCAAGATTTCTGGGTCTCACAGACAGATTTCTCACATATTTCTTCTTTAAGAGGCTCCTCTGTCCTCCACTCATTACCTGTAGTAATGACATCTGTTTGAACTTGTTATTAATATAAAAGACAACTGTCCAGAACCTCAAACAGTCACACTCCAAATCCCTGGTTAAGAAGGGAGCAGATCACCCTAAACAGAGCGGCCAGGCGAGATTCCGCTGATGCAATCAAGGTGGCATGATACACACATCTTGCCGCCTTGAGTGCCACTTTGTAAGTCTTAATATGAGCTCTTACAAGTGTTTGATCGGATTCAGACTTACTTTTACTCTTCCTTCATCGCTTCTCTAGATGTCTCTTCTGGCATTTCAACTCCCAGAGCTCCTCGGTAAACCAAGGAGCTCTCCGGGGTCTAGTGCCACGGAGAGGTCCCAATGACGCAATCCGGTCAAGAGCCTCCGTTGCAGCCTTGTTCCAGGCTACAGCAAGAGACTCTGCCAAACTGTAGATGAGTGCATATGGAATAACCCCAAGCGCCCTCTGAAAGCCCTCTGGGTCCATCAGGCGTCTGGGGCGGACCCACCTAGTCAGCTCCGCCTCCCTGCAGGGGAGGATTGGAGTCAGGAAGTTAAGCCGCAGTAGAAAATGGTCTGACCATGACAAAGGCAACACTTCTAAGCCCCTTAGTCTCAGACCATTACTCAATTGCTCAGAGAGGAATACCCCCTCAAGTGTGCCCCCCCTCATGAGTCGGACCCTGTACTATACTTGAGTCAGGCCAAGGGCTGCAATGGTGGCCATGAACTCCTGTGCTAGCCCAGAGGTTTCACCGAATGGGGCTATGTACCCTGAGGTTTTGAGTGCAAACCTCCTTTCATCAGCAAGGGCACTGAAAATGAAATGTGGCTGGGTCTTTCACCATGACAATGATCCCAAGCACACCATTAGGGCAACAAAGGAGTGGTTTCATAAGAAGCATTTCAAGGTCCTGGAGTGGCCCAGCCAGTCTCCAGATCTCAACCCTATAGAAAACCTTTGGAGGAAGTTCAAAGTCCATGTTGCCAGAGAGAGGCGTGGTCAGCATCACGGCAAAAGAGCTTCTCTCATGCTCCTGCGAAGGAGTGCTGAACCCTTGCTGTTTGGGGGAACCGATTCCTGTTGGATTGGCCTGGAACCTGCCTGACAGGTATGTGTGAAAAAGGGGTCTGGGTCCCCCGCCATTTTTGGGGTCGGCATACCCCACGGTGGGAAGGGTTTCGACCTAGACCGGCAGCAGGTGAAACAATCTCGTTCGCCATAGCTGTGGCAACTATGTACTGGAAAGATAGGATTGAAAGCATCAGAAATCATCTGGAAGAAAAAGAAACATAAGTTTTTGTGCTGGAGGTTGAGAAGAAGTAAGTTTGGAAGAAAGGGTGAGGGCCAGAGGGAGACCTTGACAAAGGTTTTTTTTTAAATTGTTTGTTTTGGAAGTTGATCTAAAGTGGAAGAGGCCGTACTATTAGTGGACTGTTTAATTAGCATTAAATGAAATTAAAAATTAATTAAAACCCAAGAAATTTATAATTTTATTTTCTTTTGGAAATTGAGAATTAAATTTGGACTTTTTGAGACTATTAGAATTTAAATTTTAAAGTTTTTACATAAGCCAAAGCAATTGTGAGATCGTATACTGGTGACATCTGCTGGTGAAGTTGAAGTGATATTTGGTTGGATTTACAACTCACTGAATATGACCTTGATGCAATGGAATTGGACAGATTGTTTTTACAAGAAGTGATAAAGAGGAGCTGAGAACTAAAAAAGAAAGAAAACATTCTGGATTTAAACTTTAGCTGAACCTGAAAGGGGGAGGAGAAAAATAAAAAGAAAGATAGAAAGATTCTTTTGAAGAAATTTGGCTTCTGGATGATATGAAGATTAATTGGAAACTAGGGCAAAGCTTTTTGATATATTAATTCTGGATGAGATGGAAGACATAAGAGAGTTAGTTAAAGACATACTTAAATATATTAAAGAGTGGAAAGAAGAAAAGGACCGTTGAACATACCTGAACAGTCTTCTCGATGCACTGCGAGGAGAGTCCAATATGGGTGATACTTCAACCTGATTGGTTAGGGACAAAGTTAAATTAGAATAGTAATTAGCTCCGCCCTGTAGCCACCCCTAATAGCTCAGTCAATAAAAATGAAGGAGTAGTGCAAACAAACACAACTTTATTAATTCACTAGTAAATAACAACTGAGTCCCTGGGCCAACTGGCCGGGTTGGGTTTGGACTCTCCTCGCAGTGCATCGAGAAGACCGTTCAGGTAAGTTCAACGGTCCTTCTCCAATGCACTGCTGTGGAGAGTCCAACATGGGATATCAAGATCAAGATAACAGGGTGGGAGACAGCTGGACCAGGGGCGTATGTGAATCACATACCCTCTGTAGCACTCTTTGGCTGAAGGCCGCATCAGAGGACCTGAACGAGTCGAGTTTATGTTTAATGAAAGTATTTGGAGATGTCCAAGTGGCTGCTCGACAAATGTCTTCTAAAGGAACCTGTGTGGACCACGCCGCTGATGTTGCAGCACTCCTTGTAGAGTGAGCAGTAATGTTTTCAGGTACTGGCAATGACTGTGACTCGTAGGCAGTCACGATACAGGACTTCACCCAATGGCTAATTGCCGTAGGAGATACTTTAGCCCCCATAGTAGATGACGCAAATGACACAAACAAGGGTCTCCATTTTACGATGTGGAGCAGTTCGACGAATGTAGACTTTTAAAGCCTGATGTACGTTCAGCTTGTGCCAACGCAGTTCCAATGGGTGTTTCCCATTGGCACAGAAGTTGGGCAGAATGAGGTCATTAGATCTATGGAATAGTGTGTTAACCTTTGTCAGAAAGGTTGGGTCCAGGCGTAAAACCACCCTATTTGGATGGAATACGCATAAATCTGGTCTGACTGATAGAGCTGCGAGTTCGGATACTCTCCTGGCCGACGTGATGGCAACTAGGAATGCCGTCTTAAAAGACAGAAGCTGTAATGAAATGTGGTGGAGAGGCTCAAATGGTGGTGCGGACAAGGCATCCAAGACAGATGGAAGATCCCATGAAGGAAATCTGTGTACTGTCGGAAGGCGCAGATTAGAAGCTCCTTTTAGGAAGTCCCTGACCCAGGGATGATGGGTCATGGATCTCCAGTTATCCAGTTTCACGATGGTGGAAATGGCGGCCACCTGTCTGTGCAGAGTAATAGGGGCAAGTCCCCTGTCGAGTCCAGACTGCAGGAATGCCAAAAGATTCTCCACTGATGAAGACTGGGGTTCCACGTGGCTGTTTGTGCAAAATTGACAACGTGGCCTGATATATTCAAGTAGTTGATGATCTCCGTGCCGCTTGAATGGTTAAAATCACCTTTTCCAGAAGTGATGCCTGTCTCATTCTGTCCCCCTCAAGTGCCACGCGGCAAGTTTCCACCATTGAGGATCTGGGTGGAACACTGACCTCTGGCTGAGGGATACTCGATGGCTCGGAAGCCGCCAAGGTGGAGAAATCGTCAAGTCCATCAGATCCGCAAACCATGGTCGTCGAGGCCAGTATGGAGCAATGAAGATGACTTCGGCTCGTTCTGATATCAGCTTGGCAATCACCTTGGGAATAACGCACACTGGTGGGAAGGCATACAGCAGTCCTCCATGCCACGGAATCCTGAGGACATTGACCCCCTCGGCCCCTGGTGATGGGAACTGAGAGAAGAAGCAATGAAGCTGTGTATTTTGCGGTGTGGTGAACAGGTCCACGAGTGGTGTGCCATATCTGTTGACAATGTCCTGAAATACGTCCTCCCCCAGGAGCCATTCCGCTGGGTGGAGGGTAGACCTGCTGAGTCAATCGGCTTGTACATTGTCTACTCCCGAAATGTGTTCTGCTCTCAGTGAGAGCAGGTTTGCCTTTGCCCAAGTCATGAGGGTTTCTGCTTCCTGCATTAGTCTGTCCGATTTCGTCCCACTTTGATGGTTTATGTGGGATCGAGTGGCCACTTTGTCAGTGAGTATTAACACATGTCTGCCCTGACTCTGTGCCTGGAAGGCTTGTAGGGCCAAGAACACGGCTCTCAACTATAGGAGATTGATGTTGATCTCTGACAGATCCTTGAGTGTCCATAGGCCCTGGGCCACCTGTGTTTTTGGAGTGGGCCCCCCAACCCATAAGGCTTGCATCTATGGTGATGATCACTTCCTCCTGTGTCAGGAAGGGAGAACCCCGAAGCAGTGCTGCTGATTGCCACCACGGGAGGGAATGCCTGACCCTCCTGGGCACCAGCACCATTCGTGATGAGTGACTGGATGGGTTCCGTTGAAAGGGCAGGAGGAACCACTGGAGTGATCTGGTATGCAGGCAGGCTAAAGGCATGGTATCAATGCAAGAAACGAATGTTCCTAGCACCTGTGATAGAAAGGCCAGGGACACTTGTTTCTGGTAACGAAGAAGGTTTACCATTCTGTTGACGGTCTTCTGACAGATATACCTTGCCTGCTCGAGAGTCTATTACCGTACCTAGGTGTGGGAGGCATGTGGTCGGAGTTAGATGGCTTTTGAGTAAATTTATTGTAAACCCAAGCTCCTGTAAGGTTTGAATAGTCAAGTGTAGATCCTCTTCTGCCTGCTTGGGGTTCTTTGATAGGATCACAATATCTTCCAAATACGCCATAAGGCGAATTGAGTGAGACCTGAGGGACACTGTCAAAATGTCCAAAAGTTTGGTAAAAGTCCTCAGGGCAGAAGACAAGCCGAAGGGCATTGCCTGGTACTGGTAATGTTGGTCCTCGGTGTAAAACCTGAGGTACTTCTGATGATCGGGATGTACAGGTATGTGGAGGTATGCCTCCTTCAGGTCGATGGAGGTCATCCAGTCGCCTCGTCTTATGCATGAAAGAATGGTGCGTTGGGAATGCATCTTGAATCTCACGTATCTGACATACAGATTGAATTGTTTTAAATTGAGAATCAATCTGCATCCACCTGAGGCTTTGGGTACCACAAACACTATCGAATAGTACCTTAGCCCTCTTTGGCTTGGAGGGACCGTCTTTATGGCCCCGATGTCAAATAGGTGCTGTACCTCCTGGTGCAGGAGGGCCCTCTTCTGAGGACAATGGGACCATGGACATTGGAGGAAACGTTGATATGGGGAATAGAGAAAGTTGATCCTGAGGCCTTGGGACACTGTGGTAAGGGCCCAAGCATCTGTTGTGGTACCCTTCCAAGCCCTGGCAAATGATTGGAGCCGGCCCCCAATAGGAATGTCTGTCTCCAAGTCACTTCTGTCCTCGGAATCCCCTCTGGTTGATGTTTCTGAAGGGCTTCCTGGACTGCTGATATTGTCTGCCTCTGTTTACATATCCTCGTCTGTCAGCCCTGAAGGTTCCCTGATTGTACCCTCCTGAATATGACCTTGGGTTCTGGGTGTTCGCCAAGGAGGGTTCTTGCTGAAAGGGCTGCCAACGGAAGAAAGGTGTCTGACATCTGTCTGCTCATCTGGCGGATCTTGGTAGCACCTTCCGTTTGTCCTTATCTTCTATAAGGACCTTATCAAACACCTGTCCAAATAATTCAATGTCGCGGAAGGGTGCTGAAGCCAGGTGCCATTTTGACTTTGCATCTGCTTGCCAGGACCTCAGCCAGAGCAAGCGTCAAGAAGCCAGAGTTGTGGCCATAGCCCTGGAAGCGAATTTTGCCGTGTTTAGTGTGGCGTCTGCTGAAAATTCTGAGGCGAGAATCAGCTTACTTAGGTCCTGATGAAGATGGTTGTCCTCTGGACCCACCTTAGCCTGCATATCTTGGAGCCAGAGAATACAGGCTCTGTTAAAGAAAGATGCGGCAGAGGCTGCCCTGAGTGACCAGGAGGCCATTTGATGTGTCTTGCGAATCAGGGTCTCTGTCAACCTTTGCTATGCTGCTGCTTTCTTTCGCTTGGTTGTCATAGAGACGGGGAGGGGTAGAGATCGGGTGGGGGATTGGGAAGTGTGCAGGAGGAGAGTAAGTTTTGATTTCCCATGTGCCAGGCAGAGACCATTAGATGGAAAATTCCCGAAGGAGCAACTTTGCCACCTGATGCATCTGGACAATGGAGATTGGGCGAATGCCCAACAGGGGGGTGAAAAGGGTTTCCTTCAGACTTTGCTTTTCCTTCGATGCTTCAAGTTGTGATTTTGATAAATTCACTTTTGAACTTTATAAAAGGACTCTGAGTTTTATTTGTCCGAATTCTGACTGGCAGCTTTGACATTAAGCAAAGTCTGCCCTGGATACAAAAATGGAACCCTGTAATTAACTGGCGTACTGGGGCTGTCACCATCTCCTACAAAGGAAAGGAGGAACTGGGTTTTGTGCTAGCAGAACTGGGGAGGAAAGCCCCCACCCCGGTGGAGAAAATTACAGGCGAGGAGAAATTCCCCAGGGAATATTGGGATCTTAAAGCAGTTTTCAGTGAAAGGGAAGCTGACAAACTGCCACCCCATAGGACCACGGACTGTAGCATTGATATATCGCCTGGGGCAAAATTGCCTAAACCCAGGATGTACTCCTTAACCCCTAGGGAATTGGGTGAGTTGCGCAGGTTCATTGATAAAAACTTAGAAAGGGGATTCGTACAACCAGCGAGGCCTCAAATGGCAGCCCCCATCATGTTCAAAGAGAAGAAAAATGGCTCTTTGAGGATAGTAGTGGACTATCAAAACTTGAATGCAATTTGCCTTTAATGAAGGACATGCTGACCTACTTGGTGAAGGGGAAGTTTTTCACCAAATTGGACCTACGTGAGGCATACTACTGGGTGCGCATAAAGGAAGGAGACGAGTGGAAAACCGCTTTCAACACTCCACTGGGATGTTTCCAATTCAGGGTGCTCCCTTTTGGCCTACAGGGGGCACCAGGAGTTTTCATACAACTAATCAATGAGGTGCTGCATGATCATTTGTTTAAGGGGTGTTTGATATACTTGGATGACATTTTAATATACTCAGAGACACTAGAGGAACACGTGGCTCTGGTCAGCAGGTCCTAAAGAAATTTAAAGCAGCTGAACTATATGCTAATTTGGCAAAGTGCGAATTTAACCAGAGCAAAATTGACTACTTAGGTTATCGCATTTCACACCAAGGGATGGAAATGGATCCGGAGAAAGTGCTGGCGGTTCTGGAGTGGAAAGCTCCACAAACTAGGAAGCAGTTGCAAAGCTTTCTAGGGTTCGCTAATTTCTACCGACAATTTATCCCAGCTTTTCCCCAGATAGCACTGCCGATCACCAGCCTGCTGAAAACTAAGGGAGAGGGTAAGCCCAAGCCCAACAGCCCATTATTGTGGTCCATGGACTGTCAAGCAGCTTTCAAAAAGCTGAAAAAACTGTTCGCGAATGAGCCAATCCTCAAACACCCTGATTTAGAGCGTCCGTTTGTAGTACACGTGGATGCAAGTGATGTAGCCGTGGGAGCGGTATTGCTACAAAAGGATGAGGAACAGGTGTTATGCCCCTGCGCATACACGTCTAGAAAGTTAACTGAGACCGAATGGAGATGGGCTATGTGGGAAAAGGAAGCGTTTGCAGTATGCTGGGCCCTACTCACCTGGAGGCACTTTTTAGAAGGGGCAAAGCAACCTTTTGAGGTGTGGACAGATCACAAAAACCTGGGAGCTTTGAAACCCCCCCGTAAATTATCCCCAAAACAAGCCAGGTGGGCGCAGCATTTCAGTCAGTTCAATTTCTCATTGCGCTATATACCAGGGGGGAACAATTTTATGGCAGACGCGCTGTCTAGAATGCCACAATATAATAGCGGGAGGCTAGAACTAATTCAACCGGTGCTTCAGCCTTCACAAACAGCATGCCCGGCAATTACCAGACAACAGAGTTCAAAGAAGACGGAGCTTCCTGACAGCCTGGTGGTGGATCTTCAGAAAGCATTAGAAACCGATGACTAGTTTCTGTCTCACCAAGGAGACTGCACCAAGAGAAGCGGCCTAGCTTGGCTAGGGTCCCACTTGTATGTTCCCCTAGCTTTGAGGTCATTGGTATTAGAAAGGGGACACGACTCCAAAGTGGCTGGTCATTTTGCTTTTCTAAAAACATTGCATTTATTGAGAAGGCAGTTCTGGTGGCCTTCCATGGAAAAGGACATCAAGACTTATGTGGTGAGTTGCCCAGTATGTGCAGCAGTCAAACGGCCCCCAGGTCGCCCCCAAGGACTGTTGCAATCAGTGGCGAGACCTGGGGCACACTGGAAGGAAATTTCCATGGATTTTATTGTGGACTTACCTGAAAGTGGGGGTAATACTATAATTTGGGTTGTTACTGACCTTTATTCCAAACAGGTTCATTTTGTGGCATGTTCAAAAATCCCCACTTCCAGATCGTTGGCGAAGATGTTTATACAACATGTATATCGGTTGCATGGAGTTCCTGAGAGGATCATATTGGATCGTGGGGTACAATTTACCTCCAACTTCTGGAAGGAGTTTTTAGGGTTGTTGGGTACAAATAGGGGCTCAGTTCAAGCCATCACCCTCAGACTAATGGGGTGTGTGAGAGGACTAACTCCGTACTAGAACAGTACCTTAGGTGTTACTTGAATTATCAGCAAGATAACTGGAGTCACCTTTTGCCATTCGCAGAAGTGGCCTATCACAATTCACTACATAGTAGCATGGGGTTCACTCCATTTAAATTGGTGAGTGGACAAGACTTTTTGCCAATCCCGGAATTACCCCAAGATGAGCCTCACCACCCATCATTAAAAGATTGGGTAACGCAACTCAAGGCAGCTTGGCCCATAGCACGGAAGGTGCTGGATGAGGCTCAAAATACGCATAAGACCCAGGCGGATAAGAAAAGGATAGCTGCGGATTACAAGGTGAGAGATAAGGTATATCTCTCGACGAAGTTCCTGAGAACAACACAAAAGTCCAAGAAACTAGGAGCTAAGTATGTGGGGCCTTTCCCAATTGTGCAGGTGGTAAATTCAGTGACAATGAAATTAGACTTGCCAAAAGAACTAAGGAAGATCCACCCAGTATTCCATGTAAGCTTGCTTAAGCCGGAACGGATCAGTGAATTGCGACCACCGCAACCAGATCCCCCTGCCCCACTACTCATTGAGGGTGAGCAACATTTTGAGGTTAAAGAAGTGCTTGATTCCAGGAAACACAGGGGGAAAACTCAATATCTGGTAGCTTGGAAACATTTTCCTGCATCGCACGCTGAATTGGTGGATGAGAAGCACATGAATGCCCAGAGGGAAATTGAACGTTTTAGACTGAAATACCCTGAGAAGCCTTAATGTGGAAATGTATATATTGGTGTTGTTTGTTTTGTTTTCTAGGACTAACATCCCCATTCCATATGACGGTCTTGGCATATTCGGGTTTCTTCCCGTGTAGCATTTGGAAATTTCTGGCGACGTTTCGACGAGGTCCCACTCATCATCTTCAGGCTGGTGCTTCTGTCCTTGTTCTAGGGCGAACACAGCGAGACCTGAGCTGCCTTCCTTCTATAAATACTTATATAAAAACCCGAATATGCCAAGACCATCATACCTGTCCCCGTGAAAATCTAGGAAAACACACACACATATATGTGTGTGTGTGTGTGTGTTTCCGTAGATTTTCACGGGTACAGGTATGACGGTCTTGGCATATTCGGGTTTCTTCCCGTGTAGCATTTGGAAATTTCTGGCGACGTTTCAACGAGGTCCCACTCGTCATCTTCAACTATATATATATATAGTTCTGAGTTCGGGTTTTGCCCCGTGTAATATTTTGCATATCTATGCGATGTTTCAGTGAAATCACATTCACCATCATCAGGCTGAAGTTGAAAGCTTCGTGCTGCTGTAAATATAGTTTGTTTGCAACTGCCATTTGTTCCTTATAAATAGTGGTGGGGGTGAAGATTTGGTTTGAATGTAGCAAATAGATTGGGTGGCTATGTTTTAATGATTTGATTGGTTGGTGGAATCACATTTAGTTGAAGGATTGACATGGTGATGATTATGATATTTTTTTTGTTTAGGGCTGGTTTTCAAATTTCTGGTAGGGGGATGTGTCATCACGTTTGTTCATACTGAGGGGGTGTTTTCCTATCTCTATGGCTTCCATGATTATTCTTTTATATACATGTTCTGTTTTGGAAAGTAATTTAGTTTTTTCGAAGTCAATTTCATGTCCTGTCTTTTGGGTTTCCTAGGATGTTGGATATTTTCTGGTTAGTGACAAATGACGTTTTGATATTATGTTTGTGGATAATTTTACTAATTTTGTCTGTGGTGCCTTTAATGTAAAGGAGGAGGGTGATACCATTATCCTGTTGTTTGTCTTGATTTTGGGGGGATGTCTCTTTTTTGATTAGGTTTGTAATTGTTTTTCTTTCAAATCCATTAGAAATTAATACATCTTTGAGTTTGTTCAATTCAGGTTTTAAGTGGTCATGGTCAGCTAGGCGTTTGGTTCTGGTGATGAGGGTTTTGGCTACTGATCTGATCTGTGCAGGGTGGTGGTGGGAGTGTGCATTTAAATAACGGTTGGTGTGTGTTTTCTTTTAGTAGATGGATTTTTTATAGATTAGGACATCCAGACATTGAGACATTAGGACATCTATTAGGACAAATGAATAATTCCCAAATGCTTCCAACTAAAATTCCATCCAAAACCCCCAGCCATTGAGAGGATCCTAAAAAGAACTGAATTAGCCCTAATTAGAAATGAACTCCACAAGAAAAGATTCATACTGGATGAAATCAACAAAAGTCTACTCTCTCTTCACCTTAAACTCAGCAACAAAATGCACCCAATACTCTGGGACAAATTAAAACAAATATAAATCTGGAGAGCTGAAACAGAAACCCAGTACAAGACAGACACACATAACAAGAAACTCCACAAACTAGAAAAACAGTACATAACATATCAGACAGGATCCTCCCCACTGCAGAAACCAGTGTCCTTTCAAAAGGATTCAATTTTGCAATAGCCCCCAAACTCATCCCCACTGAAAACATCATATGTGGAGTTGAAGCTACCCTAAATAAAATCAACCCAGATGAAGCCAACAAAATCAGACTTGAAGTCACCAATATTCTCTGCTCCAGCAAACCACCCAGAAGCAACATACAAAGAGAAGAACAAAATGCACTTATAAATTTGAAGAACGACAACAATATAATCATCCTCCCAGCAGACAAAGGAAACTCCACAGTGGTGATGAACACATCAGACTACAAGGAAAAACTATCCATCCTACTACAAAACCCTGCCTACAAACGTCTAAACACAGATCCTACCACCTACCTAGAAAAAACCACCAAATCCAAAATAAAAGCCTCTCCCATCAGTGAAGAGATCCAACAAAGAATCATCCCCAGAGAAAAATCTTCCATATGTCCAAAACTCTATGGCCTCCCAAAAATACACAAAGAAGGAATACCTCTCAGGCCAATAGTCAGCTCCATAGGCTCATCTCTGCAAAATATTGCCAAATTTTTAGCCAAATATCTATACAGAAGCTATCACCTCATATGTAAAAAAACTCATTCCACTTTATAGAAATAATTAAAAAACAAAACCTACAACTTGTAAGTTTCGATGTTGTATCCCTTTTCACCCAAATACCAATTAAAGAAGCCTTAACAGCTATCCAAAACAAATACAAGCCCCCCAAGTATATCTTAGATCTGACCAACCACTGTTTAACAAATACATACTTCATCTATAATGAACAAAGATATAAACAAATAGAAGGAGCTCCCATGGGATCACCCCTCTCACCTGTCATCGCAAACCTCTACATGGAACATTTTGAAAACTATGCCTTGGAGAAATCTAAACACAAACCCAAACTTTTGCTGAGATATGTAGATGACACTTTTGTAATTTGCCACATGGAAAAGAGAAACTGGACAATTTCCTCACACATCTCAATAGCCTACACCCCAAAATACAATCCACTATGGAAACAGAAGCCAATGATCAACTTCCCTTTCTGGATGTCCTCATCTATAAAAAACCCAATGGCACCCTAGGACACACCATCTACCAAAAGAAAACACACACCAACCATTATTTAAATGCACACTCCCACCACCACCCTGCACAGATCAGATCAGTAGCCAAAACCCTCATCACCAGAACCAAATGCCTAGCTGACCATGACCAGTTAAAAACTGAATTGAACAAATTCAAAGATGTATTAATTTCTAATGGATTTGAAAGAAAAACAATTACAAACCTAATCAAAAAAGAGACATCCCCCAAAAATCAAGACAAAGAACAGGATAATGGTATCACCCTCCTCCCTTATATTAAAGACACCACAGACAAAATTAGTAAAATTCTCCACAAACAATATCAAAACTTCATTTGTCACTAACCAGAAAATATCCAACATCCTAAGAAACCCAAAAGACAAAATCCAACTCGAAAACCAAGGAATCTATGAAATACCATGCAAAACATGTGCAGTCATCCATTGGACAAACTAATCGAAGAATAAACACACACATTGCAGAACATAAAAATGCAGTCAAAAAAGAAGAAAAAACTTCCTCCCTTTTCCAGCACATTAAAAAAACAGGACATGAAATTGACTTCGAAAAAACTAAATTACTTTCCAAAACAGAACACGTATATAAAAGAATAATCATGGAAGCCATAGAGCTAGAAAAACACCCCCTCAGTATGAATAAACGTGATGACACGTCCCCCCTACCAGAAATTTGGAAACCAGCCCTAAACAGAAAAACATATCATAATCATCACCATGTCAATCCTTCAACTAAATGTGATTCCACCAACCAATCAAATCATTAAAACATAGCCACCCAATCTATTTGCTACATTTAAACCAAATCTCCACCCTCACCACTATTTATAAGGAACAAATGGCAGTTGCAAACAAACTATATTTACAGCAGCACAAAGCTTACAACTTCAGCCTGATGATGGTGAATATGATTTCACCGAAACGTCGCATAGATATGCAAAATATTATACGGGGCAAAACCCGAACTCAGAACAATCTACATACATATACCTGTGAAAATCTACGAAAATAAATAAATAAAAATAATGTATGTATGTATGTATGTATGTATGTATGTATGTATGTATGTATGTAGATTGTTCTGAGTTCGGGTTTTGCCCCGTGTAATATTTTGAGTAATATATATAAACCCAGGAAGCTTTGCAATTGCTTGCGGGTGCGCGAGGGCTGCCAATCAAGTACTGCTCTTACTTTCCCCAGATCATTTCGATCGATCCCTTCCTTGGAGATACGGTATCCCAAATAGTCCAGTGAAGACTTGTGGAACTCACATTTGGAAAATTTCACACATAATTTGATGGCTAGTTTTTTCAAGAATTGTTGCAACAGCTTCACACGATCTTCTAGCGTTCTCACTAAAGATGAGAATATCATCTAAATAGATGAGCACCCCCTTGTACAAGTGGGGGTGGAGCACCTCATTGATGTACTGCATGAAATCTGCGGAGGCTCCCTGCAGTCCAAAAGGCATCACCCTGAATTTGAAGCTTCCCAGTGGACAGTTGAACGCAGTTTTCCATTCTTTCCCCTTCCTGATTATAGTAGTATGCTTCTCTCAAATCTAGCTTGGTAAATATCTTGCCTTTGGACAAGTGGTTCAGCAAGTCTTTCATGAGGGGAAGGGGACAGATGTTCTGCACACATTGCAATTTATCCTCCAGAAGTCAACACACAATCTGAAACAACCCACTTCCCCATCTTTCTTCTCATTGAATAGCATTAGGGTGGTAACCTTCGATTTTGCTGCTTGGATAAACCCCCTCTCCAAGTTGGCACTGATATACTTCCTCAGCTCTTCCTTTGGGGACATCTTCAGTTTTGGGAGTGTTGTATCCGGATTGAATTCTATCGAACAGTCCATTGGCCAGGAGAGGGGAAGTGTGTTACACTTCCTCACTAAACACCCTCTTTAAGTCTCAATAGTCTCTCAGCACCTTATGAGAACCTGGTGGAGTGGCCTCCCTCGCAGGGGCTGCCAATTGAGGATAGGTTGGCACCCCAGACGTCAGCCCTTCTCGGTGCTTCTGGTCCCTCAGAGGGAGTATTGGGCCAACATGCACAGTTAACTTTCAGTACGCATCCTCCCATCTTATGTCCACTTATCTAGCCACGCCAGGCCCAGGATGATGGCTTCTGACATCTTGGGGACTACTATGAAACAAAGACTTTCACAATGTCACCCGACCCATAACTCTACAGGCTCAGTGAGGAGAGCGGCTGAGGCTCCCCTGATTAGTGATCCGTCCAGTTGTTGGAACTGGATGGGGCTCGATAGGGCCCTTGTACAGATCCCCAGCTTTTCACCATTACCTTACTGATTAGGCACTGCAAGCAACCCATATCTATTATGGCATCTCCCTCCACCACCTTTCCAATTTCTGGTACTTTACTCTTTGTCTTTGAGGAATGGGTGAACTGCTTCACTCACCATTGGGTGGTCTTCATCATGCACCTTTCATCTCAACAAGTTGCTGCTTTTTCCAGAGAGGAGGTCTTGTCATCGTCTGGAGGGGAAGGGTGCTCCTCCAACTGCAGTACCAGCCATCCCGATTCTGACAGTCTTGGGCTCCTCTTCCTAGAAGCGGGAAGTGGCCTGGAAGCGAGCTGACGTAGTCCCCATCCACAAAAAAGGCAAAAAGACCGACCCAGGTAACTACAGACCAATCAGTCTGACCTCTATACCTGGAAAAATACTGGAGAAAATAATCAAAAAACAACTTACCCACTTCCTAGAAACAAACAAGATCATATCCAATAGCCAGCACGGATTCATCAGAAACAAATCATGCCAAACCAATCTCATATCATTTTTCAACACCATAACCAAGTCAGTTGACCAACGCAACTCAGTGGACCTCATATACTTGGACTTCAGTAAGGCTTTCAATAAAGTCGACCACAATCTCCTAATCCACAAACTAGAAAAAAATGGAGTAGATTACTACACATGTAGATGGATAAACAGTTGGCTGACCAACCGCACCCAACGAGTTGTCCTCAACGGCACCAAATCCACATGGAAAAAAGTAGACAGTGGAGTACCACAGGGCTCTGTCCTGGGTCCTGTACTCTTTAACATCTTCATCAACGACCTGGACGAGGGAATAAAAGGGGAACTAATAAAATTTGCAGATGACACCAAGCTGGCGGGGGTAGCCAACACCCTTGAGGACAGGCTCAGAGTACAAGAAGACCTAGACAGACTATCACAGTGGGCCCATACCAACAAAATGAGGTTCAACACTGACAAATGCAGAGTCCTCCACCTCGGCAAAAAGAACCCTAGACATACATACAGCCTGGGAGATACCCCACTCAGCAGTAGTGACTGCGAAAGAGATCTTGGAGTCTTGGTGGACAATCAACTAAACATGAGTCAGCAATGTGCAGCAGCAGCCAAAAAAGCCAACTCAATCCTAAGCTGCATCAACAGAGGAATACGCTCCAAGACCAGGGAAGTACTAATACCACTCTACTATGCCCTGGTCAGACCCCACCTGGAGTACTGCATCCAATTTTGGTCACCTCACTACAAAAAAGACATCGAAACTCTGGAGAACGTGCAAAAAAGAGCAACCAAAATGATTAGGGGACTCGAAACCAAGACTTACGAAGAGAGATTGAGAGAACTGGGCATGGACAGCCTAGAAAAAAAGAAGGTCTAGAGGGGACATGATAGCAGTTTACAGATACTTGAGGGGTTGCCACGGTGAGGAGGGGGTCTCTTTATTCCCCAGGGCACCAGAGGGCCGGACGAGGAACAATGGTTGGAAGCTGACCAAGGAGAGATTCAACCTGGAAATAAGGAAGAACTTCCTGACGGTCAGAGCGATCAACCAATGGAACTGCCTGCCAGGGGAGGTGGTGAACTCCCCAACTCTGGACACCTTCAAGAGGAGATTGGACTTCCATTTGGCTCGGGTGCTGTAGGGTTTCCTGCTCAGGCAGGGGGTTGGACTCGATGACCTAACGGTCCCTTTCAACTCTATTAATAAATAAAATAAAAATAAATAAAATAAATAAATAAATAAATATTCCCTCGTCCAAGTCGTTGATGAAAATGTTGAAGAGCACAGGGCCCAAGACTGAACCCTGTGGTACCCCACTGCCTACATTCTTCCATGTGGATTTGGAACTGCTGAGGACAACTCGTTGGGTGCGGTTGGTCAGCCAGCTATTGATCCATCTGCATGTGTGGTAGTCTACTCCGCTTTTTTCTAATTTGTTGATTAGGAGATAGTGGTCGACTTTGTCGAAAGCTTTGCTGAAGTCTAAGTATATGATGTCCACCGTGTTGCGCTGGTCTACTGATTTGGTTATGGTGTTGAAAAAGGATATGAGATTGGTTTGACATGATTTGGTTCTGACAAACCCGTGTTGGCTGTTGGTTATTATCTTCTTTGTTTCCAGGTAGTGGCAAAGCTGTTTTTTTAAATTATTTTCTCCAGTATTTTTCCAGGTATTGAAGTCAGGCTAATAGGTCTGTAGTTGCTTGGATCCATCTTTTTCCCTTTTTTGTGGATGGGAACTACGTCCACTTGTTTTCAGTCTTCTGGTAGGTCTCCAGTGGCCCAAGATTTTTGGTAGATGAGGAGAAGAGGTTCCGCTATGTTGTCTGCCACTTCTTTTAGGACTCTGGGATGGAGTCCGTCAGGTCCTGGTGATTTGTACTCGTTAAGCTCCCTCAAGTAGTCCCTAATGGTAGCTTTGTGTTGAGTTTGGTTCCGGGGCTGTTATTTGCAGTTAGGTTGTAGGTTGGTTGGTGGTTCCTTTATGTGTGAAGACTGATGTAAAGTAGGTATTGAGCAGCTGTGCTTTGTCTCTGTTGTCGGTGATTTCGTTACCATCTTTGTTTTTTAGTATGGTGACTGTTTCCTTGATTTTTTTCTTGTTGTTTATGTGGTGGAAGAAGCTTTTTTTGTTATCGTTAATTTTCGTTGCGAGGTGCTGTTCGTTTTGAGCTTTTGCTGTTCTTATGTTTTGCTTGCAGGTTCTGGCTGTTTGCTGATATTCCATCTTGGTTATGAGTCCTTCTTTCCATTTGTTGTATTTGGCTTTTTTTCTTTTACGTTGTCTGCGAGGTCCTTGTTTAGCCATGCTGGGTTCATTTTAGTTTGTCTGCTTTTCTTTTTCGTGGGGATTGAATTGTTTTGGGCCTCAATGATAGTGTTATTTAGGGCTTCCCTAAAATCTAAGGGACTCAGAGTTGGAAAGAATCAAGTCGAATTCAGACGTGGCTATTAATAAATCTTACCCTGCGAGAAGCCCAGGCATGGAAATGATTTATTTCTCAGATGCTATTTGGTTCGCTGACAACTATTCCAACTCTCTCCTGATCCGAAGAATGGAACAGAGGGAGTTAACCAAGAATCTGGAGGTGGAATGGCTTGGAATGTTCTGCCCCCCCCCCTCTCCAGTAGGAGCCAGACAGAGTTCAACATTACGAAGGTGAAGAGAGGAATAGGCTTGGGGCTGAGATGAACAAACCAGAAGCAACCTATCTTCCTGAGTGGGGGTGGCTGAGATGCCCATGGGTTTCTGAAGATCCCCTTTCTCATGGCCCCCTGAAGTTACCTCTCTACACGGCAACAATGAATAATGTAGCCTCCCCTTCCATCCCAGTCCATGACTCCCTAAGTGAATTGCAAGATAGAGGCAAGCCGATGTCATATCAAAGGAATTCCTTGTGGGGGAATTTCAAAACCTGCTCAGCCCCGTTTCTCCTGCTCCTCTGATTGCAAACAGCAGACTGCTTCCTAAATTGCATAATAAGAGGGCTCCTGAGCCAAATAGACAGATAGAGGCGGAGACTTGTATTTTTCAATTGAAACGGGCAAGCAAGCCTGTGAAGAATTTTATGAAAGAATTTCTAATGATTGCCTATAATCTGAAGGGGTGGCCAGAAAACTGTTTGGTCCAAATTTTCAAAAGTGTCCTTGATCCAAAGTTGAGAGGTGTGTGAACTGCAGGTGGGAGGCAGCTGGCCCATTCAAGACTGGTATGCCATGGCAGTCGCTTTGGGTGAGGTAATTCTTGCTGAGAAGGGACCTCCCCCGTCCCACGCAACAAAGGATCTTTTAAGAGGCCACCTTTTCCCTTGTCACCTGGGCTCCCCTTGCTCAGGAGTTATGAGGGGAAAAATTGCTACAGATGTGAACAGACTGGCCATAAGGGGACAGACTATTTGACGCCCCTCTCTCCCCCAAAACCCAAGCCATGCCCAGTAGCAGAAAGATGATCTGAAGAAGCCCCTCCGCAGGGGTGCTGAGCCTTTTAAACTACAGAGCTGTGCCTCATGAGGATTTTGCTAAGGGTGAAAACCCTATGCCTTCAGGAACCAGCCTTGATTGGAATGAGGAGCCCAGTATAGAGGATGACCCAATGGTGAGTGAACCCATCCATCCGTTCATCATTAAAGCAAGGATTAAAGTAATGACCACTGGGGAAGAGGAAGAAATATGGGCTCTGATAGATACAGGGTGTTGAGATGCCTTATTAGCAAAACCATAGTGGAGAAGTTAAAAATCCAGACCAGGTCTTTAACGAAACCCATCCAGTTCCAGCAGGTGGACGGCTCTCTAGTGGGTGGAGTTCCCGCTATACTCCTGACTGAGTTAGTGCAGCTGCGGATAGGCCGGCACCGTGAATTCTTGAGATTTATAGTCGCCCCGAAAATGTTGGAAACAGTTATATTGGGTCTGGCCTGGATGGACAAATGAACTCCCACCTTTTGCTGGGAGGGTGGGCATCATAAGCTTTTCATCCCCTTGAGCTCTAACCCTTTTTCAGAGACTGACAGGAGAAACCCTCCTCCCTGGGAGGAGCCAAATGGGTCCTTAGCAGCGGTTACAATGAAGTAAGAAACACTTCCAGATCTCCTGAAGGTGCCCTTGGAATACAGAGACTTGGTAATCCAGTCTGACGCCAGTGATAGCTGCGGTGCTATTACAAGACAATGGAAGGGGACAGTTGCTGCCTTGTACATACCTTTCCAAGAAGCTGACCCCCACTGAGAAGAGGTGGGCTATCTGGGAGAAGGAAGCATTTGCTGTACGTGTAGCACTGGAGACATGGAGGCATTTTCTGGAAGGTGGAGCCATTCCTTTTGAAGTGTGGACTGACCATAAGAACCTGGAAGCGTTAAAGACCCCTCGGAGGCTTTCCCCTAAGCAAGTACGATGGGCCCAATATTTCAGATGGTTCAATTTTACACTGAAACATATCCCAGCTAGGAAGAACCTCATTGCTCACGCTCTGTCACAAAAACCACAGTACAATAGCAAGAGAGAGGAAGAAGTACAGCCAATCACCCCATGTTTTTCCCCGTATCTTGAAAGTAAGGAGAAAGCTGCACCTGTTCTCACCCGAGACCAGTCCAGGAGACAGGTTCCACCAGGGAAGGGGGAATGGGAAAACAAATTGAAGTCGGCTTTACCCACTGACCCATGGTTCAACAATCATAAAGAAATCCTAACACTGAGGGAAGGGTTGGCTTGGAAGGGAACCAAGCTGTATGTGCCTGCCAGCCTGCGACTAGATATTCTCCAAAGGAGTCATGACTCCAGACTAGAGGGCCACCTTAGGTTCCTGAAAACATTGCATCTGGCCCAGAGACAGTTCTGGTGGCCCAGAATGAGAGCAGAAGTCAAAGATTATGTGAAAAGTTGTGCCACCTGTGCCACCAGAAAGCACAGGCCCGGAAAATCCCACAGATTGCTGCAGCAGGTAGTCAACCTTAATAGGCCCTGGGGAGAAATAGCGATGGATTTCATAGTGAAGCTCCCCGAGAGCAAGGGAAACACTGTTATTTGGACTGTCATCAATTTGTTCTCCAAACAAGTCCATTTCATCACTTGTTCGGGGCTATTGAAGTCCCCCAGGACGATAAGTCCGGGGAACTCCACCGCCAACCCGGCCACCTCCTCGAATAGCACAGGCAGGGCTGTTGACACGCAGGTGGGAGGCAGGTACGTGAGTAACAAACCCACCTGAACTCCTAACTTCACCAGGAGGGACTCGCAACCCGCAGCCTCTGGAGCAATGAGCCTACGCAGGCAAAGGCTCTCCCTGGCTATAATAGCCACTCCTCCCCCCCTTCCCTGGGGTCGAGGTTGGTGCCATACCCGAAACCCAGCTGGGCAAATTTCAGAGAGAGGGACTCCTCCCTCCGGGCCCAGCCAGGTTTCGGTCACACAAGCCAGGTCGGCCTCCTCATCCAGGATCAAATCCCGGATGAGGAGAGCTTTATTTACCACCGACCTGGCATTGAGTAGCAACAACTTGAGCTCAGGGCCAGAATTACACTCATCACCAGTGCCTTGAGTTAAGCTCATGGAGCCGGAAGAAGGGATTGCTACTAAGCAGCGATCCCTCCTTCCCCTGGATTACCAATTCCCCTGGAATGGCTAGCTCCATGGCTTCCGCCATACCTGCCTCTCCCCAGCAAGACCAGGATATTTTGACCCTCTGCCACCCCAGAGATAAGTGTCCCCCCCCTCCTGCCCTTCCAGTGTCAGGTGTGCCAAAAATTCCATTCATGTCATATTCATTCATTTCATACATATTATAATCCCCCCCACCCACTCCATTCCATCTATCACCCCCCTCCCATTCATTTTCATTCACAGTATTCCATTCATTCCAATAATTACTAAAATAATCCCATTCACTCATACCATCACTACCACCCTCCCATCCACCCCTATTCATTCCATTCCTTTCAATCTGATAATTAAAAACATCCATCACTAAAACCCCAATAATTAATTATTAAATATAGATTAGTTAAAATACAATTCCCAATTAATTAATTAATTAAATTAATTAGATATTAAAACAGATAAAAATATAAAAATAGCTAAATATAAAAATATAAAAAATATAGAAAAAGGAGTCAATCAGCAGCTCTTAAGAAAACAACCGGTAGATGGCGCCAAAGTCCAAAAAATGGCTTCTTAAGGGTCTGGTATGATCGTCCACTTAGCAGTTTTCCAGGTTTCTGGGGAAAGAAATCATCAAAGTGCTGGCCCTGACCCCTGACCAGCACCCCCAGTCCAAGTCCATATGGCTTAGTTGTTATTTCCTCCGACTTCCTTAACCTTGTGTCCTTCCTTGCTCCTGTCGTTTGCTTCAGTCGCCCTCCAAAGTCAGCTGTTCTCCCTCGGCGGCATCTCCTCTCACAATAGTCCCTCCGGCTCCAAACCTGCATAATGATCTGGAACGGTACTAACCACTATACTTATTCTATCATTCTAGGAGATGAGTTTTGTGGAAAGGGAGGCCGCCTGTCAGGCCCAAAGTCATTATGTGAAGTTAAAGGTTGGCCTGACACAGTTTGGTAGTGATAGAGGAACAGGGGGGGGGGGGAGTGAGAGAGATATGCCACTACAGCCTGCTGGGAGGCCCCTCCAACTTGACCTCCTCACTGCTGCCTTTGTTGGCCTAGGCCCCATGTAGCCTCATCCACAGGGATGGCCAGGCATGTCCATACCTGACATTGCAGGGGTCTGCAATGCTGCCCCTATCCATGATACAATGTTTAGTTGCAGGGGGTATCCCAGGGTCCACTGGTTCTGTGCCCACCCCACTCCAGGGAAGAAAGCCCATGCTGGTGAGGCTAGCCATGGTGGCATTGCTCCCAGACCTGGGTGGGGGCTGCTGATGGTACTCCGTCCCTCCCAACTGCCAATGTTGTGAGCTCGCTAAGCCGGACTGATGAGCTGGCCTGGGAGGGGTGTATTGGGTAGTCCAAGTAAGTTTCACCCCATTGGAGAAGCTCTCTAGGATTCCACTTGCTGCTGTTTGAAAAGAACAGGTGTCCCCGCTCGATAGGTGGCCCTGGTGCCTCTCTGGGAAGGAGAACTTTGGCTGTGATTTGGAGTTGGTCCAATTCACATTTAAGCATTCAAACCAGTCAGAGAGATCCATCAACGACCAATGGCATGACAGCAGCTGGAACTTTTAGCTTTTGTGAGCATAATTTCTTGCTGTCTCCATTCCTGAGCCAAGAGCATCCAAGCATCCAGAGGGCCTCCCTTTACTTGGGGGGGAGGACTCAGACCCCAGACTGCACCTTGGAAGGTCTGCTCTAGCCATGATAGTCTGCTCTAGTCAAGGAGCGTCTGTATGAATCTCATTATTTTCGACCTCTCCGGCAGCTGTGAATTCCTGGGGTGAATTGTAGAGGCCCTGGAATTCCTTTTTTTTCCTTTTATTCTCCCTGAATTTTTACACCACACGGTGCTGGGTTGGATGCTGGTGCTCAAGTCCCGGACCAGAGTCTCGGGGTAGCAGGATGAGAATTGAAGAGAGATTCAGGTTAAATGTCAAGGTTCTAGGTAGCATCCAAACTAAATCAAAGTCCAAGTTAAAGAACTCCTCCAAGTTTCAATTCACTACCAGAGCCATCCTGGCACTTACACTGGGAAACCTGAATCTGAGTTTCCCACCCAGTTGAAAGTTCACAACTCTTGTCCCCCACCCTCAAACCTGTCATGTTGCCCACTCAGATTGTGCCAGCATGACAAGTCCTCCTTCCACTTCTGGCCAGGTGGAGGGCCTTGAATCACTCAAAATAATGCTTTTCAGATGCATCTGCTCCATAATGGAAATTACTCCCCCATGTTCCCATAAACATCAGGTCGTCCATAGATAATGGGGCAAGCCATTAATTTATCATCAACTTATGCACTGGGAGGATGGTTTACCTGACATTTTAGGAAAGTCATGTAATGAAGGCTTATTTCTGGTTATTATTTTGCTAATTTTAAGGACTGTTTATTATAGATAGAAATTACACAGTTTTATTATTTTACTTGAACTTAAAATCAAAACAATAATAATATTTACACATTATCCTGCAATATTAAACATTCTACATTAGACTAAATAAATACCTTTTTACAGGGTTTCTTTATTCTTGCAAAATCATTAAAATAATCTTCAACAGTTACACAGATTGTATCCACAGCATTGGATGCACCGAGCCATTTTTTTGTCATCAATTCACTAAGATGGGGCTTAAAAAAATAACAAAACATAAATGGCATTCAGAATAATTTTTAACAGTATTATTCAGCAATTGTGTCATTTTATACTATCTCAGCAAAGCTGAAATTGTATACTTTAATTTTTTTTAAAAGCGCATTAAATATAAAAGTCTTTATATTTACACTTGGTATAAAAGTGCATTAAATATAAAAGTCTTTATATTTACACTTGGTATAATTGTAAAGGAATATACCAAAATTATAGAGTAAAATCAGTAAATGTTCACAGCCAACATGAGCTGGTGGTTTAATATGTAATATAAAAAACATAGAGTCACCACCACTGTACCCTCTAAGGTGCACTCCCGCGCTCCCACGCACCCCAAAACACTCACCCACACACCCTTTTCCAAGGCTGCGCAAGGAGCCGTGGCTGCGGCCGCCCCGCCCTCCCAGCGCCTCCGGCTCTCTCACTCCCCTGGCTTCTCACCGCTGCCCCCCGCCTGCCTGCCCGATCCGCCCCTTTCTCCTCCACTTCCTGCTTTGGGGTGCGGCTCCTCCGCAGAGGTGGCTGTGGCTGCGGATTCTCGTCCTCCTGATCCAGCCACTAGCCGCTCCGAATGCTTTGGGAATGCCCACCCCGCCCCTCTCGCAGTCCCTTCGCCGAGAATTTGTTTGAATGTCGGGTGCGCGTGCGCACGCGCTCCCCATCCCCCTGCCAGCCTGCCTGAAACATTCAAACTAAGAAAAACCTTTGCCGGCCTCCACAGAGAAGAAAGGAAGAGAGAGAAGGAGAGAACAAGAGAGAGAGAGAGGGAGAGAGCAACAGACAGAGCAAGAGAGAGAGAAAATGAGAAAGAGAGAGAGAGAAAGAGGGGAGAGAAAGAGAGATAGCAACACAGAGAGAGAACAAGAGAGAGAAAGTGTGTGTGTGAGAGAGAGAAAGCGAGAGAAATAAAACAAGAGAGAAAGAGTGAGAGAGAAAGAAAACAAGAGAGAGTGAGAGGGAGAGAAAGCAAGAGAGAGAGAAAGAGAACAAGAGAGAAAGAGAGAGAGAAAGCAAGAGAGAGAGAGAGAAAGAAAACCAGAAAGAGAAAGAGAACAAGAGATATATATAGAGAGAGAGATAGAAAGGAGAGAGACAGAAAGTGAGAAAAAGAGAGAGAGCAAGAGGGGGGGGAGAGAGAGAAGATAGGAAGGAAGTGAGAGAGAGAGCAAGAAAGAAAGAGAGAGGAGAGAGGAAGGAAGAGAGTGAGAGAGAGTGAGAGAGGAGGAAAGCAAGAGAGAGAGAGAAGAGTAGAAGGAAGAGAGAGAGAGAAATGATAGAAAAAAGGGGAGGAAAAAAGAGAAATGAGAAAATGATTGAGGCAGAGAATGACAGGAAAGAGAGAGAAACAGAGAGAGAAGTGACTCTTGATTTAAAGCATATGGTAAAAGCATTTAAATAATAACAGAAAAAAAAAACCAGCCCTCACCCGTTTTTATTAATAGTTATTATTTTTGGTTTTGCTGCTTGTTTTAGTTTTAATAGTAATAGATTTTGGTTTTGTTTTATTATTAATTTCTTTTAATAAAAAAGAAGGGGTTTATTTATTTATTTGTTTGTTTGTTTGTTTATACAGTGATCCCTCGATTAGCACGGTCTCGATTAGCGCGAAACGCTGCAACGCGGTTTTTCAAAAAATATTAATTAAAAAAATAAAATATTAAAAAATAAAAAATAAGTCCACGCTAGTTCTCTCTCTCTTTCTCTCCCTGTTGCCGGCGTGGTATATGAGAGAGAAAGAGAGAGGCAGAGGTCGGGCGCATTACCGGGAGGTGGAGGCGGCGTGGGGACGCTGGGTGCCGGGGACACCGAGGAGGGGGTGGACGTCAACTGCGGGCGGGAGGAAAGCGAATGCCACGGGGCTGGGCTCGGCTCCCCCCTCGGCTCCCCCCCTTACCAGCCCCGCCGCGGAAGGCTCCATTCTGTTCCCTGGAGACCGCCGGCCGCTCAATCGGGCCGGCAGGGAACAGAATGGAGCCTTCCGCGGCGGGGCTGGTAAGGGGGGGAGCCGAGGGGGGAGCCGAGCCCAGCCCCGTGGCATTCGCTTTCCTCCCGCCCGCAGCCGACTGATCGTGGGCTCCTTCGCAACCTCGGAGAGCTTCCTGGTTTTCGTGAGCTTTCATGCCCTGGAAGCTCTCCGAGGTTGCGAAGGAGCCCACGATCAGTCTCGGCTGCGGGTGGGAGGAAGGCGAATCCCCCGTGGGCTCCGTTACATCTTCCGCTGCCAGCCAGGCCATGCTGGCGGCAGCGGAACAATCGCTGGCTGTCAACTTTTCTTTTTAAAACTGGGCAGGAGCTGACTTGCCTCCCCAGTGCTAAAAAGAAAAGTTGACAGCCAGCGCTGCGACTGACGGAATGCTGAGCCTCCCGTTTTCTCTCCCCCCCCTCGCCCCTTCGCCTCCCTGTGTTCCTAGGAGAAGTGCTGGGGATTGAGGCAAGACAGACCTTCTGCTCCTCACCAGCACTTCTCCTAGGAACAAAGGGGGGGCGAAGGGGCGAGGGGGCGGAGAGAGAACGGGAAGCTCAGCATTCCGTCAGCCGCAGCGCTGGCTGTCAACTTTTCTTTTTAAAACTGGGCAGGAGCTGACTTGCCTCCCCAGTGCTAAAAAGAAAAGTTGACAGCCAGCGCTGCGACTGACGGAATGCTGAGCCTCCCGTTCTCCCCCCCCACCTCGCCCCTTCCGGTTTCGGCGTTCGGCAACGGAGTCCGGCGCTGGGGCCATGCGGGGCCGCTCATCCAGGGGGGCGTGGACTGGCAAGTCGCCCTCCTTTCTCTTTCTTTCTCTCTCTTATACCACACCGGTAACAGGGAGAGAAAGAGAGAGAGCGGAGGGCACCTTGCCGGTCCACGCCCCCCTAGATGAGCGGCTCCGCACGGCAAGCGGCAAGTGATCTTGGGGTTTCCCCTTTGCCTGGGCGGCGGGAAGACCAAGGGAAGGTTCCTTCAGCCGCCCAACACCTGATCCGCTCCGCAGCGCGGCAACGGGGAAACCCCATCTTCGGCTCCTCGCTGCTTCCGCGCTGCGGAGCAGATCAGCTGTTGGGCGGCTGAAGGAACCTTCCCTTGGTCTTCCCCGCCGCCCACACGCAAACTCCACCATCTGCGCATGTGCGGCCATGAAAAAAATGGCGCACATGCGCAGATGGTGTTTTTACTTCCGCATCCAGTATAACGCGGAAATCGGTTAGCGTGGGAGGTCTTCGAACGTAACCCCCGCGCTAACCGAGGGATCACTGTACTTCTATGTCGCCCAGTCCCAAGGGGGCTGCTGCTCAGACACTATACTTTTCCGCCCACTATACTTTTCCACCCACCCCGAAAAAAAATTAGAGGGAACATTCAGTATAATTGCATTCCCCATATTTAATTTTTGGCACAGGTCATACATCGCAGAAGGACCAGGGTATCCTTCTGCGCTGGCTGGAGGGGTTGGGAGTGGGAGGTACTGTTCTTCAGTGGTTCTCCTCCTACCTTTCTGGTCAGTCACAGTCAGTATTAGTGGGGGTCAGAGGTCAACCTCTAGGTCTCTCCCTTGTGGGGTGCCTCAGGGGTCGATCCTCTCCCTCCTACTATTTAACATCTACATGAAACCGCTGGGTGAGATCATCCAAGGGCATGGGGTGAGGTATCATCAGTATGCTGATGATACCCAGCTGTACATCTCCACCCCATGTCCAGTCAACGAAGCAGTGGAAGTGATGTGCCGGTGTCTGGAGGCTGTTGGGGTCTGGATGGGTGTCAACAGACTCAAACTCAACTCTGAAAAGACGGAGTGGCTGTGGGTTTTGCCTCCCAAGGACAATTCTATCTGTCTGCCCATCACCCTGTGTGTGTGTGGGAATTATTCACCCCCTCAGAGAGGGTCTGCAACTTGGGCGTCCTCCTTGATCCAAAGCTCACATTAGAGAAACATCTTTCAGCTGTGGCGAGGGGGGCGTTTGCCCAGGTTTGCCTGGTGCACCAGTTGCGGCCCTACTTGGACCGGGAGTCACTGCTCACAGTCACTCATGCCCTCATCACCTCGAGGCTCGACTACTGTAATGCTCTCTACATGGGGCTACCTTTGAAGAGTGTTCAGAAACTACAGATCGTGCAGAATGCAGCTGCGAGAGCAATCATGGGCTTCCCTAGGTATGCCCATGTTACACCAACACTCCGCAGTCTGCATTGGTTGCTGATCGGTTTCTGGTCACAATTCAAAGTGTTGGTTATGACCTATAAAGCCCTTCATGGCACCGGACCAGAATATCTGTGAGACCGCCTTCTGCCGCATGAATCCCAGCGGCCGGTTAGATTCCACAGAGTTGGCCTTCTCCGGGTCCCGTCGACTAAACAATGTCGGCTGGCGGGACCCAGGGGAAGAGCCTTCTCTGTGGTGGCCCCAACCCTCTGGAACCAGCTCCCCCCGGAGATCAGGACTGCCCCCACCCTCCTTGCCTTTCGTAAACTTCTTAAAACCCACCTCTGCCATCAGGCATGGGGGGAACTGAGACATCTCCCCTTGCCTATGTAGTTTTATGTATGGAATGTTTGTGTGTATATTTTTATATAAGGTTTTTTTTAGGGTTTTAATGTAAAATTGTTATTTTAGACTTAATATTAGATTTGTCATTGTATACTGTTTTATCACTGCTGTGAGCTGCCCCGAGTCTGCAGAGAGGGTGGCATATAAATCTAATAAATAATAATAATAATAATAATAATAATAATAATAATAATATAATAATAATAATAATAATAATCACAGCAGTTTCAGTACTGTAGCTTGCACAAAGCCCATCTAAAATAAGTCCAAATAAACAGCAACTGGAGTTACAAAGTCATTATACTCTTCTTCACCTAACTGAAGAGTAAGAATGCGACAAAATTTTAAACATCTTCAGAATCCAAGCAGAGTACTTTTTCAGGATCCAATCAGTCACAGGAACCAGAGATTTAGTTTTCCAGGTTTTCAAACCCTGGAGCCCATTCTCAGGAAACCCTTTTCTCTCCAGTTCCCTGAGAATGGGCTAAGGGATGGACTCCAGCATGAATCCACAAACCCGAAAGACTAAACTTCTAGTTGCAATGGGTGACTCATATTGGATCCTGCAACATTATCCTTGGACACATAGTGCCTTAATTCATGAATACTTTTGGAAGTTTATTAAAAAGCCCGGCTTATGACATATACAAAAAAAAAGAAAATATTCATATAAATCAGATATATCCAACCTCACATAAGATTAAATGGACACCGGGATGATCTCTGTTAAATCAAGACATTTGTCTCTATCCCAGTGGGGGTCAGGACCCCTTTGGGGTTGAGTGTTAGGAACCAAAGCTCCTATTCTGGTGCCTTGGAACATATTTTTCCAACCCTACCAATCAGGCGTTTACAGTAGGAGTGTTGTTCTGACCTTCCTGCCAATCAGCTTAAACTCTGTAGGGAGAATTGGCGTTAGATTTATAGTTGGGGATCACCACAATATGAGGAATTGTATTAAGGGGTTGCGGTATTAGAAAGGTTAAAAACCACTACAGAGAGCTCCCCCCACCAACTCAAAGCTTTAATCTGCAAAAAAGCAATGTGGAAGAAAAGCATGTTATATGAGGAGGTAATGGTTTTAAGATGTCTATAAGTGCTGTGAAAATTGGAATTTGTTCTTTAAATATTCTTTTTAGTTTTCTCTATTGTTTTTAATTCTTATATCTTTATCTTTTTTATTTTTAATATCTTTTCATAATTATCTTTTAATATATAAAAACATCTCTAATAAAAAAAATTAAAAGGAAAGGGGGAGTGGAGAAGGAAAAATAACCTCTAAATCAATGAAGACTTCATCTAGCAGGCTTGAGCAACCTTCTTTTGCAATATCATCTAAGACAGCATCAATGCATGCATGACTGCTTATCAGAATCTCTTCCATCATAGGGGGCAAATATTTCTTCTTTAAACTGATGATTGACTCCCTTGGATAAGCAAGAAAAAATATTTCAAAATCTTGTTAAATGTAAATAAAAGTTAAATCAAAGCATTCTGTGATACTGTCCAATGATAGCCTCATTAAAGTATTATTGACATCCTCATGACAAAGCTTTACTAAGCTATTAATAATAATTTCTGAAGGATCAAGTTGATGTTACAATACGTAAACATGATTGTTCAATTCAGCAGCATATATGAGGATAATCTGATCTTCAAATTGTGTAACAAGGAATCTTCAATTATTCTTGAAGTTTTTCAATAAATCTTTACCAAGTAAATTAGTAATGCATAAAGAAAATATTATTTAAAAAAATACCTGGGATACAGGAGACTGGCAATTGCAGTGAAGGGAGAGAGAGGAAGGAGAAAGCAGTAAGCTAGGTTGAACCACATGTCCTGCACTGTTGAAGACTGAGTGAAAAACCGGAAGGATTGACAGAGTACAAGCTTTTATAGTATGGGCTCAATCCTGATTGACTGACGGACGAGGTCAATCTACTGACTGCTGTCTCCACCTCTCTGGAGAAACCTAATGTAGATTGTTTGAGGATTTTTGGAATGTATGCTAATGTCTTAATACCTGAAGAGAGAAGCCTTAAGGGGCAACCTAAATGGAGAAGATTAAAATTTGTGGGATGTGATGAGCATTCAAAAGGATATAGATTTTCAGTATCGTATGGAAAGGTAATAATATTCAGAAGTGCTAATTTTGAAAAACATAGTGGCTGGGATCGTATCCATGCAAATACATAACTGTTTTTAGGTAGTGATCAATTACATCAGGATACTTTTGAGGTGAGAAGTTCTCCAATATTATAAAGTGTGAAACAGGAGAGTAGAGAGGAAAGTAATGTTTCTGAGTCAGATGAAGTATAGGTTGCAGATAGTGATGATATTCAACTTCCTAGAAGGTCTGAAAGATCGAATTTTGGTAAACTAAGTGTGTTTGTATGCAATAATAATAATAATAACAACAACAACAACAACAATTTATATTTGTATGCTGCCCCTTTCTGCAGACTCAGAGCAATACAATGTGTGAAGCACAAAGTTACAATGAAATGTTGCAGATACCACCAGAAGAAGTAAGTAACTGAAAAAAGGCACTGAATGAAGAATTTGAGGTGTTCAAGAAGCAAAATGTTTTTGACTGAGAGATCAGAAAGCAATAGGATCTAGATGGATTTACAGAAGGAAAACAATGCCAGATGATAGTTTAAAATAGAAAGCTAGATTAGTTGCACAAGGGTATGTTCAAAATTATATGTTTAACTATGATAGAACATATTCATCTACAGTCAAAGCTGAGTAAATGAGATTGATTATAGCATTAGCATTTAAGAAGGGGCTTAAAATTAAACATCTAAATTTCAAATGTGTATATTTAAATGAAAAATTATCAGATGAAGATTATTTGCAAATAGCACCAGGATTTGAGCTTAATGACATTAGTAAAGTTTATAAATTGAAGAAAGCACTATATGGATTAAAACAATCTGCTAGGAATTGGAACACATGTCTGAACATAAAATTGTTAAAAATGGGCTTCAATAGAAGTATAGCAGATACATGTGTGTATATCAAGGATCATGGGGATAAACAGATTGTGATTATTGTATATATTGATGATATGTGTATGCAAAGGAAGATCACATAATCAAAACAGTGTTTGATGAATTAAGAAAATCATTTGTAGTAAAAGATTTATGGTATCTTAGACATTATCTTGGTATAGATCAGTGATGGCGAACCTTTTTCCCCTCAGGTGCCAAAAGTGTGTGCGTACATACTATCACGCCTGCACGAGTGCCCACACCCATAATTCAATGCCTGGGGAGACCAAAAATTGCCTCCCCTGCTACCCAGAGGCCCTCTGGAGGCCAGAAACAGCCCATTTCCAAACTTCTGGTGGGCCCGGTAGACCCGTTTTTCACCCTCTCCAGGGACCAGAGGCTTCCTTGGAGCTTAGGGAGGGCAAAAACACCCTCCCCCCCCAGAGGCCCCCCAGAAGCCAAGTATACCCTCCCAGAGTCTCTGGGTGAGCTGAAAATCAGCTGGGCTAGGGCAACAGCTCGTGTGCCCTCAGATATGGCTGCACATGCCAACTGTGGCACCTATGCCATAGGTTCACCATCACTGGTATAGATGTTATAGATATGAATGGAAAAAAAGTGAATTTATAGGATGCTAAATCTGTAAAACCTGTAATGTATGTAGATTTCCCTTAAACAAGATGATGGTGAAATGTTTGAATATCCAGATCTGTATAGATCTATAATAGGTAGTCTTTTACATATAGCAAATTACACGAGGCCCGGTATAGCCAATGCTGTAGGAGTATTAAGGAGGAGAGTTTCAAAACCAATACATGATTGGCAAGGGATTAAGAGAGCATTAAGATACTTAAAGGGTACTTTAGAGTATGGTTTTAAAATTTAACTGAGGCAAGGAAATGTATTGTATAGTAGATAGTTCATTTGCAAGTCTAGAAGATAAGAAGTCATGTACAGAATTTGTAATAAAATTTGCTAATGTACCAATTATTTGGAAATCAAGAAAACAGACTTGCATAAATCTGTCGACAGTTGAATCTGAATTTGCAGCATTATCCGAAGTATGTTGTGAATTGTTATAGATTGAACAATTGTTAAAGGATCTAGGTGAAAATATCGTAAAACCAATTACTGTATATGAAGATTCACAGATCTGTATGTGCTTGGCTGATGCAGAAAATTGGAAGGCCAGAACAAAATATATTGCTGTAAAATACTGTGAAACAGTTAATTCAAAATGGAGAAATCAAACTGAGTTACATAGAATCTGAGTTTAATACTGCTGATGGATTAACAAACTCATTGTATGATGTCAAACACAACAGAATGATGAATGAACTCTATATCACTGTACTTGAATATTAGAAGGGGTGTCAGGATATAAACCTGAAGTAATATTACAAGTACAGTAGAAGTAAAGTGAAGGCTGAGCCATGGTGCTTCAGAAGAATGATGCAATCTGTTCTATGATCTGATTGGTCAGTACATGTATATAATGTAATATATTTATAATGTGGTCTGGTTTGATAGTTTGGTTTAATGGTTTAGTATAGTCTGGTCTGATAGTGATTGGTTGGTTGGTGGTTTATTCTGTAATATAGTGTAGAGTAAATAGTTATTTTTTGATACTACTGAAGAAGTAAAAGAGCCTTCTGAAAAAAGAACTCCTGCTATTGTGACTTTATTGAGAAAACTACCTTGTGCCTGGTTTCCGTCACGTTTTCAACACAAATTCAAAATAACTCTGACATGTACATGAAAAAATAAAAATCAGATTTGATTCCAGGAACACTTTTCTTTAGACTACTCTTTGTATGTTCTTTCCAGATTCAAAAGGCCAGGCCAGTGTCTTTAAAAAAAAGGCTATTCCAGATGGAGGACTTCAAAACAGTAATCACATGACTTTAAGCAGCTAAACAAACACTCTCTTCCTCTTCAAAGCATTTTCCTAATTAGAAATCCTTAAAGCTGAGAACTGTCAAATGAGTTTGAGATGCAGTATGATGAATACTTTGCAAAATTCTATGAAAAAGGAAGGGTAATGGAAGATTCAAGTAGTGAAATACATGTCTTAAAATATGATCCAAAAGGCTCTGCAATGTGTTTTATAGATGTTTTATAGAGGGTCTACATTACACAATATATTGAAAAGTTATAGAAGTTATTATAGGCATAACTTAGTATGTTGTATAAAAATTAATTACATAAACTTCAAAAGTTTGAAAACCACTTGTTTAAATAAATTTTGCATTTGGAAAATTCAAGATCTGCTACTTGTATTTACTTGCTTTCATCCTTCCCACATTTTGTTTTTCCTTTTGTATAGTTCATTTATCTGTTTGCTTTTGTCAAATTTAGTTACCACATCCCACTGAAATATACTGTATTTTTCGGAGTATAAAATGCACCTTTTTTCTCCCTACAAGAGGCTGATAATTTGGGTGTGTCTTATACTCTGAATGTAGGTTTTCCCCCCCAGTCCTAACTATCTGCTAACTATCTTCCCAGCTCTTACCTTGCAGGGTCTTTCATTGTTTCTCTCTGTGAAGAATATATATTTTCCAAGCCCTAAGTCTTTGCAGGGTTGTTTTCATTGCTCTAACTTGCTCCAAATAAGTTTCTTTCAAGTCCTAAACAGGTGCTAACGATGTTGCCAGCTCTTACCAGCTTGCAAGCTCTTTCATTGTTACTCTCTGCAAAGAATGTTTTCCAACCCCAAGTCTTTCAAAGTTTTTTTCATTGCTCTAACTTGGTCCAAATAAATTTCTTTCTAACCCTAACCAGGTGCTAACAATGTTTCCAGTTCTTACGCACTTGCAAGCTCTTACATTGTTACTCTCTGCAAAAAAATGTTTTCCAAACCCTGACTTTGTAGGGTTTTTTTCCATTGCTTTACTTGCTCCAAATGTTTCTTTCCAGCCCTAACCAGGTACTAACAATGTTCCCAACTCTTACCGGCTTGCAAGCTCTTTCATTGTTTCTCTCTGCGAAGAATATTTTCCAAGCCCTAAATCTTTACCAGTTTTTTTCCATTGCTCTACTTGTTTCAAATGTTTCTTTCCAAGTACTTACTGGCTTGCAAGCTCTTTCATTGTTACTCTCTCCACATAAAGTTTTTTTAAAGCCTTAACCAGGGGATAAAATAATGTGCTGGATAAGGATGCTAGCCAGATGAATACCTAATAAGCAGATTCTTTTCCCTATTTTCGTCTCCAAAAACTAAAGTGCATCTTATATTCCGGTGCGTTTTATACTCCGAAAAATATGGTATATTAGAATCCGAACATATATTAGTGTATTATTAGCAAAGCAGCAAAATTATATAGTATTATCAAAACATAGTTGTGTATTACATGTAATTGTCTACTATTTTATTTTATTATATTAAATGTGGATTTTTTTTCATTAAAAAAATCAGTTAGCAAAACTTACTTAAAAGTCTGACAGTTGTTAATGATGGCGACCATATACTGAACATAGCATGGATGATACTGACGATTTCTTAAATGCTCTTCTTTATATGAATGTGCTTCCTCTTTATACCTGAATAAGGGAAGGGGAGCAAACTCAATGAGAAAAGAAAGTAAAATTTTCAAACTGCTCTTGAAGGAACAAACATTACCCAGGACAGGTAGATTAAGCTTTAGAGATCTCTAGGGAGATACATTTCTTAAATGCATCAGTATTGGTGGGAGGGAGACAGAGATCATCTCCTAGGCCCCTTCTTTGTGGGGTGCCTCAGGGGTCAGTTCTCTCCCCTCTACTGTTTAATATCTACATGAAACTACTGGGTGAGATCATCCATAGCCACGGGGTGAGTTTTCATCAGTATGCTGACAACACTCAATTGTACGTTTCCACCCTGTGCCAATTCAGTGAAGCAGCTGAAGTGATGTGCCGGTGCCTCAAGGCTCTGAAGGTCTGGATTTAATCTAATTTAATTTAATCAATTTAATTTAAATACATCAATTAAATACATGGATGAGCATCAACAGGCTCAAGCTCAACCCTGACAAGACTGAATGGCTGTAGGTTTTGCCTCCATCTGTCCATCCATCACTCAGAGAGGGTCCACAACTTGGGAGTCCTCCTAGAGCCACAGGCGAGGTTAGAGCAATATAATCAGCTGTGGCTAGGGGGACTTTTGCACAGGTTTGCCTGGTGCACCAATTGTGGGCCTAGTTGGACAGGGAGTCTCTTCTCATGGTCACTCAAGCCCTCATTACCTCGAGGCTCGATTATTGCAATGCCTATGGCTATTCTTCAAGAATGTTCAGAGATTTCAATTAGTCAAGCATGCAGCTGCGAGAACCATTTTGGGCATACCTATGTTCTCCCATATCAGTCCAGCACACGTAGGCTGCACTGGCTGCCGATCAGTCTCCAAACACAATTCAAGGCATTAGTTATTACATAAAGAGCCCTACATGACATTGGACCATTTATGAGATTGTCTTCTGCCCCACATGTCATAGCGACCGGTTAGTCGCACAGAGTCAGCTTTTTCTAGGTCCTGCCAAACAATGCCAACTGGCCAGTCACCAGGGGAGAGCCTTCTCTCCCCCCTCCCCCGAGATTTGTATTCCTCCCCCTGCCTTCTGAAAGATGTTAAAAACACATTTATGCTGCCAGGCCTTTGGTCCGATAGCGATAGTTTTGCTCTGGCCAATAGTATGAATGAGAGATGATTGGTTGTTTTTTATACTGGGTTTTATTTCATTTCTCTTAATGTTTTAACTGTATTGTATTCTTTATCTTGTCTATATTCCATCTTTGTAAGCTGCCCTGAGTCCACGAGGAGAAGGGCAGCCTATAAATCAAATCAGATCAAACAAACAAACAAATAAAATTATAGTGTATAGTTTCTGTAAAATTATTTAAAAGATTAAAAGTAAGCAAATTCAGTGGGTTCAGTCATAATTCACAATGAGCTGGCACCCTGTAAGGCCGAATTACTATTTACAGAAATATCTATACAGGTAATCCTTCACTTTTGATTTGTCTTAGTAACTGTTTAGAGTCACTATGATGGATTACCCCAGGGTAACTTGCAACTCATCTCTGAAGTTTCTGAGAACTTCAGAAACTCCTCTCCCCATTGTTATATGTCTGCATGTCAGATGCTCAGCAACCAATCCATATATACAACTATTTGCAGTGTCTGTGGTCACATCATTATCTTTTTACAATGTTTCTGCAAAAACCTCTGGTAATCATTGTTTTGATCTATAGTTAAGGCCACTGTTAATTAGAATAAAGGCTTGCTAAATGCAGAGATTTGTAAAAACAAAACATAATCTTTATTTTTCTTCCTTCAAGGCAACATCAAAATCATCAAAGCATTCCACAAGTCATTCTAAGATTTATGGCTACGCAGCGTTAGCCCAGGGTAATAAAAACTGCAATTAAAAGCATATAAAGCAAAGCTTACTTTCGGAGCTGCTGAAAGACACCTCCATATTTCTTAATAGCAGATTGAGAACTCCATCCTTCTCTTCCGCTGACACCCGGATGTGACCAATTAATTACTTAATTCATTAACCTGTTCCTCTCCTTAATATTTCTTCCCTGACACTAGCTCCCTTCATCTCTGCAAGCGTCTGAAAGAAGGATTTGCCCATCTATTATGCCGGGCGTCACGTTGCAAGCCCCAATTAAGTCTGAAGTAGAAATTCAAACACACACTCTCTTGTAAAGTAAACAAAGACAGTTTATCACAAAGAAAAAATACTATCCAAACACACTTTTATCAGCCAAAGTGCTCTCTCACAAGCCACAAACTTTGAAAGCTGTGATAAGCCAAAACAAAAGCAAAACATATAAAGGCATCTGTGAAGATGTCACAGCCACCTCCCTTCAAGAGTCCTCAAGCCAAACTTAACTGTGAATTAGTCCAAGAGTCATGGAAAAATCATGAAACAGTTCAAAGAGTCCTTGTAAAATCCTGACGTAAACCACAGTTCTCTCTCACACCAAACAGATAATCTCCCACACCGAGAGGCAACAATGGTGGCAATTTATCAGCAGCCCCATTAGCCTAATTGCCCCAGCCACAGGTGTTCTTCCTTATTTCCTATAATACTTGCGCAGTTGTTCCTTCCTTGACATTAACCTGCGTCTGCGAACATCTGTGAATGCCTCCTCTTCTGAATCTAACAATGACAATGATGAGGATGGTTCACTAATGGGGTAATTAGCTAATGGGCTGCCTGTAATTACCTCTTCCTCCAATCTTGCTTCACTTCCAGAATCTTCCCCTGACACAAACACTTAACTGTCGGAAGCTGCTGGCAGTAAAACAAGCCTCTGATAATGTGAGTATTCTCCCACATCAACCCCCACAGTCTTTGGAGCAGGAGCTGGCCCAGAGCCAACCACAACACCATCTAATATCTGTTTCTCCTTCACTTCAATTTGAACTCATAGAAACATCCTGTGATTGGTCTCCTCCTTCTTCTTCTTCCTCTAAATCAGGCCCTGCCACTAATTCATAAACACTTTCCGAATCAGAATCTGCAAAATCCCCAAACTGAACAGAAGTATAATAATAATAATAATAATAATAATAATAATAATAATAATAATAATAATAATATAATAATAAAAATAAAATAAAAATAAAATAATAAAATAAAATAATAATAATAATAATAATAATAATAATAATAATTTATTAGGTTTGTATGCCGCCCCTTTCCAGAGACTCGGGGCACCTCACAACAATAATAATAATAATAATGTGACAATGTAACAAATCTAATATTAAAAAAGCATCTAAAAACCCATCATTTAAAAACCATGCAACACAAGCATACCATACATAAAACTATATAAGCCTGGGGGAGATGTCTCAATTCCCCCATGCCTGGGGATACAGGTGGGTCTTAGGTAATTTGTGAAAGACAAGGAGGGTGGGGGCAGTTCTAATCTCTGGGGGGAGTTGATTCCAGAGGGCCGGGGCCGCCACAGAGAAGGCTCTTCCCCTGGGGCCCACCAGACGACATTGTTTAGTCGATGGGACCCGGAGAAGGCCAACTCTGTGGGACCTTATCAGCCACTGGGATTCGTGCGGCATAAGACAGTTCCGGATGTATACACAACAATTATAACTTTACCTGTTAAGAAAGGAACTCATTTGTTGAAGACACAAATGCAGGACTTTTATTTTCAAATCTTCACTTATCTGAGTAGCCACCTGAAGATTCTGTTCAAACATCTAAAATCAGAAAACAATTAGCTAACATTTCGAACAGAATTAAGCATGTTTCCTAGACATTCAGATGAACATACATTTTTCTTCTGCCACTGTAGTTTGAGTTACAAAATTTTGTTTGTGCTACATGAACACATTAATCTTCATTTGTTAGTTGAATACGCTGGAATATGAACAATGAAATAGCAATAGCATTTAAGATTTATATACCATTTTATAGAGCTTTATAGCTCTCAGTAAGAATCTCTCCCAGAATCTTTAGTAAAACAAATTCAAAAGCTCCAATCTATTTTATATCAGAAGAGTATAACTTACATCAATATTGTATATTTTTAAAAGTTCTTAAACATGACTTAAATTATTTATATGAAAATATTGTTATACCTGAAATACAATAGCTGGGAGTGTTGTTTGATAATATCCATCCTGGTCTGCTTCTGGTTCATTTTCCTTTAGCCAGTCTTTTTTATCTGTCTCCAGTGCTTTTCTTAGCCAGCCTATAATGTTGGACTAGAGAATAAAAATAATGTTAAATCAAGAGAAAATACAATTTTGTTAGTACTGAATATTGCTAGAAATGGTCCATCTGGAACTTCCCCAGTCCCTATGGAGCAGAATTCTAATTTTCTGTATGTTTATTTCTCTTGTCACCATTTTTACTTTTAAAGTTTTTACCTGCTATTAAAGTTTATTTTGTTTGAAAAACCCCTGAAAGCCAATTTTTCTGAGTTTTTTTCCTCCCAAACCAGTCCTTTTTATAATTGTGTATTTGACTTGTTTGCTTATTCCAAATCAAATTTAGTCATATTTCATTAGAGAAATATGTTGACAAATAGAAGACAAATTCTAATGAGCCTGAAGAAAAACAGGTTTATCTAAAACAGGATAGGGAGCTATATTTCCTCAGCAGAGTTTCTAACTAGGAACTGCCAGAGAAATCCTGCTCCTGATCATCTACAGTATGAGCCAATTTCATTGGACAAATCATAAGCAAGTGCTCTAGAGCTCACAAACACAAAACAATCCCTCATGATTAGGAAGGGTTTCAGGGTAATCCAAAAAAATATTTTTCTTTGTCTAAATTCTGATGATCTGCCAAGCTGACTCAAAAGAAACCTCCATCAACACTTGCAGAACCACCATTGTCTGATAAGACAAAATAATGGACTAGTAGCAGATCAAAATGCTTAGATATTTTGAGAAATCAAAGTATAACTGGCAAATGACTGGAAATATATTATCACTTACCAAAGTCAGAGCTTTCCCACATGATTACTATGCAACATTGCAATGCAAATCAAAACGGGCTTTTGCAATGCAAAACATTTGCACTGTTCCTTTATTGATTCATTGATTGATTGATTGATTTGATTGATTTAATTTATATGCCGCCCCTCTCCAAGGACTCAGGGCGTCTTACAACATATAAAAAGGAACAATGGAATACAGTAGCCAAAATCCAATTAATTAAAACTAAATAAACTAGTCTAAAATCCCCAATTATATTAAAAATCAAGTTGGCCTCCTCCGGGTCCCGTCAACTAAGCAATGCAGGTTGGCGGGACCACGGGGGAGGGCCTTCTCTGTGGCTACCCCGGCTCTATGGACCCAATATCTGCCTGATGTCTGTACTGCTCCCACACCGGTGAAGGTCTTTCTTATTTTGAATGTTCCGGGCGGGCTGGCAGTGGGATGGGGAGCGAACACACCCACGTGCCCAACATTGAAAATCACCTTCGCCAGCCTCCACTGTGAGAACGCCTGCCCTGCCTCTCCTGCAGTCCCCTCACTGACAGCCCGGGACGAAAGCGCTCTTGGCGAAGGGACTGCGAGAAGGGTGGGACGGGCGTTCCTGCTGCGGGAGGAGAAAGAGAGGCGAATTGGGTGGGCGGGCAGGGGGCAGCGGCGAGAAGCCAGGGGCGTGAGGGGGCCAGAGGCAGCCGCGGCTCCTTGCGCGCCCTTGGAAATAGGTGTTGATTGCTTAACTGAACGCCTCTTCTCGTACGGTGAGTGGGTACAGCAGTCACGTGGGTTGCTCGCTGTCCAATACCTTGTAAGATAGGTACCTGAAGGATGCTGATCTTAGGGGTTCGTATGGTGCCTGAGTAAGGGAATGGAGAGCCCGCGGTAAGTCCCAGGAGGGGCATCTGTGAACCCTGGAAGGTCTGAGGTTCAAAATACCTCTAAGAAATTCTGGAATTTCAGGAAAGGAGCGGAGTGGTTATCTGTGAGGCCCTGCTAAGACCGAAGATAGGGCTGCCAGATGGCGACAGATGGTGCTGGATGAAAGGCCTTGCTGGAACCCCATCATGAGGGAAGCTACTATCCTGTGGATGGGAATACACAGGGGGAATAGACCCTCCTGTGAGCACCATTGGTGGAATTTGGACCATGTATGGTCGTAAATCCTGTTGGTGGACACCCTTCTGGCTTTTAGGATTATTTCTACAGTGTCCAGGTCGTATCCTCGCAGGTCTAAGTCACGCCGGATAATAGCCAAGTGGTGAGGTGGAACCACTCCAGATCTGGAGGGAGAGAGGCCCCCTGCTGCAACATATCCTCCAAAACGGGGAGTCGCCAAGGGTCCTGGATGGACAGACGTTGTAGGTCCGCGAACCAGGGCCGGCGTGGCCAGTGAGGAGCTATCAGAATCACCTGGGCCTTCTCTTTTTTTTTAATAATATTTTTTATTAATTTTCTTTAAAATAGACAGACACACAAACAAGCATTGAACACAAAATGGGGATACATTTTTCCCGCTTATCTTGAAAGTATACGTTCAAATACAGAAAAAGAATACATAATTAGATATATATTAAATGTTAACAAATTTACTAAATTTAAGTTAAGGTTTTTCACGTTCTTACTAATATATATATAAAACAAAAATTCTTACTATATTACTTATATATAAACTAATTCTTATATATAAACTAATTCTACCTTAATCATTTAACAATAAATTTAAACTAATATTAGTATTATTATTACCCAGGTAAAAACAAGTACAGTGATCCCCCGCGTTTCGCGATCCCGATCATTGCGAAAGGCTATAACGCGATTTTTCAACCCGGAAGTCAAAACACCATCTGCGCATGCGCGCCCTTTTTTTATGGCCACGCATGCGTAGATGGCGCCGGGCAGATCAGCTGCTGGGCGGCTTCCCTGGGTCTTCCCCCTCTTGCTGGCGGGAGGGCGAGCGGCGGGCATCAGCGAGGAGTTTCCCCACCGCCCACGCAAACTCCTCACTGCCGCTCGCCCGCCCATGCCGTTCGTTCGCGCCGCTTCCCAGCTGAGTCCTGAAGCGAACTTCCGCGTTTGGCTTCAGGACTCAGCTGGGAAGCGGCGCGAGCGAACGGCGTGGGCGGGCGAAGGGCGGGCGAGCGGCAGCGAGGAGTTTGCGTGGGCGGTGGGGAAACCCCAGCGCCGCTTCCCAGCTGAGTCCCGAAGCCAAACGCGGAAGTTCGCCTTTGCCTTCTGGCTTCAGGACTCAGCTGGGAAGCGGCGCGAGCGAACGGCGTGGGCGGGCGAAGGGCGGGCGAGCGGCAGACGCGCAGGCAGGCAGGCGGCGGACAAGCGGCGGGCGGACAAGACAAGCGGCGGGCGAGGCAGCAGCGAGGAGTTTGCGTGGGCGGCGGGGAAACCCCAATCTTCGGCTCCTTGCTGCTGCGGCGGAAGTAAAAACACCATCTGCGCATGCGCAGATGGTGTTTTTACTTCCGCACCGCTACTTCGCGAAAAACCGATCATTGCGAGGGGTCCTGGAACGGAACCCTCGCGATAATCGGGGGACCACTGTATAACAAGTTAACTAAAAATAGATTACAGTGATCCCCCGCTCGTTGCGAGGGTTCCGTTCCAGGACCCCCCGCAACGAGCGGGTTTTCGCGAAGTAGCGCTGCGGAAGTAAAAACACCATCTGCGCATGTGCAGATGGTGTTTTTAACTTCCGCAGCGCTAGCGAGGAGCCGAAGATTGGGGGCGGTGCGGCTGTTTTAAAATGTCGCCGCCGGCATGGGGGGCTTCCTAGCAGCCCCCCAAACCCGGGTTGGGGGTCCGGGGGTGCTGGCAAGCCCCCCATGCCGGCGGCGACGTTTTAAAACAGCCGCGCCGCCCCCAATCTTCGGCTCCTCGCTAGCGGGCTTTCGAGATGAGTCCTGAAGCGAATTCGCTTCAGGACTCAGCTCGAAAGCGGCGAGAGCTAGCGCCCAGCCCCGTGACATTCGCTTTCCTGCCGCCCGCAGCCGAGTGATCCTGGGCTCCTTCGCAACCTCGGAGAGCTTCCTGGGCATGAAAGCTCACGAAAACCAGGAAGCTCTCTGAGGTTGCGAAGGAGCCCACGATCACTCGGCTGCAGGCGGGAGGAAGGCGAATGCCACGGGGCTGGGCTCGGTTCCGTCCTCGGCTCCCCTCCTACCAGCCCCGCCGCGGAAGGCTCCATTCTGTTCCCTGAATGGAGATCGCCGGCCGCTCAATCGGGCCGGCAGGGAACATAATGGAGCGTTCCGCGGCGGGGCTGGGGGAGCCGAGCCCAGCCCCATGACATTCGCTTTCCTGCCACCCGCAGCCGAGTGATCCTGGGCTCCTTCGCAACCTCGGAGAGCTTCCTGGGCATGAAAGCTCACGAAAACCAGGAAGCTCTCTGAGGTTGCGAAGGAGCCCACGATCACTCGGCTGCAGGCGGGAGGAAGGCGAATGCCACGGGGCTGGGCTCGGTTCCGTCCTCGGCTCCCCTCCTACCAGCCCCGCCGCGGAAGGCTCCATTCTGTTCCCTGAATGGAGACCGCCGGCCGCTCAATCGGGCCGGCAGGGAACAGAATGGAGCGTTCCGCGGCGGGGCTGGTAGGAGGGGAGCCGAGCCCAGCCCCGTGACATTCGCTTTCCTGCCACCCGCAGCCGAGTGATCCTGGGCTCCTTCGCAACCTCGGAGAGCTTCCTGGGCATGAAAGCTCACGAAAACCAGGAAGCTCTCTGAGGTTGCGAAGGAGCCCACGATCACTCGGCTGCAGGCGGGAGGAAGGCGAATGCCACGGGGCTGGGCTCGGTTATCCCCTCGGCTCCCCTCCTACCAGCCCCGCCGCGGAAGGCTCCATTCTGTTCCCTGAATCACTTTGAATCCAGCAGCTTCTGCTGGATACGGGCGGTGGGTGGGACGAGCGGTGAGGAAGCCAGGGGCTGTGGCAGCTCGCCCCCCCATCGCCCGTATCCAACAGAAGCGGCGGGATTCAAAGTGCTGGGGTGGGGGGGGGTGTCCCGACAGCCCCCCACCCCAGCACTTTGAATCCAGCAGCTTCTGCTGGATACGGGCGGTGGGTGGGACGAGCGGTGCGGAAGCCAGGGGTGTGGCAGCTCGCCCCCCCATCGCCCGTATCCAGCAGAAGCGGCGGGATTCAAAGGGATTCAAGGCTAACTTCTGCGCTTGGCTTGAGGACTCAGCTGGGAAGCGGCACGGGTGTTTTAAAAGGTCTCCGCCGGCATGGGGGGCTTCCTACCCCCCCGAACCCCCAACCCGGGTTTGGGGGGGTGCTAAGAAGCCCCCCATGCCGGCGGAGACCTTTTAAAACACCCGTGCCGCTTCCCAACTGAGTCCCGAAGCCAAACGAACCCGGGTGGCCGGGCGAGCAGCGAGCAAATGGCGGGTGGCCGGGCGAAGGGCGGGCGAACGGAGGGCGAGCGGGTGCTGGGGGGGGCTTCTCGCCCTCCCGCCAGCAAGAGGGGAAAGACCCAGGGAAGCCGCCCAGCAGCTGATCTGCCCGGCGGGGAACACCATCTACGCATGTGTGGCCATAGGAAAAAAGGGCGCACATGCGCAGATGGTGTTTTTACTTCCGGGTTGAAAAATCGCGATGTAGCCCATTCGCAATGGTCGGGGACGCAATAACCGGGGGATCACTGTATATGTCTTATTTTATCTTATCTATCCATTTATAAACATTGTTCCATGCTTCATAAAACTTAGCGTCTTCTTGATCATTTAAACGTCTTGTCATCATATCCATTTCCGCGCAATCTAATAATTTTACTATAACTTCTTCTTCTGTGGGGATTCCCTCCCCCTTCCAATTTTGCGCATATATAATTCTAGCCGCAGTTAATATGTGTATAATTAGATATAAAATTTCTTTCTTATAAGCCTGATTGGTAATTCCTAATAGATAGAATTCTGGGGTGTTTTCTATGTCCTGCTTTACTATTGCTTTTATTATTTTCTCTATCATCTTCCAGTATGTTTTAGCTTTACCACAAGTCCACCATTGATGGTAGTAGGTTCCTATTTCTTTCTTACATTTCCAACACAATGGAGAGGTTTTAGGAAACATTTTTGCTATCCTATTTGGAGGAAGGTGCCACCTATAGAACATTTTAATTTGATTTTCTTTTAATGATACTGATTTGGTCATTTTCCAATTGTTAATCCAAACTTTCTCCCATGTATCGATATCTATTTCTTTATCAATATTCCTGCACCATCTTATCATATTATCTTTTAGGGTCAGTTCTATATTTTTATGTGCAATGAGAAATTTGTATATTTTCCCTATTGTCTTTGTTTGGTTAAGAGTAATTAAATTGCTTAACAAATTTTTACTTTTATTAAAAATATAGAGTGTTTTGTCCTTCTGGTATCTGGATCGAATCTGAGCATAGTGCCACCAATCTATTATTATCCCTTCCTCTTGTAATTTAATCCTAGGTTTTAATTTCATTTGGTCATTTAATAAATCTTTATATCTTATAATTTTTTTTAAATCTTTTATAGACTTTGGGTGTATTATTGCTTCTAAGGGGGCAAGCCATTCTGGAATATTTAAAAAGTGATTTTTCCTTACATCTTTCCAAACTTCTAATAAATATTTCCTTAGTGTATGTCTTTTAAAATATGAGTGATTTTTCTCCTTGTCATACCATATAAAGGCATGCCATCCAAGCATGAGATCGTACCCTTCTAAATTTAATATTCTTTTGTTTTCTAGGGTTATCCAATCTTTAATCCATGTTAAGGCAGCCGCCTGATAATATAATTTCCAATTTGGAAGGCCAAATCCTCCTCTTTCTTTAATATCTTCTAAACAATTTATTTTTATCCTTGCTTTTTTCCCTTGCCATAAATTTTTTTTAACTATATTTGTTAAATTTTTGAAAAAAATGCCCCCTGGGTTTATTGGGATGACCTGAAAAAGAAATAAAATTTTAGGTAGAATATTCATCTTAATTGTTGCCACTCTTCCCAAAAAGGATATTTTCAAATTATTCCAAATTTCTAAGTCTTTTTTAATTTCTGTTAGTAATTTTATATAGTTATCATTTTTTAAAGTTATTGTTTTAGCTGTTAAATATATTCCTAAATATTTTACTTTTTTAACAATCTTTATTCCGGAAATACATTCTAATTTAGTTTCTTGTATTTTACTCATGTTTTTAGTTAAAAATGGTGTTTTGCTTTTATTTATCTTTAAACTGCTACCTTCCCATATTGTTCTATTGTCTGCATTAGTATTGGGACAGTTGTTATCGGTTCCTCAATTATAAACGTTAAGTCATCTGCAAAGGCTTGGGTTTTATAAGTTTCATCTCCTACAGTTCGACCTTTTATTTTGGGATCTGTTCTTATCTTGATTAATAAAGTCTCCAAAGCCATAATAAATAACAATGGTGATATAGGACAACCTTGGCGAACTCCCTTATTTATCTCAAGTATTGGTAGTTGATTATTATTCAGTATTATCTTCGTAGTTTGTTTTGAGTAGATAGCATCTATTAAATTGACAAATTTTGAGCCAAATTTCTTTTTATTTAATTGCATTTTTATAAATAACCAATTGACGTTGTCAAAGGCCTTTTGGGCATCTAAGAACATTAAAGATAAAGGCTTACCTGGATGTTGTTCATAGTATTCTAACGTATTTATAACTATTCTAAGGTTATTTTTAATTTGTCTACCTGGTAAAAAGCCATTTTGATCTTGATGTATTATCCCATTTATGACTCTTTTAAGTCTATCTGCATAGATAGCAGTAAATATCTTATAATCTACATTTAATAATGATATGGGCCTGTAATTTTTAATTTTTTCTGGTTCTGTACCCGGCTTATGGATTAAAGTTATTAATGATTCTGACCAGGATTTAGGAATTTTACCCTCAAGTCTGCATTCATTAAAAATTTCTAACATATTATTTCTTATTACTTCATTTTCTATTTTATACCATTCTGCCGGTATAGCATCTGGGCCTGTGGCCTTATTATTTTTCTGTTTCTTAATTGTTGTTAGGAGTTCTTCCATTGTTATTGGTCCATCCATAGTAATCTGTTGATCTTCTGTTATTTGTGGTAATTTTGAAAGTTCTAAGTAATTAAAAACTTCATCCTCGTTAATATTATCTTTTGCATATAGATCTTTATAAAAATTATACACAATGGCTGCCTTTCCTTCTGTGTCATATTTTATTGAGCCGTCTATATCTTCTAATTTTTTAATTAATTTTGATTGTCTCTGTTTTCTAAGTTTGTATGCTAACCATCTGCCTGGTTTATTTGCATGCTCAAAGTAGTGTTGTTTTGCTCTTTTAATTTTTTCAGTTATTTGATTTTGTTCTATCAGTCTAATTTTATGTTTAACTACGTTTATTTCTGTTTTTAAATCTCTATTTCTTATATGCTGTTGTGATAAAGATTCTAGTTGTTTTAATTCATTTATTAATTGTGCATATTTTAATTTATTTTCCTTATTATATTTAGCTGTATAAGATATCGTTAATCCTCTTATGTAAGCTTTAACAGTATCCCATAAATTTTGTGGAGTAGTGTGAGTTTTTATTAATTTCAAAAAATATTTTTAGTTCTTTTTCAATCCAGTCTTTATATTTCTTATCTTTTAAAATGTTTCTATTCATCTGCCAGTTAATCTGTTTATTATTAGTTCTCATATAAACTACTACGGGATTGTGATCGGCCCATGTATTGACATCTATCTCGACCTCTTTTATTTGTTCTGCGATGGTTTTTGGAGCCCATATCATATCTATTCTTGTCCAAATTTTATGGGGGTTAGAGTAAAAAGTATATTGTCTCTTGTGTGGATGTCTTTCCCTCCAGATATCATTTAATAATAATTCTACTTTCATTTTTTGAAAGGTACTAGGTAATAGATTCTTTTTCCTTTTTTTACTTTTGTTGTTTCCCCCCCCCCCGAATGATCCAATTGTCTGATCCATTAAAATCACCAATTATTAATATATTTTCAATAGCTAATTCTGTTATTATTTGATGTAATTTTTTATAAAATGTCATTTGATCTTCATTAGGGGCGTAGATCGAAACAATAACTAGAGGTCTAGGCTCAATGTCAACTTGTACAATCAAGTTGTACAATCAAGTTTCCAGATTCCAATCATCATTGCAAAGTAACTTTTGACAAATCAAATCTTTTCTATTTTCATGTCAGATTTAAATTATTTCGTTAGTCCATCTAGGAAAAAATATTTTTTAAATTCCAAAATTGAGGTTCAAAGTGAAAGAAACACGAAAGTGAGAGAAATTTTTTTTAGATCCGGCTGTAACTTGCGGTTGGATACAAATTGTCCAATAACTTTCACCTTCGCCTTGTAAAAAAAAAATTACTTTCCCTTAAAACTTTTACTATGATCCAATCTTCTGTTTTTTCACATGAAACAATAAAATTTTACCTTGGATTTTCTCATCTGTTGTATTCTTCTTCAATCAAGTAAGCTGTAATAGTTTCCACTTTCTTTAACTTTTCGTTGCTTCCCGCTAGGTTTGGAGAGAACGCTCTGGCCGTATCCTCCTATGGAAGGAGGATCGGTTCTCCCTTCTCCGAAGCTGCGGGGCAAACCGCTGTCTCCGGAGCTTCGGCGATAGCTCCTCGGACAGAGGGGAGCCCTCTGTTCTAGGATCGGGCCATCCGGACCCGATCCGATCGCAAACAGCGACCTTCGGAGGGGTAGAAGAAGTCTCGGGGCAGAGCCCTGCCCGGAGAGACTCCGCTGCGGTCTCTATCCAGACCGGAAGTCCAGAATCACCTGGGCCTTCTCAAGGATGATCTTGTGGATCACATCTGGAAGAATTGGAATTGGAGGGAAGGCGTAAAGCAGCCCTCGAGGCCAAGGGATTCTGAGTGCACTTGTCGCCTCTGCTCCCGGGGATGGGAACCTGGAGTAGAATCGAGGGAGCTGAGCATTGGCCTCGGTCGCAAATTGGTCCAGCAATGGGTGACCGAATCTGAGGCAGATTTGCTGAAACAGAGCTGGATGAAGGCTCCACTCTCCTGGGTCTAGAGTCGACCAGGAAAGCCAATCTGCCTGTACATTGAGGCCCCTAATTACTGAAGATGCCTCTCTGCCCAGAGACCCAACTTCAGGGCTTCTGTCATCAGGGCCTTGAACCTGGTGCCCTCTTGTCTGCAAATATGACTCTTTTGCATATTGTCCGTAAGAATCAGGACATGTTGATTGATGATATGCGGTTTGAATTGTTTGAGGGCTAAAGACACAGCTCTCAATTCCAGCCAGTTGATAGGTTTGGAAGCCTCCTCCGCTGACCACGTGTCGTGGGCTATGAGGCCCGGGTCATGGGCTCCCCAGCCCATTAAGCTGGCATTCATGGTGATGGTGAATTGATCTAGACACCTGAACATCAACCAAGAGGGACACGGATCCAGTAGACAGGTGGCGGAACTCACAGCTCCAAAGGCCTTGTCCACTTCATCAGGTGTCACCAAGTCAAACTCCTCCCAGACAGATGGACAAAGACATTTAGCCCCAGTCACCTCGACTGACTCATTGTCAGCCAATACTGCTATGCAATGGGAGTTGAGGTCCGCCCGGATCCGAGCGACTTTATCAGCGAAAAACAAATTAAATTCCTCGGCACTGCCCTGCAAGGGCTCCCCAACTCCCCCGATTTAGAAGGGAGTGGGTCACCCTAAACAGAGCGGACGGGCAGGATTCCGCTGATGCAATCAAGGCAGCATGGTACGCGCATCTTGCCGCCTTGAGCGCCACTTTGTAGGTCTTAACAAAAGTTCTTACAAGTGTTTGATCAGATTCAGACTTAATCTTTCTCCATCGCTTCTCTAGACGTCTCTTCTGGCGTTTCAACTCCCGGAGCTCCTCGTTGAACCATGGAGCTCTACGGGGTCTAGTGCCACGGAGAGATGGCAATGGCGCAATTTGATCAATAGCCTCTGCTGCAGCCTTGTTCCAGGCCTCAGCAAGAGACTCTGCCGAGCTGTAGACAAGTGAATATGGTAAAACCCCAAGCGCCCTGTGAAAGCCCTCAGGGTCCATCAGGCGTCTGGGGTGGAACCTCCTAATCGGTTCTGCCTCCCTGCAGGAGAGGATTGGAGCCAGGAAGTCAAGCTGCAGTAGAAAATGGTCTGACCATGACAAAGGCAATGCTTCTAAGCCCTTTAGTCTCAGACCATTACTCAATTGCTCCGAGAGGAATATCATGTCAGGTGTGTGTCCACCCTCGTGAGTCAGACCCTGAACTACTTGAGTCAGGTCCATGGCTGTCATGGTGGCCATGAACTGCTGTGCTAATCCAGAGGAACTGCCGAGTGATGGCAGACTGAAGTCCCCCAGGACAATGAGTCCGGGGAACTCCACCGCCAACCCGGCCACCTCCTCGAGCAGCACAGGCAGGGCTGTTGACACGCAGCTGGGAGGCAGGTACGTGAGTAACAAGCCCACCTGAACCCCTAAATCCAACTTCACAAGGAGTGACTCACAACCCGCAATCTCAGGGGCAATGAGTCTACGCAGGCGAAGGTTCACCTTGGCTACAATAGCCACTCCCCCCCCTCCCTGGGGTTGAAGCTGATGCCATATCTGAAACCCGGCTGGGTACATATCCGAGAGAGGAACTCCTCCCTCTGGGCCCAGCCAGGATACATGCCAGATCGGCCTCCTCATCCAGGATTAAATCCCAGATGAGAAGAGTTTTGTTTACTACCGATCTGGCATTGAGCAGCAGCAGCTTGAGCCCAGGGCCCGGATTACACTCGTCACCAGGACCCCGGGTTGAGCTCACGGAACTGGAACAAGGGATCGCTATTAAGCAGCGATCTCTTTTTCCTCCAGAACGGCTAGCCTCATGACTCCCGCCATATCTACCTCTCCCCAGCAGGACCGGAATATTCTGGCCCCCTGTCACCCCAGAGAAAGATGCCCCCATCCCTCCTGTCCCTCTACCGCCAGGTAGGTTAAATTCTGCATTCAGACTATCCCACCCACCCCACTCATTCATATCATAAAAATTACAATTACCATTTACCTTATCCATACCATAGTCCCACCCATCCCATCCATCCCGCAAGTTAATCCAATCATTCATTCCATTCATTTCATATATACCCTCTATCCGATCCCAAATATCCATCACTAAAATTACCCCCCAATAAGTTAGTTAATATATATATATATAATTTTAAAAGGTTAACCGGTCAATTATAAAATTAAACTGAGACAATAATATAAATTTGGATCAGTTAATTTAAGATCAGTTCTTAAGTAAGTAGTTCAAAATTCATCAGTCAATCACTCAATCCAGGTCTGGAGGTCTTGGTTCTTCTGAACCGGGCCCAATCCTCCCTCCAGGGGAGGTGATGCAGGGGATGCTACCGGGGGCCTGGTTGGGGCCCAGCATGACCCCCCCAGGCGAACTGGCAGACTGCAGAGCACTGGTGTAGCATGGCCATACTTGGGGAAGCCCATGATTGCTCTTGCAGCTACATTCTATGTCCAGGATGCGAGACGTCAGTAAATATTTTCCCCACCCTCTTTTTGACTCATCCAGTATACATGTCCTCAATGGAAGGCAGGTTGGCAGCAATTGTTTTTTCTGCAGTTCTGATTATCCTCTGAAGTCTGTGTCGGTCCTGTTGGATTGCAGAACCAAACCAGACAGTTATAGAGGTGCAGATGACAAGGGTATGATGGTTTTATTGGATTGAAAGTGTTATAATTAAGAGTAGGAAAGATGATTACACTGCCTATACAGTGACTTTTTTTTGTTTAGAATGGGCATGATGATGGATTGAAAGTGTTATAATTAGAATAGGGCAGATGTCTTTACCGGTTTTACAGTGCCTTTTTCTTTTCTTTAGAATAGGATATGATGATTCTATGGGATTGAAAGTGTTTTAATTAGAGCAGGGAAGATGATTCCACTGGGTATACAGTGATAGGGTAGGTTGAATCTATTGGATTAAAAGTGTTACGGATTGAAAGCCTTACAACCAGAGTCGGGAATGATGAATGTATGGTTAGTTCTGTTTAGTTCTGTTTTTATTCTTCCTTTTTTATCTTTTTTCTTGCTATTTTTAAATATTCTTTAATCTCTATTTTTATTTTGTATTTTTATTCATTAAAGCGAATTATTTTTAATTAGGTTCTTTTTTAATTTGGTTTATTAATCTGGCGATATTTCGGATATACTATTTGGTGGGTTCTCCTTTTTTGCACCCTTTATATATATTTTAACTATTTTTTTAGCAATGGTTGATTTAATTTAAATACTGTGCTCCTTTTCTTTTCCTTTAATGTCCTTTTTTTTCTCTTTTATTCTAAAGGGCATTTATTATGGAAGAGTGTTTAAGGTATACAGTGATCCCTCGAGTTTCGCGATCTCGATCTTCGCGAAACGCTATATCGCGATTTTTCCCACCCGATGACGTCACTCTCTTCCTTCCTTTCTCATCTTTCTTTCTCTCTCTCTTTCTCTATGTTGCTTCTTCCTCTCTCACACTCTCTTCCTCCCTCTCTCATCTCTTTCTTTCCTTCTCTCTCTTTCTCTATCTCTCCCCCTCTTGCTCTCGAGCGGCCGCCTAGCAGCTGATCTGCTCGGCAGCGCAGCAGCAGCGAGGAGCCGAAGATCCGGGTTTCCCCTTTCCGTGGGCAGCTATCTTCGGCTCCTCGCTGCTAGGCGGCCGAAGGAACCTTCTCTGGGTGTTCCCCGCCGCCCACAGAAAGGGGAAACCCGGATCTTCGGCTCCTCGCTGCAGCCGCGCACCCCTCGCCTTAGCCTCGCCCGGGGGGCAAAGGAGGGCGCAGCTCCGGCCGCTCGCCTCGGAGCCGGTCGGCCTCGCTGGCCGCTTGCAGCCGAGCCTCGGCAGGGGAAGAGGCGGTGGCGCCGCGGTGAGCGAAGGCGAGGGGCGCGCGGGGAGCTGCCGGAAAGGAGGCGGGCGAAGGAGGGCGCAGCTCCGGCCGCTCGCCTTGGAGCCGGTCGGCCGTGCGCCCCTTGCCTTCACCTTGCCGCTGCACCCTCCTTCACCCGCCCTTTTTGACTGCCCATCCGCCCCACGGCCTCTCCCCCCCTTCAAAACAAAAAAACCCCCCCGCTGAGCCGGAGGGAACTCCTGACGTTCGGGCAGCAAAAAGAAGCGCAGGGCAGCCCCCGCTGAAAGCGCGCAGAGCCGGCGACACACAGGAGCGGGAGAACCGCACGCGCGCACACACACCGGAGAGCCACGCGAGAGAGCCCCGTTTCCTCAGAGCGGCGTTGCCTTCAGCGCCGCATCACCCGGCAAGGTTCTTCCCAAAGCCGCCGAAAGGGGAAAAAAACAGCCCCAAAAAACCCCGGGCCGCCTTGGCATCGCCACCCAGCTGGCCGCGCATGGACCCTCCCTTCAGTCCTCGCCCGAGAGAGCCACGAACGGCACTCCCGGCGAAGGATGGCGGTTTTTCCAGTCCGCGGCAATTCCCCTCAGCACGCTGCCGGATCCAGCGGGGGAGGGGGGGAAGCGAAGGCGCGGCGATGGGCAAGGGCTGCCAGTGAGCCTTCTCCGTCCCTTTCCTGCTGCACCGGACCGGCTCTGACTTTTCTCGGCTGCTGCCCACGCCCGGCTCTCTTGGCAGGCAGAAGCAACAAGTCCGGCGTGGAGGCTTCTTTCTCACTGGGCATCTTTGGCTGGGGCTGCTTTCTTTTCTCCAGGGGGGGGAGGAGGGAGAGAGAGCTTCTCCCCACCACCTCTCCCCACCACCTCACGGGGGTCGTGTGAACGTGCTAGGGGATGCTCCCGGCAATGTTTCTCGGCAGGGGAGGCCAACTCCGCGGCGACACGTCTCTCTTTGTGTGGGTGGGTGTTTGGAGCTCAGAACTCCGGTTTATAGTTGGGGAGGAAAGCTGTTTAAGCATTGAAGCTATCACCTTCCGCCGACAGCCTGCGTGTATAATTTTAAACACCTATAGCTTTTATGGAGGGATGCAATATGTAGCACGTTCACGCGACCCCCGTGAGGCCTCTTTCTCGCTGGGCGTCTTTGGCTGGGGCTGCTTTCTTTTTTCCGGGGGGGGAGGAGGGAGAGACAGCTTCTCCCCACCACCTCTCCCCACCACCTCACGGGGGTCGCGTGGTCCTCCTGCTCCCCCCCAGCGAAAAACACAAAGACGGTCTGCTGCCGCATGACAGGCAGGGCGGAGCAGCCTGGAGCAAAGGGAGCAAAGGGAGTCTGAAACCGCCGGCGGCTTCAGCTTCCCATTGCTCTGCGGGCGGCGGCAGACCGCCTTTCTATTTTTGGCTGGGGGAGGGGGAAGCAGAAGGCGCAGGATTGGGCCGGCGGCGGGCGTGGGGTGAGGCAGCAGGTCTGCATCCTGGGCGGGCGGGCGGCGGGCAAGGAGGCGCGGCCGAGCGGGCCCGGCTCAGGCTCCGGCTAGACCTCCAGTGAGGACGGGGCAGGCAGCGGCTGGGCGCGGTGGCGAGGGTGCGTCCGACTTGGGGCTGGCGGCGCCCAACGCAGCGGGGAACATCAGCGCAGGAGGCAGGAGAGGACCGGGTGAAGTGAGGAGAACCGCCGCTGTCGCCACCATGCCCGGCTTGGCTTCCCTGGCCGCCGCAAGCAACGCGCGCCGCGATCTTCCGGGGCGGCGAAGCTCAGTGACAGAAGGCGGCCGCCTGGTCCGGGGCTCCAGCCGCTGAGCCTCGCCGGCCCGGAAGATCGCAGCGCGTGGTGCCTGCGGCGACCAGGGAAGCCGAGCCAGGCATGGCGGCGACGGCGGCGGCGCTGCTGCTCCGGTTGCCCGGTCCTCTCCTGCCTCCCGTGGAGGCACAGGATCAGGCCGGCGGCGGGCACGGGTCGAGACAGCAGGTCTGCATCCTGGGCGGGCGAGCGGGGCGGCGGGCGAAGAGGGAAGCCAAGCCGGGCGTGGCAGCGACAGCGGCGGTTCTGCTCACTTCGCCCGGTCCTCTCCTGCCTCCCGCGCTGATGTTCCCCGCTGCGTCGGGCGCTGCCAGCCCTGAGTTGGATGCACCATCGCCGCAGCGCCCAGCTGGTGCCCGCCCCGTCCTCGCTGGAGGTCTAGCCGGAGCCTGAGCCGGGCCCGCTTGGCCGTGCCTCCTTGCCCGCCGCCCCCCCACCCAGGATGCAGACCTGCTGCCTTGCCCTGCGCCTGCCGCCCGCCCGATCCTGCGCCTCCTGCTTCTGGGCTGGCAACGTCTCCGGCTGCTTAGCTTCTCCTGTCCAGCCTGAAGCTGAAAGAAAAACGTGGAGGCTGGTGAACAAAGGGCAGAACTTTCGGCTTTTGGATGGATGGGAGGAGCTAAGCGGCCGGAGGAATCAATGTAAGAAGCCGCTGGACTGGCAACATCTCCGGCTGCTTAGCCCCTCCTGTCCAGCCCGAAGCCGAAAGAAAAACGTGGAGGCTGGTGAACAAAGGGCAGAACTTTCGGCTTCTGGATGGATGGGAGGAGCTAAGCACCTGTCGGAGAGCTTCCTGGGCATGAAAGCTCGCGAATCCAACAAGGACGAAAGCCAGGAAGCTCTCCGAGCTCGGGAAGGAGCCCACGGTCTGTCGGCTGCGGGCGGGAGGAAGGCGAATGCCTCTCTTTGTTGCGCTGCCGCCAGCATGGCCTGGCTGGCAGCGGAAGATGTAACGGAGCCCACAGGGCCGGGCTCCGTGGCGGAGACCGCCGGCCCCTCAATCGGGCTGGCAGGGAACAGAATGGAGCCCACATGGCTGTGCTGCGCGGCGGCTGCCTGCTGGGCTGGTAAGAGGGGGAGCGGAGCCCAGCCCCGTGGGCTCCATTACATCTTCCGCTGCCAGCCAGGCCATGCTGGCAGTAGCGCAACAAAGAGGAGCATTCGCCTTCCTCCCGCCCGCAGCCGACTGACCGTGGGCTCTTTCCCGAGCTCGGAGAGCTTCCTGGGCATGAAAGCTCGTGAATGCAACAAGAACGAAAGCCAGGAAGCTCTCCGAGCTCGAGAGCTTCCTGGGCATGAAAGCTCGCGAATGCAACAAGAACGAAAGCCAGGAAACTCTCTGAGCTCGGGAAGGAGCCCACGGTCAGTCGGCTGCAGGCGGGAGGAAGGCGAATGCCTCTCTTTGTTGCGCTGCCGCCAGCATGGCCTGGCTGGCAGCGGAAGATGTAACGGAGCCCACGGGGCCGGGCTCCGTGGCGGAGACCGCTGGCACCTCAATTGGGCCGGCAGGGAACAGAACGGAGCCCACATGGCTGTGCTCCGTGACGGGGACCACCGGCCTGCCTAGCGGGCTGGGAGGGAGGCGGAATATGGGAGGAGGAGGAAGAGGAGGAGGAGGGAGGAAGGATAGAGAGAGGGAAGCCGCCCGGCTGTTTTAAAAGTTGACAGCCGGGCGGCTGCATTTTTTTGCGGGTTTTTTTGTTGTTGTTGCACGGATTAATTTACTTTACATTGTTTCCTATGGGAAACAATGTTTCATCTTACCAACCTCCCCCTGGAACCAATTAGGTTCGTAAGACGAGGTATGACTGTATATTGTAATGTAACTTAAAATTTATGGTATCTTTTTTTTTCTGTACATGTGATTGGAGAAGAAAAATAAAATAAAAATTTACCCCAAAAAAGAGAAACATGGACATATCTAGGAAGGTCCATGACTGCTCGCGCAGTTGCATTTTGCACTATTTGCACTTTCCAAACACTCTTCAAAGGTAGCCCCATATAGAGAGCATTGCAATATTCGAATCTCGAGGTGATAAGGGCATGAGCGACTGTCAGTAGAGACTCCATGTCCAAATAGAACCGCAATTAGTGCACCAGGCAAACGTCCTCCTCGCCACAGCCGAAAGATGATGTTCCAAAATCAGCTATGGATCGAGGAGATAGCCAAGTTGCAGATCCTTCTAAGGGGGCAAAAATCCCCCCCCCCAAGTAATAGATGGACAGATGGAAGTGTCCTTGGGAGGCAGAAACCACAGCCACTCCGTCTTGTCAGGTCTGACCCTGTTAATACTCATCTAGACCCTAACAGCCTCCAGATACTGGCATATTACTTTATCGACATATATTTTATCATTTACCCGTCCATCCCAAATGCCCATGCTTATTATTTTTTTAACATTTATTTACTGCTGCAGAAGCCTAAAGTTGTCTTTCTCCAGGAGGCAGAGCCAATATTAAGAACTAGTTCTTTTCACAGAGAATAAGAAATGTATAATAAATCCTGCCTTCTAACAACAGACAAGAACTAACCTATTTGCATTAATTCATCCTTTTGTTGAATGCGAACGGTATTTAATTTTTGTTTCATGTGGAAAAATCTACTTAAGTTTAACTTATAATTGGGAATATTAGTCTTCCAGTCAATCAGGATTTCTTTTTATTTGTTTTTATATACACCTTTCTTTTTTGTCTGTAAGTTGCCATAATGTCAAGCTGGATGGCATTGAAATTAGATGAATAAATTACCGTAAGAGTTGACATATATGTGCTGAGAAGTTCATTCACGACATCCTGAGAAAGAAGAGGTTGCAGTAAATTCACCTCCAGTTCTGGTGCCAGTTCCAAATTTCCCATCATTTCTTCACTAAAGTAAAGAGAACCGATAAAATGTCAAATTAAATTCTAGGATCAATTTTTCTTTAGTTGCAAAAAATGCAACACATACATACACACAAAACCTGGCAAATAATGAATTAAAATTAGCAAACCTTAAATATAGATACTCTAACAAAGCACTTTAATAATAGTTTTTTAAGCAGAAGAGTTAAATAGATAATTGATGCTTATTTTTAAAATTTGCATTTTAAATCTGCAAAGTAAAAGTGGGATTTCCTGAACAATTATTTGTATTTTATACAGGTACTTGTGGGATACTTAATTACATAAATGGAAATTCATAGTTAAGATCTTCCTAACTATAGTCCTAGATTTAGGAATTCGAAGTCCAGCTGTGGGCATATTAGCTATAAGATGCAAGTTAAATTTGGAAGAAATATTAGATGTGGATTACAAATAATTTGTATATTTAGGAGATCAAGGAAGAAATAGGAGATGGGTTTTTTTTAAAAAATAGAATAGGATAGAATTATTTATTGGCTAAGTGTGATTGGGCACACAAGGAATTTGTCTTTGGTGCATATACTCTCAGTGTACATAAAAGAAAATGTACATTTGTCAAGAACACTTAATGATTGTCATAGGGGTCAAATAAGCAACCAGGAAACAATCAATATTAATAGAAATCTTAAGGATAAAAACAACAAGTTACAGCCATAATCATAAGTGGGAGGAGATGGGTGATAGGAATGATGAGAAAAAAACTAGTAGTAATAGTAGTGCAGACTTAGTAAATAGTTTGACAATGTTGAGGGAATAATTTGTTTAGCAGAGTGATGTCATTTAGGAAAAAACTGTTCTTATGTCTCGTTGTCTTGGTGTGCAGTGCTCTATAGCAATGTTTTGAGGGTAGGAGTTGAAATAGTTTGTGTCCAGGATGCGAGGGCATCCTTTACAAGGGATTATGAGGTATTTTGAGAGAAAAAAAGCAGAGACTTTTTTTTTCTCCTAAGAAACTCGATATGGTTTTATTTGTTTTTGTTTGGATATTTCAGTTTTAGATTTTGAACCATAGAAAAAATACTCATTTACTACGTCCAATACCACAACAACTCTAAAGACAAACAAAAAGCAGACATCTACTTTGACTTTATCATCACAAGATTCACCATCTCACCAAAGGTCGATATCAGGTATGTTCTCAAAAGATAAACCTGCACCTCAACCAACTTTACAAACCATCCAAGAAACCCTATTAGCCATGCAAGAAGCGATGCTGAGAACTCAATCATCAATAGATAATAATATAGATCACAGCATAAAGACCTGAAGGCTGAAATAGGGCAGATGAAAGCAGAGATGCGAGACATGAGTGAAAATATTCAAAACATACAACAGACCTTGCAGGAAAATGAGCAAAGACTAAAAACTGTGGAAGGAAAAATAGAAAAAATAGAACAAAAGATGGAAGACATCGAAGAGCGAAATGAAGTTACAACATGAGGTTTGGATGAGGCCATAGTCTATTTAGAATTAGACCGAGCATCATATGGACTAAGATTCCAGAATATTCCAGAAGAAAAAGACCTAGGAATAAAGATGACGGAAATCTTGGCAGAAATTTTACAGATGGGTCCACAAGAAATAATCAAAGAAATCAATGAGATGAACCGGGTACAAACCAGCTTTGCATGTAGAAATAATTCCCCTAGGGAAGTACATATTAAGTTTACTAGAAAGTTAATCCGAGATGAAATTCTAAGATGGACAAGAAATCAAAATTTAACTCTTAAAGGTAAAGAAATTATAATCCTCAAGCAAGTGCCTAAAAGAATACGAGAAAACAGGAGGGAATATCATTTCCTAACTAAAAAACTGATAAATGAAAATATTACTTTCCGCTGGCACATTCCAGAAGGCTTTTCTTTGACATGGCAAGGAGTAAAAATTAAAATAGAAAATATTGAACAAGCAAGGAAATTTTATAAAGAAAGTGGGTTAGATAAAACTGAACTAGCAAGTAAAGACAGTAGAGGAAGCAAAGAAGAGTTGTAAATGACTGGCTAGGAGGAGGAGGAAGCGTCGCAAGAAAAACAGAAAGGAGCAAGTAAAAAACAACCACAAGAAGAAGAAATACAAACCCGGAGACTGAGAGAACATAGAGCCGTCAAGAGATATTACAAATAAAGATGTTTGAAGAATTAAAAATAATCTCAATTAACGTAAATGGTCTCAATAATCTCCCCAAAAGAAACCAAATATTCACAAAATTAAAGAAACAAAGAATTAAAGTGATTATCTTACAGGAAGTTCATGTCAAGAAAACCAATAGAAAACTTTTACAAAATTCCAGATTGGGTAGATTATTCACCAGCCTTGCCGACCAAAAGAAAAAAGGTTTAGCCATATATGGATGGAGTCCAAACAAATATCTAACTACCAAGATGGTAGGGTATTAATACTCAATCTAGAGATCAATAATAAGCCACTTGCCATCATATCCATCTATGCCCCAAATAAAAATCAGAAAAAAAATTATGAAAAATTACACCAAAAAATGCTAGAATTAGAAATTGAAAATATAATTATCATTGGAGACTTTAATGCAATTGCAAATACTAAAGATTATTCCGGCAAAAAAAAAGAAAAGGAAATGAAAACAATCCTTCCTAAGACTTTTTGGAAAATGAGTGAAGAGTTAGTGTTGAAGGACATATGGCGGGAACGCCACCCAGCAGTAAAGCAGTACACCGTCTACTCAAATCCACATAAGATCTGGACAAGAATCAACATGGCGTGGGTCTCAATACATATGCGAGATCAAATAAAAAGCATAGAGATAGAAACTAATAGTTGGGCTGACCAACTGGTGATAGTATGGAAGGGTACTAGAAGACAAAATGACTGGAAAATGAATCGCAACACATAGACTGGATAGAAAAGGAAATGGAAATTTTTAAAAAATTAAATAAAAATAATGAAACCTCAGCCCAAAATTTATGGGACACAGTGAAGGCATACATTTGTGGCCTGACAATTGCTTTCACTGTAAAAAGGAACGAGCAGAAAAAGAGGCAGTACCAGCAATTAGAATATGATTTAAAAGAAGCAGAAAAAGAGTTATAAAATGACCCAACAAATGACAAAGTTAAAGGGAAAATGAATTTAATAAAGCATAAAATAAAGTTATTAGAACAAGAAAAAATTGCGACAAAAATTTAAAAGGCCAAGCAAGATTACTTTGAAAACGCAAATAAGCCCAGATGCTGGTTGGCCTATAAATTGAGAAAGCAAAGAGACTCTAAAATAATTAACAAACTAGAAGATAAAGAAGGTAGGTTAAGATACAGGGTAGAAGAAAAGAAAGTAATCGCATTAGAATTTTACAAATGCCTATATCAACATGAAGAGGTTAAAGATATAGAAATAAGAAATTTCTTAGATTCTGTAAAACTACCTACCTTGATTGTTGAACAACAACAAATATTAAATGCCCCTATTACAATGGCTGAACTTCAACAAATAATTAAAAGACAGCAAAATAATAAAGCCACTGGTCCCGATGCAATTCCAGGAGAGTTTTACAAACTAGACAGCAATTTAATAAGCCTGAACATGCTAGAGATCTTCAATAAAATCACCTTAGAGGCAAAAATTCCTATATCATGGTCTGAAGCTATGATTGCACTAATACCAAAACCAGAAACACCAAAGGAAAAAATAGAAAATTACAGACCAATATCTCTCCTGAATGTGGATTACAAAATATTTGTTTCTATATACTCAGCCAGATTAAAAAAATACTAAATGACATTATTCATAGTGACCAAAATGGATTTCTACCAGGAAGGCAGGTTAAAAATAATCTAAGGATGATCATAAATGTTTTAGAATATTATGAATTTCACCCTGAAAGTCAAATGTCGTTAATCTTCTTAGATGCTAAGAAAGCTTTTGATAATGTAAACTGGAAATTTTTGAAACTACAACTGGACAAGATGAACTTTGGAATAAAATTTTGTAAATTGATAGATTCGATATATGTTAAACAAATGGCTAAAATTATGATAAATGGGGAACAAACAGACATATTCGAGATATGCAAAGGAGTTAGGCAAGGTTGTCCTCTTTCCCCACTTCTATTCATATTAACACTTGAAACTTTGTTAATCAAAATAAGACAAAAAAGCGAAATAAGAGGGTTAAAGATTAGGAAGGAAATTTATAAAGTTCAGGCCTTTGCAGATGACGTCGCATTTATCGTAGAGGAACCGTTGATGATGATACCTAAATTAATGGAGGTGATACAAGAATTTGGGAATGTAGCTGGATTAAAAATTAATAAAACCAAAACGCACATACTAACCAAAAATATGACAGCAGAACAGATAAACCAATGAGAAATATTAACAAAAATGAAGGTCGTAAAATAGGTAAAATATTTGGGTGTCTGGATAACTTCAAAAGCCTCTTCATTAAAAGAAGATAATTACACTAAATTGTTAGCTCAGATCAAAAAAGATCTAGATATATGGAATAATCTTCAATTCTCCTTTCTAGGGACAATATCGACATTAAAGATGAATATTCTATCTAAAATCCTATTCCTAATTCAGGTAATTCCAATCAATCTGGGAATTTCCCCCCCCCCCCCCCCGTTGAACTCACAAAAATAGTCAAAAAATTTATTTGGCAAGGTAAAAAGGCAAGGATTAAATTAACAGTATTAGAAGACGTTAAGAAAAGAGGAGGATTTGGCCTACCAAATTGGAGATTGTACCACCAGGCGGCCGCGATGGTATGGATAAGAGATTGGCTCACCCTAGAAAGCAATAGAGTTTTAAGTTTAGAAGGCCATGACCTAATGTTGGGTTGGCATGCCTTTGTGTAGTACGACAAATATAAAGTGCACAAGTATTTTAAAAATCACATAATTAGAAATTCATTACTACAAGTATGGACAGAGATTAAGAAAGACCATGTCATAAATTTGCCCGAATGGATTTCCCCAATCGAGGCAATTAAATGTCCAAACTTATTACAAGGTAATCTATATTTAAGATACAAAGAGCTTTTAGACCAAAATATGGAATTAAAAACAAGACAAGTTTTAAACGATGAGGGAAGGGAGATTGACTGGTGGACCTATGCCCAGATCCAAACAAGATTCCAAGCAGATAAAAGGACCTATTTCTTTCAGAGAGGCAAAAGTGCCTTTGATAAACAAATCATGAAAAATCAAGAAAAAATGATTGGTAAAATCTATAAACATATATTAAGATCCAAAACAGAAAGCATAATGTTGAAGGACAGTATGATTAGCTGGTGTAAGAATTTTGGACAGTCAATAGATATGGAAAAATTGGGAAATTTCTGGGCTTATAATTGGCAAATTACAAAGTCTGTTGTATTTAAGGAAAATCAGATGAAGATGTTTCATAGGTGGCATCTGCCACCCTATAGACTATCTAAAATGTATCCGAACTCCAATCCGAATTGCTGGAAATTTAAAAAGGAGATAGGCACTTACTATCATCAGTGGTGGACCTGCCCCAAAGCTAAATCATATTGGAATTGAATAGAGAAATGGTTAAAAGAAATAACACAAAATGAAATAGGTAAAACCCCAGAATGTTTTCTATTAGGCATACCTTCCCAAAAATTGAAAAAAAGAAATTAAATTCCTACTTATACATATCTTAACAGCAGCAAGGTTAGCCTATGCACAGAGATGGAAGGATATAGAAATTCCAAAAGATGAAGAAGTAATAAATAAGATAATTGATTGTGCTGAAATGGATATGATGACAAGTGGTTAAAAGGACAAGAAGAATCAGAATATAATACAATCTGGAATAAGTTTTATGAATGGTTAACATTCATAAGTTTTATGTAACATTGCATGCTCATAATAGATGGTATAAAAATATGCAAAACCTGTAAATGTGCTTAGAATAATACATAAATGATACTTGTTTCTTTATTTACCTTTTTCTCGTTAAATATGATATATAAGAACTCCTTCGACTTTTGAAAAGAATGGAGCGGTTTTGACTCCTTTTTTAATGTTATGTATTTTTGTCTGTGTCTTTTCCTTTCTGTTTTGTTTTAAAACCAAAAATCAATAAAAAATTTAAAAATACAAATAAAAAAGAAAAAATACTTGAATCCCTTTTTTATTTAACGGATAGAATTACAAGCATCTTTGAATGCTTGTAATATTGTATCCAATGAAGACAAAAAGTTAAGAGAAACCAATTTTCAAGATCTTATTCTGTATTACTGCACATTCTCCAAACTACTGCTTTTTAACAGTCAACTATCTAAAAAAAGAAAACTTTTTTTTTCTTCTTGCCAAAGGTATAAATTCCTTAGAAACAATATAAACTAAGTACAGATAGTTCTCAACTTGCAAAGTTCATTTGGTGAATATTCAAAATTACAATTGTGCTGAAAAATGTCAATTTTTACCATTTTCACATGATCATTGCAGCATCCTCCTAGTCACATTTGAAATTTCGTTGCTTGGCAACTGGATCATATTTTGAACAGTTGCAGTGTCCTGAGGTCACATGATCATCTTTTGCCTTCTGACAAGCAAAGTCAATGGGGAAGCCAGATTCACTTAAAAACCATATTATTAATTTAATAATGGCAGTGATTCACTTAACTGTGGCAAGCAAGGTTGTAAGATGGGGCAAAACTCATATTATTTGCCTAATATTTGTAAGAGTATCTTAATTGTTCTTCTTTATTTCTTTATTACTTTGGATTGCAATAAGATAGAAAACTATAGAATATTGATAAGAATTAGAACTGAACTGTATAGAAAATAAGTTTATAAGTTTATAAGTTTATATTTACATTGTTATTTACATTGCTATTTGCAAAGGAATTTAGAACCATTTAATTAATTACAAACTAGAAAGTTGATTGTTAAAATTTAATTAGTGAATGAAATACAGCAAGAGTTATTAATCTGCTTAAACACTTTTCTCTCATCTCCTATGGTGATTTGGAATAGAATATTTACTATATTGGAAAAGCAAAATCAGATCATAAAAGAGATGGCTAGTTATCAACCTAAAGGTGGTAAAAAAACCACTACCACAACAAATACAGCTTCCCCTGCCTCTCAAAGGCAAATAGATGAGATGTTAAATGTAGAGAAGGAAAAAGAGAGTACATTATTGATGCAAAACATGAACAAAACTTTAACAGTAATGCAGGAGACCATGTTGAAACTGCAGGAACTGATTACAAATAATCATGTAGAATTAAAAACGGATATACTGAGACTAGAAAATCGATTGGAATCCGCACAAGCAGAAACACAAAAAAATGAGGAAAAAATAATAACAGTAGAAAAAAGGACAGAACAAAATGAAAAAAAACTGGAACAGGTTGATCAAAAACTCATAGAATCCCACAGAGAGCTCGAAAACTCCTTGATCCAATTGGAATTAGAGAGATCATCTTACTTTCTAAGATTTCAAAATGTGGTAGAGGCAGAAAATGAAAACCTTGGGGAGATTATGACAACAATAATCTCAAGGATATTACAGACTAACAGAGAGGAAGTCATAAATGAATTAGACGAAATTTACAGAATCAATACTAATTTTGAGAGAAGACATCGATTACCCAGGGAAATACATTTAAGATTCGCTAGAAAGATCACAAGAGACAGGGTATATGCAGCCTCTAGAGAAGGGAAAATGACATATAAAGGCAGAGAACTAAATATTTTGAAACAAATCCCTAGAAAGATTAGAGAACGAAGAAGGGAATATAGAAACTTAGCCTCCCTCCTGAACAAAAAGGAAATAACATTTAGATGGATAACACCAGAGGGGATGATGGTAAAAATAGAAGGAAGGAGAGTGAAAGTCGACAATGCGGAAAAAGCACAAGAGATATACAAACGAATAACTGCCCTAGACTCCGAATTAGAAAGTGGAGATAGACTAGAATCAAGCAAGGAAGAGGATATAGACACAGAGGGACAAATAGACAGAAAGCAAGGACCAGAGGAAACAGAGAGAAGAAAGGAGAAGGAAGAAGGGGCTAAGACTAGATCACAAACGGCAGCGGCAGCAGATAAACAAAACTAGCTTTCTTGCTTCAACTTTTTTCCTCCCTAGGAGGAATAATTAACTAAATGCTTTCAGATATTAAATTGATTTCAATAAATATAAATGGCCTTAATAACAATTGTAAGAGAAAAAAGGTTTTTTCCAAACTCCTAAACCAGAAACTACAAATAATATGCTTGCAAGAGGTACATATTAAATTAGCACATAAGAAATTCTTAGAATATACAAAATTAGGGGAATTACATGCTTCATTAGACGAAAATGAAAAAAAAGGGGAGTGGCCACATATGTGAAGAAAGAACTAAAACCAAAAGAAATTAAAACGGATCCCAAAGGAAGATATACAATGACAGAAATTGAAATATTAGGGGAAAAAATACTACTGGTGAACATATATGCCCCGAATCAAGAGTTAAAACAATTTTATAAAAATATACATCAAATTTTGCTTGAAACTAATTATATAAACATTTGTATGGTAGGAGATTACAACGGAATTGTAGACCCAAAAATGGACCACAAAGCAGGGAAAAAAAGTAAACTGAAAAGACCCACATTACCAAACACGTTTAATAAAATGACTGAAGAATTAGATTTAACAGATATGTGGAGAGTGAGACATCCAAAAGACAAACAATTTACTTTCCACTCTGGACCACACCACTCATTATCAAGAATAGATATGGTTTGGCTAAGCAAAAGATTACATAAATCAATAAAATCCCTGGAAATAGAACCTAACACCTGGGCAGATCATAATCCGATTACTATAACTTGGCAAGGAACAAAAAAAGGTTATAAGAGATGGTCATTGAACACAAATTTACTACATGATGAGAAATATATAAAGATGATTAACAGAGAAATAAAATTATTTTTAGAAGAAAATGGGAAACAACCCACTACAACACAAATACTGTGGGACACACTAAAGGCATACACGAGAGGAATAACAATATCATATGCAGCCAAAAAATCAAAGGAAGAAAGAGCAGAACACAACTACCACACAAATAGAATAGTAAATTTGGAAAAAATCCTCCAACAAGACCCCACAAATAATCAAACAATAAACCTACTAAGAGAAGCCAAATATAAAATAAATACTTTAGAACAACAAGAACTTGCCAAAGATATAAAATATTTAAAACAAAAACACTTTGAATCGGCCAACAAACCGGGTAGATGGCTCTCGCAAAAAATTAAAAAAGCGAGAAGCGATAAACTAATCTATCACTTAGAAGATAAAAATGGAATACAGTGATCCCCCGCTCGTTGCGAGGGTTCCGTTCCAGGACCCCCCGCAATGAGCGGGTTTTCGCGAAGTAGCGCTGCGGAAGTAAAAACACCATCTGCGCATGTGCAGATGGTGTTTTTAACTTCCGCAGCGCTAGCGAGGAGCCGAAGATTGGGGGTGGCGCGGCTGTTTTAAAACGTCGCCGCCGGCATGGGGGGCTTCCTAGCAGCCCCCCAAACACGGGTTGGGGGTCCGGGGGGTGCTGGCAAGCCCCCCATGCCGGCGGCGACGTTTTAAAACAGCCGCGCCGCCCCCAATCTTCGGCTCCTCGCTAGCGGGCTTTCGAGATGAGTCCTGAAGCGAATTCGCTTCAGGACTCAGCTCGAAAGCGGCGAGAGCTAGCGCCCAGCCCCGTGACATTCGTTTTCCTGCCGCCGGCAGCCGAGTGATCCTGGGCTCCTTCGCAACCTCGGAGAGCTTCCTGGGCATGAAAGCTCACGAAAACCAGGAAGCTCTCTGAGGTTGCGAAGGAGCCCACGATCACTCGGCTGCAAGCGGGAGGAAGGCGAATCCCACGGGGCTGGGCTCGGTTATCCCCTCGGCTCCCCTCCTACCAGCCCCGCCGCGGAAGGCTCCATTCTGTTCCCTGAATGGAGACCGCCGGCCGCTCAATCGGGCCGGCAGGGAACAGAATGGAGCCTTCCGCGGCGGGGCTGCTATGGGGGGGGAGACGAGCCCAGCCCCGTGACATTCGTCTTCCTGCCGCCGACAGCCGAGTGATCCTGGGCTCCTTCGCAACCTCGGAGAGCTTCCTGGGCATGAAAGCTCACGAAAACCAGGAAGCTCTCTGAGGTTGCGAAGGAGCCCACGATCACTCGGCTGCAAGCGGGAGGAAGGCGAATCCCACGGGGCTGGGCTCGGTTATCCCCTCGGCTCCCCTCCTACCAGCCCTGCCGCGGAAGGCTCCATTCTGTTCCCTGCCGGCCCGATTGAGCGGCCGGCGGTCTCCATTCAGGGAACAGAATGGAGCCTTCCGCGGCGGGGCTGGTAGGAGGGGAGCCGAGGGGATAACCGAGCCCAGCCCCGTGGGATTCGCCTTCCTCCCGCTTGCAGCCCAGTGATCCTGGGCTCCTTCGCAACCTCGGAGAGCTTCCTGGGCATGAAAGCTCACGAAAACCAGGAAGCTCTCTGAGGTTGCGAAGGAGCCCACGATCACTCGGCTGCAAGCGGGAGGAAGGCGAATCCCACGGGGCTGGGCTCGGTTATCCCCTCGGCTCCCCTCCTACCAGCCCCGCCGCGGAAGGCTCCATTCTGTTCCCTGAATCACTTTGAATCCAGCAGCTTCTGCTGGATACGGGCGGTGGGTGGGACGAGCGGTGAGGAAGCCAGGGGCTGTGGCAGCTCGCCCCCCCATCGCCCGTATCCAACAGAAGCGGCGGGATTCAAAGTGCTGGGGTGGGGGGGTGTGTCCCGACAGCCCCCCAGCACTTTGAATCCAGCAGCTTCTGCTGGATACGGGCGGTGGGTGGGACGAGCGGTGCGGAAGCCAGGGGTGTGGCAGCTCGCCCCCCCATCGCCCGTATCCAGCAGAAGCGGCGGGATTCAAAGGGATTCAAGGCTAACTTCTGCGCTTGGCTTGAGGACTCAGCTGGGAAGCGGCACGGGTGTTTTAAAAGGTCTCCGCCGGCATGGGGGGCTTCCTACCCCCCCCGAACCCCCAACCCGGGTTTGGGGGGGTGCTAAGAAGCCCCCCATGCCGGCGGAGACCTTTTAAAACACCCGTGCCGCTTCCCAACTGAGTCCCGAAGCCAAACGAACCCGGGTGGCCGGGCGAGCAGCGAGCAAATGGCGGGTGGCCGGGCGAAGGGCGGGCGAACGGAGGGCGAGCGGGTGCTGGGGGGGCTTCTCGCCCTCCCGCCAGCAAGAGGGTAAAGACCCAGGGAAGCCGCCCAGCAGCTGATCTGCCCGGCGGGGAACACCATCTACGCATGTGTGGCCATAGGAAAAAAGGGCGCACATGCGCAGATGGTGTTTTTACTTCCGGGTTGAAAAATCGCGATGTAGCCCATTCGCAATGGTCGGGGACGCAATAACCGGGGGATCACTGTATTACAATACGATGAACAGCAGAAAAAAGAAATAGTGAAAGATTACTACCAAAATTTATATAAAGAGGAATCAGTAGAAAGCACTAAAATTGCCAAATATATAAATGAGAATAATATACTAAAGATAGAAGACCCAGATAAACCACTTTTAAACATGAAAATAACTCTACAGGAAATTCAATTGGCCTTAAAAAAACAAAAAAATAATAAAACGCCAGGACCAGACGGACTTCCAGGAGAATTTTATAAATATAATAAAGAATTATTTGAACCTATACTACTAGAAATTTACAACGAAATCCTGGAACAAGCTAAAATCCCGAATACTTGGAGGGAATCATATATCACAATGATACCTAAAGAAGGCCTGGACAAACAAAAAATAAGAAATTACAGACCAATATCCTTACTAAATGCGGATTACAAGATGTTTATGGCAATTCTCTCAGAAAGATTAAAAAATATATTAAATAAAATAATCAGCCCGGACCAAAACGGATTCCTACCTAACAGACAAATCTCAAATTGTACGAGGACAGTCCTAGATATCATAGAATACTGTGAAGTCCATCCAGGAGAACAAGTAGCCCTGGCATTCCTGGACGCACAAAAAGCTTTCGATAGCGTCAACTGGCAATACTTAATAGCTGTAATTAAAGAATTGAAACTGGGAACCAAATTCGAAAATATCATTAAAAATACTTATACAACACAATCAGCCAGAGCAATAATCAACAATGACATGACGGAACTAATTTCAATAGAAAAAGGGGTAAGACAGGGATGCCCAATGTCCCCTTTGTTATACATATTAACCCAGGAAATACTACTAAACAAAATTCGACTAAATAATGAAATAAAAGGAATTAAGATAAAAGACGAAGAATGCAAATTACAGGCATACGCAGACGATATTGTACTTTTCCTAGAAGATCCTATAAGATCTGGCCCACAATTAATCAGAGAAATAGAAATTTGTGGGGAACTCTCAGGACTAAAAATTAATAAGCAAAAAACGATGCTTATGACAAAGAATATGACTATAAAACAAATTAAAAAATTGGAAGAAATTACAAATCTACAAACCACAAAAAAAATTAAATACTTAGGACTAATACTATCAAATAAAACTTCATCTCTTAAAAAAGATAACTATAACAAACTCATACAAGAAACTAATAAAAACTTAGAAAAATGGAAAGATTTGCAACTATCCATGTTAGGTAGAATCGCGGTGATTAAAATGGACATCTTACCCAAATTCCTCTACCTTTTCCAAACTGCCCCTATTAATATCGAACAAATTTTTTTTAAAGAGATTAATAAAACTTTTTCAAAATTTATGTTGCAAAATAAAAAACCCAGAATTCAATTCAGATACCTCCAAGACACCAAAAACAGAGGAGGATTCGGACTCCCCGATCTGAAACAGTATTACACTGCAGCGTGCCTAACATGGCTAAAAGAGTGGATTAATCTTACTAATAAAAGAATACTGGTACTTGAGGGCCATGATCTACAGTTGGGGTGGCATGCCTATTTATGGAAAGACGATAAACAAAAACAAACTGTCTTTAACAAACACATGATAAGAAAATCTCTCCTTAAAACCTGGTATGAGATTAAAAGAAAATTTTACAACAAAATTCCTAGATGGCTATCTACCATGGAAGCCATAGTATATCCGAATTTAATAGACCCTACCAAGACCATAAAATATAAAGATATTTTACATCCAAATGGAGAACTTAAAACTAAACAAGAATTGGAAATACAAAATTATAGGATGGACGAGTGGACATATATACAAATAAAATCAACATATAATAAGGATAAACAAATACCAGGTATAGCAAATTCCACCCAAACTCTAGACAAGATCTTAACAGGAAACGCTGAAAAACAGATAACCAAACTATACCAGATTTTACTAGAACACGAGAAAGAAAAAGAGATGATTAAAAATCCAATGGTAGCCTGGGAGAAAAACCTACAAAGAAAAATCCATATAGCAGAATGGGAGAAAACATGGAATACAATAACCAAAATCACCCTATTATCAGCCTATAAAGAAAACTATTACAAATTATTTTACAGGTGGTATCTACCACCAGCAAGACTTGCCAAAATTTACCCAGCACTACAAAATGTATGTTGGAAATGCAATAAAGAAAAAGGAACTTTCTTCCATATGTGGTGGTCCTTCCCTAAAATCCAAAAAATTTGGGAAACAATTTACAAATGGTTAAAGGAAATCACGAAGGAGGAAATAGAGTACTCACCGGAGGGGATGCTCCTCGGAATTTGGAAAAAATCTTACTCGAAACAAACCCTTTTTTTAGTGACTCACATAAATACAGCTACAAGAATTGCAATTGCGCAAACATGGAAGAACAAACAGACCCCCAATATAAATTTAATAACAGAAAAAAGTATATACATGTGCAGAAATGGATAAATTGACAAACCTACTTAAGGGAAACAGAATCAACGAAACTAAAAGCATGTGGAACAATTGGCACGAGTGGATTCAAAGGAAAAGATTTGTATAACCTTATACAAAATAGCAGTACAAACCTTTAAAAAAAATGAAAATACCATTTGAATGTTTTTACCCTGTTTTGCATTGCATAGTATTAAGTTAATATTATCCATATAACAACTGTAACCGGTAAAAAAGTTGGATAAGACCTGTAAACTGTATAAACAAATTGTGATATATGTATCTATAAAACAATAAAAAGATTTGCAAAAAAAACAAAAACAAAACCCAATTATTATTTCCATTTTATACTCATCTAAGATAGGCAAAAAGATCTGTACTTTACAAAGAGTACCTTTCTTTGATATAGTGATTGCTTTGCATGCCAAAGATCATTTCTTCAGTTCTTAACACCTTCAACCAAAGAATTATTTATTTATTAAATTTGTTTTCCACCATCTAGCTTCAAAGCAACCCTGGGCAGCTTACACCATTAAAAGCACTAAAACCATAAAAGAAATATGTCTAAAATAATAGTAAAATTACAATCCAAAATTAATTTACAATTAAAAGATGGGGAAGGAATGATCAGGATGTGGGGAAAGTAGGATTTTCTCTTAATTCATCAATTATCTCCCCTCCTCCGCTGGGGCCCCAAGCCATCTGGCAGAGCCATGTTTTCAGACCCTTATAGAGAGCATTAGGGTAGGAACCAATCTTACCTGGATAAGATGTTCCAAAGGGCAGAGAAGGTTCTTTTCCTGGAACCCACCAGCCAAAATTTACTGACCATCAGGGTCCATTGCATGTCCCCCTACCAGTGTAGCTGGGCTAGGCCAGTCCCATTGGGATGAGGCCTGGACTCATAACACATAGGGCTTTAAAGATAATAGCACCCAGAAGCAAACTGGCAGCCATTGCAACTTGCAGAACAGTGATGTAATATAGGCTATTCTAGGGTTCTCCAGAACTGCCTGCATTGCTGCACTTTGCATCAGCTGTAGCTTCTGAATGCTCTTCAGAGGTAGCCCCAATTTAGTCACTACAAAACATTTTAGTCTCTCAGATGAAAGAATATTTTTAATGAATGCTGCTAGGTATAACTCTTCTACATTTTAATGATATTCTTTAAAAAAAATATTTTTTATTGAATACAAAACATTAAAAAGGAACATTTAAAACATTAATACACACTAAACAAAACCATACAAACCAAGACAAGCAAGAATACAAAAGTAGGAAAACAAACAAACATAAACAATACATTAAACCAGGGGTCCCCAAACTTTTTACACAGGGGGCCAGTTCACTGTCCCTCAGACTGTTGGAGGGCCGGACTATAAAAAAAATGTATGAGCAAATCCCCATGCACACTGCACATACCTTATTTAAAGTAAAAAACAAAATGGGAAAAAATACAATATTTAATATTTATTCTCCCCCCCTCTCTCTTTGTCCTTCTCTCTTTCTATTTCTCTCTTGCTTGCTTGCTTTCTCTTCTCTCTTTCTCTCACTCACTCTCTTTATATCTCTCCCTCTTTCTCTCTGTCTCTCCCTCCCTTTCTATCTCTCCTCTTCCTCTCTCCCTCTCTATCTCTCCCTCTTTCTCTCCCTCTCCCCCTTTCTCTATTTCTTTCTTTCTCTTTTCTTTCTCTCTCTTCTCTTTCTCTCACTCACTTACTCTTTGTATCTCTCCCTATTTCTCTCTACCTTTCTTTCTCTTTCTCTCTCTCCCTTTCTCTCTGTCCCTCTCTTGCTTTCTCTCTGTCCCTCTTTCTTTCTCTCTCTTATCTCTCATTCTCTCACTCACTCTCTTTGTATCTCTCTTTGTATCTCTCTATCTCTCCCTCTTTCTCTCTCCCTTTCTATCTCTCCTCTCCCTTTCTCTCTCTCTCTCTCTCTTGCTTTTTTTCTCTCTTTCTCTCTCCCCTCTTTTTTTTTTCTCTCTCTCTTTCTCTCTCATACACCACGCCGGCAACAGAGAGAGAAAGAGAGAGGCAGAGGTCGGGCGCGTTACCGGGAGGTGGAGGCGGGGTGGGGACGCTGGGTGCTGGGGACACCGAGGAGGGGGTGGACGTGGCCTCTCAGCTGCAGAGCCAAACAAGGGCGGAGGCAACGGCCGAGTCCGGCGCTGGGGCCATGCGGAGCCGCTCACCCAGGGGGGCGTGGACCGGCAAGGTGCCCTCCGCTCTCTCTCTTTCTCTCCCTGTTGCCGGCGTGGTATAAGAGAGAGAAAGAGAGAGAAAGGAGGGCGCCCCCCTGGATGAGCGGCCCCGCATGGCCCCAGCGCCGGACTCCGCCGTTGCCTCCGCCCTTATTCGGCTCTGCAACTGAGAGGCCACATCCACCCCCTCCTCGGTGTCCCCGGCACCCAGCGTCCCCACGCTGCCTCCACCTCCCGGTAACGCGCCCGACCTCTGCCTCTCTCTTTCTCTCTCATATACCACGCTGGCAACAGGGAGAGAAAGAGAGAGAGCGGAGGGCGACTTGCCAGTCCACGCCCCCCTGGATGAGCGGCCCCGCATGGCCCCAGCGCCGGGCTCCACTGTTGCCTCCGCCCCCATTCGGCTCTGCAGCTGAGAGGCAGTAGCTACGTTCACTCCTTTGTCCTCCCCGGCACCTAGTGTCCGGCCCCACGCCGCCTCCAGCTCCCGGTAACACACCCGACCTCTACTTGCAGGAACGGGTGGTGGGGCAGCACAAAGGGGCAAATGTTTCTGTGCGAGGTGGTCGCGCAAGCAGCTTAGAAGGAACAATGACGGCGCGGCCACCTCGCCGCTGACACAGCCCTTCCCTTCCCACAGCCCTGGACAGTTTTTCAATTGCCATCGCCTTTTCCTGAATTTCGCGTCCACTCACCGCGGAGGAGGAGGTGGAGAGGCAAGGAGGCGGGGAGAAAAGCGGCCCTGCAATTGGCCAATTTATTTCTTGCCTTTAGGGAGAGGAACTGTTGCTGCTCTGCCATAGGGCAGCAACAGTTTCTCTCCCTAAAGGCGAGAAATAAATTGGCCAATTGCAGGCCCGCTTTCCTGCCCACCCCCTTGCCTCTCCACCTTCTCCTCGCTCAGCAGCCGACCGCGGTGAGTAGACAGGAGATTCGGGAGCTTATTATATTGATCAGTAAAATCTCGTGAGCTGCCGCGGGCCGGTTAAAAGACCTCATTGGGCCGCATCCGGCCCGCGGGCCGTAGTTTGGGGACCGCTGCATTAAACCTTTGTAATCCCTTTTACGGTAAATTGTGTTGATGTCATATTTCCATTTATATATTTGTAAGTTAAACTGTATTCCCTTTGCAGTTTTCAGTTCTCAATATACATGACTATTATTAATATTACTTCATCATAAACATTACTTATATTATTTATACATCTTTACTTTTATGTTCATTCACCATTTTCTAATATTTATTGTTTAATATTTAAATATTACAAATATTATAATTAATATTTTAAAAACATTTTGATGATATTTAATTGTATCTATATCTGGCTGCTATTTTATATCAATATGTTTATATGTCTTTAGCAGATGGCAGATGATTTTGGTTTGGAAAAAAATTAGTACAGTATTAGACTTGGCTAGCATTCAGATAAAAGAATAACAGAGAATCCTAAGATAGAGGTTAGATCACAAAATTAAATATAACTAATCCTAATTATTTAAACCTTGTGGATAAAGCATTTTCATGTAATATCAATAAAATGATGTAAAAGTATACAGGTAGCTATTAGAAACTGAAACTGAATTAATCTTTATGCATTTGTGAGAAACTATGGGAAAGTGTGGCAGATTGGTTTTTGACTTTATTTCAGAAGAGACATCTATCCTGATGGGGAACAAAAGTGCTTTGAAGTAATTCTTGTTTAATAAATTCAATAAAAATGAAGAAAGAACTCTAGTTTTTAAAAGATTCTATACTGACCTCAACCTATCATTAAAGATAGTTTTTTGAAAGTCTTGTGATTCTTGCTACCTTTGACTTTACCAGATATATGGAGCTTGACAAAATGTATTAAAAGCTACTAGTACTCACTTAAATAATAGCATCCTTACCTTTTATATGTATTTAAAACCCAAGTCAAAAGGCTGACAATTTCATTTGCCTCTAAATCTTCTGAAGCCAAGTCCTGCATGCGTAAAGACAATGCCTGGTGATACATACATAGCAATCTCTTGAAAATTTCATAATGTGGGGGGAAACTCTGATCCATAAGATTTTTAGCCACCAACAGATCATCAAGAACGTATTTACGAATTATTTCCAGATGACGAACAAGCCACATTTTGTCAGACTCTCGAGTGTCTGCTTGAGTGCCTTCAATCCTGGTAATAACAGTTCGATCCAGGACTTTAAACATTTTTTCTTTCCATTTTTTAGGTCTCCCAGGGGGAATGAATCCAGTTTGCTTTTTCCGATCTAACATACGTCGATCTATCTTTTCTTCTCTCTCAATTATTCTCACAACTGAAACAAGCAAGGTAGGATCTCTACGAACAGTGACTAGAGACCTTTGAATGACCATCCAGAGTTGCTTGGCCAGTTCTTCAGAAAGTTTTTGCATATCTCCAAAATAACTATCAATTAAGTTCATATCATGGGTATTCTTGCTATCCATGCGGTATTGTTCATACATAAGATCATCTCGGGAGCACTCCAAATCCATCAATTTTCGATGGCCTTGCAATAATTGTCCTTGCTCAATCAAGTCTTGAGTCTCCTGGACTATCTCTGGGACTAAAAAGAAAAAGAGAAACTATAGATTTAAGTTATATCCCACAAACTTCAGAATTCTGGCTGCATGACAACAGTTGCATTATTACTGTACATTAAAACTTAATATTATTTATATATAGATTGATACTAATACTACACAACTCCTTTGTACTGTCAGAATATCAGACATTTTGGAAGTCATACCTGAGAATATATTTTTGAGGTTTTCTACAGCAGCTGCCAGTTGACTATGTTGAACTACAGCATCTTTAACATCTTTGAGATTTTCTATGGTGTTGATACTCTGCCGCCAATCTTTATTGACATCAACTAAAGAGTGCTGTATGTCCTTGACATCATGCAATGCAGTGTGCAGCTGGCTTAAACCAGTTCGAACTCCATCAAGTTGTGACTGAATTGCAGCCTAAAGAACCCAAGTTTGATAGTTAATTTACTCCATAATATCAATAAACATCTAACATGCGCTCTAATTATCTTAAAAAATATTTGTTTTTACATAAAAGACAATTTTATTAATACAATGCTGTTTAATAAAACTGAGGCAGGTTCTATTTAAATATAGAAACATGGAGTCCTTGGTACTCTACGAACTTGTTTTTTTGCTTGCAGACATTTCATTACCCAACTAGATAGTATCATCAGTGCAACTGAAGTTGGGTAATGAAATGTCTGCAAAAAAGCAACCAAGCCCAAGGAGCACCAAGGATTCCATAGTTCAAGCTGAGCTACTGAAATATATATTTAAAAAAATAAAATAAAATTATTGGTTATATACATTAAAAACAGGGTACAGAAAAGTAAAGGGAATATATATAATGTACATTCTAGCAATTATAGTTTACTTATATAGCATGCGTGATTGGGGGAGGGAAAGAAAGGAAAAGGGATTTAGAAAGAAAGGAAAGAAATACAAGAGGAGGAAGAATAGAAAAATAAAGCAAGAAAAGAGTAGTAAGAAGAGTGTGGGGGACCAGCGTTAGAGCTGGGGCTTCTATGTTTTGCGGCCTGTAGTTTCAGCTATTTATAAATTTATTCATTCAGTTTCTTTGTAGTTCAAAATTTGTGTCGATCGATGTTTACATTTTATCATGTCAATTTAATACAGTCATACCTCGTCTTACGAACCTAATTGGTTCCAGGGGGAGGTTCGTAAGACGAAAGGTTCGTAAGACGAAACATTGCTTCCCATAGGAAACAATGTAAAGTCAATTAATCCGTGCAACCAAAAAAAAAAAAAAAAGGTGTTCGGCGACTGCTGGGAAGCCAGAAGTTCGGCAAAAGTTCGGGGTTCAGGGGGGTGCTGGGAAGCCCCCCAGCCCGGCTGTGACCTTTTAAAACAGCCGCGCGGCTTCCCAGCTGTCTCCTGAAGCCGAACGCCAAACCCGAACTTCCGCGTTCGGCGTTCGGAGACAGCTGGGAAGCCGCGCGGCTGTTTTAAAAGGTGACAGCCGGGCTGGGGGGCTTCCCAGCAACCTCCCGAACTGAACCCAGGGTTCAGAAAAATTTTGCCTCTTCTTACGAACTTTTTTCGAGTTACGAACCGGCGTTCGGGAGGCTGCTGGGAAGCCCCGCCGCCCGGCTATCACCTTTTAAAACAGCCGCGCGGCTTCCCAGCAGTCTCCGAACGCCGGTTCGTAACTCGAAAAAAGTTCGTAAGAAGAGGCAAAATTTTTCTGAACCCCGGGTTCGTATCACGAGTTGTTCGTAAGACGAGGGGTTCATATCTTGAGGTACCACTATATTATGATTCATGTCGTTATTTATTGGTTTTACATGCTGTTTTAGTTGGACATTTTTCTTGATGTATAATTTTTAAGTAATTTCTTTTTGTTAACCAATGGTACCATTTGTCCCATGCTTTATAGAAATCTGTCTCATCCTTGTTTTGCAATTCCATTGTTAGCTTGGACATTTCTGCACATTCCATTATTTTAATCAAAAGGGATAGAACGGTTGGGGTTTTTTTCCTGTTTCCAGTATTGTGCATATAGAATCCTTGTAGCTGTAATAATGTGAATTATAATATATCTGTTTTCTTTATTAAAGTTTTGTCTTATGATTCCTAATAAAAATAGTTCGGGTTTTGTATGGATGGTCTGGGAGGTGATTTGTTCTAGCGTAATTTTGATTTTATACCAATATTTTTGGGTGGTTTCACATGTCCACCAGATGTGGTAATATGTACCTGGTTTTTCCCTGCACTTCCAACATAGTGGTGATAAATTTGGATACATTTTTGCAAGTCCAGCAGGTGGCAGGTGCCATCTGTAGAACATTTTGTAATGATTTTCCTTATATGAAGTTGCCATCGTTAGTTTGCAGTTAACAGTCCAAATTTTTTCCCATTCGTTTAAATTAATTGTATATCCAAAATTAACTATTTCTTCTACTGTATCGTGTTGAAGGAGGATATTGTATATGTTTGATATTTGTTTGTTTGTTTTGGACCAAAAATTATCTTATCAAGGAGATTGTTTTTTTGAAAGCCTAATTTGTTCTTATCTTCATTATATTTTGATTTAATTTGTAGGTAGTGTAACCAATCCACTTTAATACCTTTTTCTATGAGTTTTTGTTTAGGGATTAGATCATTATTTTCATTTAACAGTTGGTCGTATGTTATAATTTTGTCAGGGGTTAATGCATTCGAGTATATAATTGCTTCTGTTGGGGATATCCATTTTGGGATACAGAGGTAATGGTTTTTTTTAATGAAGTGCCAGGTGTTAATTAAGGTTTTTCGTATGTAATGTGACCTGAAGTATGTTGGTATTTTACCTATGTCTGCCATCAGAAACTTGTGCCACCCGGATTGAAGGTCATAGCCTTCAAGTGTTAATATTCTAGAATTTTTTAGTGTTATCCATTCTTTCAGTAAGTTTGCAATTGAGACATGGTAATATAGTTCCATGTTTGGTAACCCGAATCCACCTCTTGACCTATGGTCTTGTAGGTCTTTAAGTTTTATTCTGGCCTTTTTTTTTGTCCATATAAATTTGCGAATTTTTTTGTGTAAGTTTTTGAAAAAAGTCCTGTTTAATTTAATGGGTGCGGTTTGAAAAAGGTATAAAAATCTAGGGAGTATATTACTTTTAATTACAGCAATTTTCCCCATTATAGAAAGTGGGATCTTCGACCATCTGCAAAAGTCTTTGTCCATTTCATTGATTAGTTTATCGTAGTTGTCTTTCTTGATAGTGCTACAATTAGCGGTAATCCATAGTCCTAGGTATTTAACTGTTTTGGCGGTTTTGATTTTAGTAGATTCCTCTAGTTTCAATATCTGCTGTTTTGTCATATTTTTTGTTATCATTTTTATTTTTTCCCTGTTGATTTTTAGTCCGGCAATCTCTCCAAATTTATTTATTTCATTAATTTGAATAGGTGCAGATTTTAAGGGGTCTTGTACAATGAACACCATGTCATCAGAAAATGCTTGAAGTTTATAGTGTTCACTTTTAATTTTTAATCCTTGGATTTCCTTGTTGTGTCTTATTTTATTTAGTAGAACTTCTAGTGCGAAAATAAAAATCAGGGGGGCTAAGGGGCAGCCCTGCCTCACTCCTTTTTTGATGTTTATTGTTTCTGTCATATCATTGTTTATCAGTATTTTGGCTGTTTGTATTGAGTAAACAGTTTTAATGAGTTCTATAAATTTATTTCCAAGTTGCATTGGCGCCATTTGTGTTGTGAAGAATTGCCAGTATAAACTATCAAAGGCTTTCTGTAAATCTGCGAATAGGAATGCTACTGGTTTATCTATGTTTTTATCGTAATATTCTAAAGAGTCCAAAATAATCCTTGTATTTGTTGCTATATTTCTTGCTGGAAGAAAGCCTTTTTGGTCTGTATGTATTTTAACAGTAAGTATTCTTTTAAATCTTTCAGCTATGATTGATGCAAAGATTTTATAGTCTGAATTAAGAAGGGATATTGGGTGATAATTTTGAATGTAAGCTCTATCTTGTGTATCTTTAGGTATTAAAGTTATATAGGCCTCATTCCAAGAGGAAGGAAGCTTTGAACCTTCAAAAATTTCATTAAAGAGAGGTAACATTATAGGCTCCAGCATTTCTTGAAATTGTTTGTAGAATTCAGCAGGTATACCATCTGTGCCTGGGGTTTTATAATTTTTTTGTTCCATAATTGCATTGATTAGTTCTATTGATGTTATTTTGTCATTTAGCATATCCTGATCTTCCTTATTTATTTTTTCTGTATTTTCTAAGCTCTCGAATAGTTTATTTATTAGTTGTTCATTTACGTCATCTTTTTTATACAATTCCTCAAAGAAGGATTTAATTATTTGTTTTTAATCACTAAGTGTTGTTTTTAAGACACCTGTATGATCATATATTGCCTCTATGGTTTTATCTGCTTTTTGATGAGCGAGTTTTGAAGCTAACCATCGCCCGGGTTTGTTTGCAAATTCAAAATGCTTTTGTTTGGCAATCCTTAATTTATGTGAGAGTTCTTCTTGAGTTTGTAGGTTTATGTAGTGTTTTGTAATATTCAGTTCTCCTAAAATTTTGGTGTTGTTTGGTTTGGTTTGTAGGGTTTTTTCAAGGTTCTGAATTTTTATTTTTAGTGTGGATAGGCTGTTTTGTTTCTGTTTTTTCTTTTTACTTTGGTATGCAATATAAATTCCTCATACATAGGCTTTCATTGTGTCCCATAGGTTTTGTGTGGAAGTGTTACCATCATTGTTAATTTGGAGAAATTCACCTATTTCTTGTTTTAAAGTTTTTTGAAAGTTTTCTTCTTTAAATATTGTTTGGTTCATAGTCCATCGTCTTGTATAGTTATTAGTTGAATCTCTCCATTTCAACAATATGGGGTTATGGTCTGACCAGGAGTTTGGAAGTATTTGTATGTCTGTTACTTCATTAATAAATTCTAAATCAGCCCAGCCCATGTCAATGCGGGACCATGACTTGTGAGGAAAAGAGAAAAAGGTATATTGTCTATTGTTTGGATTAAAGTGACGCCATATGTCTTTTAGAGCTAATTCAGTTGTAAGTTGTTCAAAAGTTGTCGGCAGTTGTTTTCTCTTTTTCATTTGTTTAGTGCTTTTATGATCCTTTTTCCTATCTAATATTGCATTGAAGTCGCCTACTATTATTATATTTGTCAAGTTTAATTCCGTAATTTTTTGATGTAGTTTTGCATAAAAAGTGGATTGATTTATCGTGGGAGCATAGATTGCGATTATATGTATTTTCTTTGTTCCTGGTGTAATTTGTACTATTAATATCTGTCTGTTGTCACTGTGTATATTAAGTTGGGGTTGAGTTTAGGTTTAATGTATAGTACTACTCCTCTTTTCTTGACTTGAGCAAGGGATGAGAAGATTTCTCCAAGCTTGGGATGGTTTAAAATTAATTGGTCTTGTTTTCTTACATGCCTTTCTTGGAAACAAATTATATCTGCATTTTGTTGTTCAATTTTTTGGAATGTTTTTTCCCTTTTACTAGGAGAGTTGAGGCCATTAATATTAATGGAGAATAGTCTTATTCCATTGTTCGGTAAGATTTTTTTGTGATGTAGGTTAGTTTGCTGGTTCTCTTCTTTTCTCCTATTGAAATATAAAGTGTCTCAATGTCCAACACAAATAACATTACCATTTTAATGGAATAATATTAAAGGAGAAGTTGTTATAAAAAATTGTTGAGAAGTTGATTGCGAAGCAGCCCCAGAAGTTCCTGAAAGAAATAGATTATCCTTATAGGCCTGGTTATGGGACAGAAACAGCATTAGTACCATTTTTTAAATGATCTCCGGCAGGAATGGTTTAATGCATGCATCTTCACTCTACTTGACCTCTCAGCAGTCTTCAATACCATTGATCATGGCATCCTTCTGGAATCACTTTGGGGGTTGGAAGTGGGGCTTCTGGGTTGTCCTGGGTCACTCCCTTCCTCTGTGGTCACTGTCAGTTGGTGTTGATATGAAGTGAGAGGTCTGGCTTTCATCCTCTGCTTTGTGGTGTCCTGCATGACTCAGTACTTTCTCCACTTCTGTGTTTAACAGCTACATGAAGCTGCTGGGTGAAATCATCTGCCATCATGGGCTGAGATATCATCAATCCCACAGGGCATGAATGATTTTGAGAAGCCCTTTAGAATAACTTGCATCCTATGACTATGCCCCTTTCAGACATTTAATCTGGAGAAATACTGCTTTTGAACAGAGTCATGAGACAATCTGAACAACAAGCCACATTTTGGTCTAAAGTAGTACTAGCTAAACTTTGAAAAGGTGATTAACTATTATTTAGTTAACTGGGGAAAAACGCATCAAACAAAACCCCTACAGAAATGACATGGATTTACCATGGAGTGTTCTTCAATTAATATGGCACTCCAGTCTTCCCACAGTTACTATTAGGTATGTTCTCATACAGGTTCTTATACTGACATTAACAGCTGGCAAAATATGCTAGTTCCCCCCCACCCGTCCCAAACAAAGGTTAAAATTAAGCGTAGAGCACTGTTGCATTTAATTCCAAATTGTTTTTAATTCACCTGTATCAGCATGTTGCTGATTAAGTCTGAAGCTGTTAAACTAAGAAGCAAGATTGCTTTCTCCTGCCCCAAAGTGGGTACAATTCTCAAGCCGGCTAAGACAAAAATAGCCCACTGGGAGGTGTGCATGTGTGCGTGTGCAGACAACAAGGCACCTTCCAACTTCTTAGGTCTGCTCTGTTAAAGAGTGTATAATATTTACACAATATACTCAAGCTACAAAGTGATTTTGCTTAGACCCGGCAAATGGTGTAAACCCATGTGACCAGCCTCTGCAGTGCTTGGAGGCGGTTAAGGGCTAGATGGGGCGCATCGGGCTGAAACTGAATCCTGGCAAGACTCAATAACAATAACAATTTATTAGATTTGTATGCCGCCCCCTCTGCAGACTCGGGGCGGCTCACAATGCTTTGGGTTTTCTGGTCCTTGGAGAATTGCCATCTCTGGTGGTTGAATGGTTTATACACTGGCACTGCCCCAGACAGACCCAATGTCTAAACTGGATTCAAGATGTCTGCTCAAAGATTTTGCACAAGAGCGGGTTGTGCACCAGTTATGCCCTTTCTTGGCTCAAAAATCCCTGTTCGTAGTCATTCATGCCCTTGTCACCTCCCTTCTTGACTAATTCAATGTATTTTACATGGGACTGCCCTTGAAAAGTATTTAGAAACTTCAGTTGGTTCAAAATGCAGTGGCCTTTGTGCTTTGTGTAGGCTTTGATATGCACATACTAAAGCTACATTGGCTACTGATTTGCTTCACATTTAAAGCCCTACATGGCTTGGAACTAGGCAGCGGTTGTATTTATCCAGTTTGAACCAATTGTTAACTTTCTGAACAGTTTGGTGAACCCACCTTAAGAGGTTAATCCTGTGAGGAAGGCAGGAAGGAAACCTTCTAGTGTGCCTCTGTGTGTTGTTTCTAGCCTAATCCTGCTTTTCTTTCTTTTTTTTATCCTCCGAATGATATTTTTTTAACTGGCAGCTGTTAATATGTGAATGACTAAGTATCTTACCTCTTTTCATTTTTTTGTTGAAAATGCCCAATAAATATACTTCTGGGTTTTTTTCAAATTCTTCCTCTGTTATTTCTTTTAGCCATTCTGTTATCTTATTCCAATAATTTTTCCCTGTAAACACGTCCACCATTGATGATAGAATGTGTCTTTTTCTTTTTTACATTTCCAGCATAATGGTGAGACTTTCGGAAACATTTTCGAAAGTCTTTCTGGTGATAAATGCCACCTATAAAACATTTTTAGTTGGTTCTCCTTGAATGCAGTTGATTTTGTCATCTGCCAAATATTAGTCCATAATTTTTCCCATTTTTCTAAATCAATTGTGTAACCGAAATTTATTCCCCAACTCATCATATTTTCTTTTACAATTTCCACTTCTGTTTCGTATCGAATCAAGTATTTGTATATTTTGCCAATTAATTTTTCATCATCCTTTAGTAGTGTCCTCTCCAAATCACCTCTCCCCACTTGAAAGCCATATTCCCTTTTATCTTTTTGATATGCATCTTTTAATTGTAAATATGTCCACCAATCTATTAATTTGCCATTTTGTTCCAATTCTTCCTTTGTTTTTATATTCGTTTGTTGGTCCAGTAGTTCTTTATATCTAATTGTATTTTGGGGCCTGATTAAGCTTGGGTGATATGTTAATTCTATTGGCGAAACCCACTCTGGTATCTTAGTATATTGTTGTTTTTTTAATTATCTTCCATGTTTGGATAAGAGAATTTCTTAATATATGCTTTTTAAAATATTTATGTGTTTTATCTCTTTCATACCAGAGATAGGCATGCCAGCCTAAAATAAGTCACGACCTTCTATGGTCAATATACATTTATTCTTTAACATAATCCATTCTTTAATCCATGTTAATGATGATGCATAATAGTATAATTTAAAATTTGGTAGTCCCAAGCCTCCTCTTTCTTTCACATCTTGTAGTGCCTTTAATTTGATTCTTGGTTTTTTATTTAACCATATATAGTTTAATATTATTTTGTCAAATTCTTTTTAAAAAATTTGCCTGGATTTATAGGGATTGTTTGAAATAGGAAGAGGAGCTTGGGCAGGACACTTATTTTAATTGAATTAATTCTTCCTACTAATGAAAGTTGTAGATTTCTCCAATTCTTTAAGTCTGCTTTAATTTGATTCATTACACTTGTATAATTATTCTCTTTTAAAGTCGCCGTTTTAGCTATAAGAAAAATTCCTAAATATTTTACTTTTTTAACTACCGTATATACTCGAGTATAAGCCGACCTGAGTATAAGCTGAGGCACCAGTTTTGCCACAAAAACTGGGAAAACTTAATGACCCGAGTATAAGCCGAGGTTAGAAAATGCAGTGGCTACTGGTAACTTATAAAAATGGAAACCAATAAAATTACATTAATTGAGAAATCAGTAGATTATATGTTTTAGAATATTTATTTTAAAGAAAACCAGTAAACTAGCTTTGTAAATTTAAAAGAGGGTAAACAAAAGCAATCTGGTAATAACAATAAATTAAAAAGTAAAAAAAGTAGCTCATTTAGCAACCAAGCTAAAACCTATTTCTAAACCTAACCCAGGGCTCTTTAAACTTGACAGTTTTAAGACTAGTGGACTTCAACTCCCAGAATTCCTGCCCCAGCCATGCTACTTCAGGAGTAGGAGTTGAAGTCCACAAGCCTTAATCTTTTCAGGTTTGAAGACTCTTGCATTTTTAACCCTAACCCAGGACTCTTTAAACTTGACAGTTTTAAGATTAGTGGACTTCAACTCCCAGAATTCCTGCCCCAGCCATGCTACTTCAGGAGTAGGAGTTGAAGTCCACAAGCCTTAATCTTTTCAGGTTTGAAGACTCTTGCATTTTTAACCCTAACCCAGGACTCTTTAAACTTGAGTTTTAAGATTAGTGGACTTCAATTCCCAGAATTCCTGCCCCAGCCCTGCTACTTCAGGAGTAGGAGTTGAAGTCCACAAGCCTTAATCTTTTCAGGTTTGAAGACTCTTGCATTTTTAACTCTAACCCAGGGATCTTTAAACTTGACAAGGTTTTAGAAGCCTGGAGAGAGTTCATACCGTTCCCCCCCCCTTTAGCTTGCTGGCTGGCTCGCTGGCTGGATCTCCCTCCCACCCTGATTCTCCCTCCTCCTCCATCTCCCTATATTGCCTCATGTGTTGTTCGGGGGAAGCAGATTTGATAAAGAGATCTACTTGGGACGGCAGCAGGGAAAGTAGGAGGAGAGCCAGAATAGCCCACAGCCCTGGGGGAGCCTTCTTTCCCTGCTACCGCGCCAAGTGGATATCTTTAGCAAATCTGCTTCTCTCTCCAGCTGGGGGCTTCTAAAGCCTGGAGAGAGTTCATGCTGCCCCCCCCCTTAGCTTGCTGGCTGGCTCGCTGGCTGGATCTCCCTCCCACCCCTGATCCTCCCTCCTCCTCCGTCTCCCTATATTGCCCCATGTGTTGTTTGGGGGAAGCAGATTTGCTAAAGAGATCCACTTGGGACGGCAGCAGGGAAAGTAGGAGGAGAGCCAAAATAGCCCACAGCCCTGGGGGAGGAGGAGGAAAGAGGCTGTCCTCCTCCTTCTTTCCCTGCTACCGCGCCAAGTGGATATCTTTAGCAAATCTGCTTCTCTCTCCGGCTGGGGGCTTCTAAAGCCTGGAGAGAGTTCATGCTGTCCCCCCCCCCTTAGCTTGCTGGCTGGCTCGCTGGCTGGATCTCCCTCCCACCCCTGATCCTCCCTCCTCCTCCGTCTCCCTGTATTGCCCCATGTGTTGTTCGGGGAAGCAGATTTGCTAAAGAGATCCACTTGGGACGGCAGCTGCAGCTGGGAAGGAAACGGAGGAAGAGGAAAGAAAAAAGAAGCCTCGCCTCTTTCCTTTCCTCCTTTTCCTCCATGACCGCAACTGACAGGAGAAAACAAAAGAGGAGAAGAGGAAGCAGCCGACAGCGTATTTATTTATTGGTATTTAAATATTTTAAAAAGAAAGTGAGGAAGTGAGAGAGACGAGCTGCAGTGCCCCGCCCCGCCGCCATTTCTATCAATGTCTCACCCGGCTCCAGTTCTTCAGGCGGCTCCATTTTTGAAGCAATGCCTGCTGGGCTCCAGTGGGGCGCCCTCTTGTGGTGACTCCTCAGTGACCCGAGTATAAGCCGAGGTCGGGTTTTCAGCCCATTTTTTGGTCTGAAAAACTCAGCTTATACTCGAGTATATACGGTACTTACATATTAGCAATCTGTTCCAAATGTTTTATTTGTTTTTTGGGACAATTTTTTGTTATAATTTTTGGTTGTTTTTTTTATTATTTTTAGTCCTGCTACTTTGCCGAAATCTTCAATTTGTTTAATCAATTTGGGAGCAATTATCAACGGTTCCTCAATTATAAATACCAAATCGTCTGTAAAAGTTTGGACTTCATAGGTTTCTTTCCTTATTCTTAAACCTTTTATTTCTTCATTTTTTCTTATTTTTACTAGTAGTGTTTCCATTGTTAGTATAAACAGAAGTGGAGAGATAGGGCATCACTGCCAACTCCTTTCTCAATTTCAAATTTTTCTGTCTGTTCTCCATTGATTATAATCCTAGCATTTTGTTTAGAGTATATTGTATTTATTAATTTTTTAAAATTTTGGTCAAATTTTATCTTTTCTAGTTGTGTTATCATGAATTTCCAATTGACCTTATCGAAAGCCTTCTGAGCATCAAGGAAAACCAACGCCGTTTGTTTCTCGAGGTGCTCTTCATAATATTCTAGTGTGTTTATTATTATTCTCAAATTGTCTCTAATTTGTCTCTTGGGGAGAAAGCCATTTTGGTCTCGGTGTATTAATTGGTTTAATTTTTTTTAAATCCTTGTTGCATAAATTGTAATAAATATTTTATAGTCTGTGTTCCATAAAGATATGGGTCTATAATTATTGATTTTTTCTTTTACTGTTTCTGTTTTGGGTATAAGTGATATTAATCCTTCTGACCATGTTTGGGGTATCTTTGCTTCTTGGGGTATTTGATTGTAAATTTCCAACATATTGTTTTCTAGTATTTTTATTTCTTGTTTGTATAATTCCACTGGTATACCATTTATACCAGTTGCTTTGTTATTTTTCTGTTGTTTTATTGCTGCCTGTAATTCAACTAAGGTGATTGGTACTTGTTTGGCTGCTCTAATTTTATCTTCCAGTTCTTCTTGATGTAAAAGATTAATTGAATGTCTAATTTAATCTTTTTTATCCTTAGTTCTTTTACTTTTTGGATTTAATTGTACTTCTGTTTCTATTTGTTTTAATTCTTGTTCTATTTTTTCCTGTTTATTTTTTGTTTGTTTGTGTTTTCTTGCCATATATGATATTGTTAAACCCCAAATATAAGCCTTTGTCGTGTCCCAAAGTGTTTGTGGTGTAATATCTTCAGTTTTATTTAGTTCAAAAAATATTTGTAGTTTTCTCTAGCATCTGAATATATTGCTTTTCCATTTTGTCCATTTTATTTGTTTTTTGCTGTATTCCTTTCTCCAAATTAATGATATCAGGTTATGATCCGCCCATGAATTGGATTCTATTTCTATTTCAACAATTTCGTTATTTATCTGTGGTGTTGCCCATACCACGTCTATATGAGACCCACTCTGATGCGTGTTCGAATAATACGTGTATTGTTTATCTTTTTCATGTTTTTCTCTCTAAGAGTCTTTCAAACTCAATTCTTTAACTATTTCCCAAAAGGTTTTGGGGAGATTTTTCTTTTTTTTAATATTTCTATTCCCTTTGTAGTCTAATTTTTTATCTGGTACCACATTGAAATCTCCTAGTAAAATTATGTTCTCCAAATCTAATTCGATAATTTTTTCATGCAATTTTTTATAGAATTCAATTTGATTTTCATTAGGTGCATATATCGCAATTAGCTTTAAGGGCTTTTGATCTTTTTCTAATTCTATTATTAGAATTCTTCCTTCCTGATTTTTATATATTTCTTTTGAACTAATCTTTTTTTCACATATATTGCAACTCCTTTTTTTTGATCGGTTAGAGAAACATAAAGTGTCCCTAATTTCATATCTTCTAGTAAGTCCACATTTTGTTTACGCATATATAATTCATGCAATCACGTCCATTTTTTGTTTTTTTAATTTTGTAAATATTAGTCTTCTTTTATTAGGATTGTTAAGTCCATTTACATTAATCTATATTATTTTTATATCTTCTGACATTTATTGTTGGTAATATTTCTGATTCCTCGTTTCTCTTAGATTTCTCTCTCGTTGTTCTTCCTGTTGTTCTTGTCTCCTTCCTTCCACCCTTAGTCTTTCTTTTTCTTCAAGTGATTCTTCCTCCTCCCGACTTGTCTCCAATTCCTCTCTACTGCCCCTACTTTCTTTACTAGCTTGTTCTTTGCAAAGTAAGTCATTTTCTTCACAGAATTGTCTTGCTTCCTCTACTGTATTTATTCTAACTTTTCTTTCTTTCCAAATTATCATCATCCCTTCCGGGAGAAGCCATCTAAACATCACACTCCTCTGAATTAGTTTTCTTGCCAGGAATTGATATTATTTTCTAGTCTCGCAAATCCTACATGGTATTTGTTTCAGGATTATTATTTCTTTTCCCCTATAGGCTATTGATTGATTGAGAGATCATCTATATATTTTGTCTCTGGTTATTCGTCTGGCAAATTTAATATGTACCTCTCATGGTAGGTGATATCTTCTTGCATAATTTGTATGCATGCGATATAGTTTGTCTATTTCCAGTGCCATCTCTCGTTGGTCTTTATGCAAAATTTTTGCTAGGATTTCAATCATTTTTTCACCTAGGTTTTCATCTTTTTCTTCAATTATATTTTGGAATCGTAGACTACGAGGAGCGGTCTAATTCCAGTTGTGCGATAGCTTGTTCCATATTTTTAGTAGTCATTTCACTTTTTTCTTCCAACTTTTCTACCTTCTTTTCTACCTTTCCCACTTTGTCTTCTATTACCTTTATCTTTTGTTCATTTTCCTTTAGTATTTGTTGCATATCCACTATTCTTTCATCAATTCCCTTAACCTTATATTTGACTTCTCCCATCTCTGTCTTTAATTCTTCATGTTGTTTTTTGGCTTCTTCTCTATTGTTTTCTAATGTTTTTGTCATTGTTTCTTGTAGTTGTACCAGCATGTCTTGTATTGATTGCAGACTAGTTGCAGAGCCTGATTTATCTTTTGTTAACATAGTATCTAAGGTCTTTTGATGTATTGGCGAGTCTATGTTTTGCTTTTTGGTGGTCTTCATTGTTGTAGATGTACTAATCATACTTAAAGATCTTCTTAAGTTTTTCCACACTATCATAAACTTTTCTCAATTTAGTTAATCAAAGTTATGCTTTACTTATAGAAGTTAATCAATATTAAGTAATTTCACAGTTTTATCAATTCTCTCAGAATTATCTACTTAATCTTTATATATGACTTAACAATATTTTCAATTTTAATATAGAAATGAAGAGGAGAGGAGAGAAAAATAGAAAGGCTATAAACTGCAATAATAGATTATATAAATTTTCTTTTAAATCGCTAGATATTTAGTATAGTTACATACAATTAATTAGTGTTAATAGGTAGTGAATAAACAATAAACAATTTTATTTCACTATTTACTTTTACTTATCAAAATGTTTTATTTCACTATTTACTATTTACTATTACTTATCAAAATGTTAACTATTTTAACTAATACTTTATAATAAATATAATATATACATATATTTATAATATTTTCCTAGAGGTAGTAGTTAAGAATAATATAATTTATAGAAAAAAGCAAGTTATAAAAAAAATTTAAGGGCTAAGTTGATCCAAAAAAGAAGAGGATTAAAGGAATTAATATTCAAATCGGGAGGAAGAAAATATTTAATTATTATTCATTTCAAAAATACAAAAAATATATATAATTAAAAATAACTAAATATGTTGAATAAAGTCCAATTCATAAAAAAGAAAGAATAAAAATCAAAATAAGATATACAACAAAAAAAGAGAGGAAAAAAGAAAGAAAAAGAATTTTTAATATCTTATTCAGTCTCTTATTTCGGTCTTTATTTAATTTAATCTAATAATAAAAATAGTAATAGAAGTAATCCAATAAAAATTAGTGAAGCCAAAAAATAAAGAATAGAAAAACAAAAAGAAAAAACAACAGAAGGAAAATTATCGACACAGGAGGAAAAGGAAAAGGAAAATTTAAAATATCTTCTTCTGTCAAGACTTCTATTTTTTCCACACACTTTACTGAAATCTGATCTCTCTTTCTTCCGCGTATTCAGATAACTTTCGCTTTCTGCCCAGTCACTCTCTTGCTGTAACTATATTGCAATGGCGCCCATAATCAGTGATTTCCTGTATGTTACCTGGGGTTACTCGATTTCTGTAAAGTTTTCAATTCTTTTTCCGATATATCTTATTTTCTCCGATCTACTTTCAAACACTCTTCATCTTCCTGCTGTGTGGTCGCTGCTGCTTTGGCCGCCCGCCAAAATGCTGGTTCTTTTCAGAAGTTTTTGGGGTTTATTCCTCGCCCCCCAAGGCAATGGCGGGTTGCCTTGTGGGCTACAGATACTCCCCTTCAATGATTGGGACCCTCCGAGCCCGATCGCACTGAAAAAGCGGGACTTCAAACAAAAAGAGAAAGTGTACAAGCGGAGCCCTGCTTTTCCACCTCCTAGAGCAGTCGCGTCACCACCGGAAGCCCTAATCCTGCTTTTTTTTATTGCCCTGCTTAAATGTTTTAAAAAACTGCCTTCCTACATTGTAACAGATGTTAATGCTTCTTGGCAGTACACCCAAATAGCCTGAGCTGCATCTTTGGAGGTTACGAAAGGTGAGGGGGGGGGGCAATTCTGATCTCTGGGGGAAGCTGGTTCCAGAGGGTCGGGGCTACCACAGAGAAGGCTCTTCCCCTGGGTCCCGCCAAATGACATTGTTTAGTCGATGGGACCTGGAGAAAGCCAACTCTGTGGGACCTAACTAGTCGCAGGGATTCGTGCGGCAGAAGGTGGTCTTGGAGATATTCTGGTCCAATGCCATGAAGGACTTTATAGGTCATAACCATCACTTTGAATTGTGACCGGAAACTGATCAGCAACCAATGCAGACTGCGGAGTGTTGGTGTAACATGGGCATACTCAGGGATGCCCATGATTGCTCTTGCAGCTGCATTCTGCATGATCTGAAGTTTCCGAACACTTTTCAAAGGTAGCCCCATGTAGAGAGTGTTACAGCAGTTGAGCTTCGAGGTGATGAGGGCATGAGTGACTGTGAGCAGTGACTCCCGGTCCAAATAGGGCTGCAACAGGTGCACCAGGCAAACCTGGGCAAACGCCCCCCTTCGCCACAGCTGAAAGATGTTTCTCTAATGTGAGCTGTGGATTGAGGAGGACGCCCAAGTTGCAGACCCTCTCTGAGGGGGTCAATGATTCCCCCCCAGGGTGATGGACGGACAGATGGGATTGTCCCTGGGAGGCAAAACCCACAGCCACTCTGTCTTATCAAGGTTGAGTTTGAATCTGTTGACACCCATCCAGACCCCAACAGCCTCCAGGCACCGGCACATCACATCCACTGTTTCGTTGACTGGACATGGGGTGGAGATGTACAACTGGGTATCATCCGCGTACTGATGATACCTCACCCCATACCATTGGATGATCTCACCCAGCGGTTTCATGTAGATATTAAATAGCAGGGGGGAGAGGACTGACACCTGAGGCACTCCACAAGGGAGAAGCCTAGAGGTCGACCTCTGACCCCCCACTAACACCGACTGTGACTGACCGGAGAGGTAGGAGGAGAACCACTGAAGAACAGTGCCTCCCACTCCCAGCCCCTCCAGCTGGCGCAGAAGGATGCCATGGTCAATGGTATCGAAAGCCGCTGAGAGGTTGAGAAGCACCAGGACAGAGGATAAACCCCTGTCCAGGGCCCGCCAGAGATCATCCATCAACGCAACCAAAGCAGTTTCTGTGCTGTAGCCAGGCCTGAATTCTGATTGCTGAGGGCCTAGATAATCGGCTTCTTCCAAGGACAGCTGGAGCTGGAACGCCACCACCTTCTCAACAACCTTCCCCATAAAGGGAAGGTTGGAGACTGGACGATAGATGTTGAGAATGGCTGGGTCCAGGGAAGGCTTCTTGAGGAGGGGGCGCACAAGTGCCTCCTAGTAGGGATCCGGAAAGGACCCCCTCCCCCAAAAAGCATTAACAATCTCCTGGAGACCAGCCAGGAGGAACACGGATCCAGTAAACAGGTGGCAGAACTCCCAGCTCCAATGGCTTTGTCCACTTAATCAGGTGTCACCAGATCAAACTCTTCCCAGACAGATGGATAAGTACGTGCCCCAGTCACCTCGACTGACTCATTGTCAGTCGACTCTGTTATCCAATTGGAGTCGAGGTCTGCTAGGATCCGAGCGATTTTATCAGCGAAAAACGTGTTAAAGTCCTCGGCACTACTCTGCAAGGGCTCCCCAACTCCCCCCTGGTTAAGAAGGGAGCGGGTCACCTTAAACAGAGCGGCTGGGCGGGATTCCGCTGAGGCAATCAAGGTGGCATGATGCGTGCATCTTACCGCCTTAAGTGCCACTTTGTAAGTCTTAATATGAGCTCTTACAAGTGTTCGATCGGATTCGGACTTACTCTTCCTCCATCACTTCTCTAGATGTCTCTTCTGGCGTTTCAACTCCCGGAGCTCATCGTTGAACCATGGAGCTCTACCGGGTCTAGTGCTGCGGAGAGGTCGCAATGGCGCAATCCGGTCGAGAGCCTCCGCTGCAGCCTTGTTCCAGGCCTCAGCAAGAGACTCTATCAAACTGTGGACGAGTGTATCTGGAATAACCCCAAGCACCTTCTGAAAGCCCTCTGGGTCCATCAGGCATCTGGGGCGGAACCACCTAATTGGTTCCGCCTCCCTGAGGGAAGGATTGGAGCCAGGAAGTCAAGCCGCAATAGAAAATGGTCCGACCATGACAAAGGCAACACTTCTAAGCCCCTTAATCTCAGACCATTACTCAATTGCTCAGAGAGGAATACCATGTCGGGTGCGTTCCCCCCCCCCCCCATGAGTCGGACTCTGTACTACTTGAGTCAGGTCCATGGCTGTCATGGTGGCCATGAACTCCTGTGCTAGTCCAGAGGTTTCGCCAAGTGACGGCAGGCTAAAGTCCCCCAAGACAATAAGTCTGGGGAATCCCACCACCAGCTGGCTACCTCCTCAAGCAGCACAGGCAGGGCTGTTGACACGTAGCTGGGAGGCAGGTACGTGAGAAACAAGCCCACCTGAACCCCTAAGTCCAACTTCACCAAGAGGGACTCACAACCCTCAATCTCTGGAGCAACGAATCTACTCAGGCAAAGGCTCTCCCTGGCTATAATAGCCACTGTTCCCCCCCTTCACTGAGGTTGAGGCTGATGCCATATCTGAAACCCGGCTGGGCATATTTCAGAGAGAGGATCTCCTCCCTCCAGGCCCAGCCATGTTTCAGTCACACATGCCAAGTAAGCCTCCTCATCCAGAATCAAATCCCGGATGAGGAGAGCTTTATTTACCACCAACCTGGCATTGAGTAGCAGCAGCCTGAGCCCAGGGCCAGAATTACACTCATCACCAGTGCCCTGGGTTGAGCTCATGGAGCCAGAACAAGGGATTGTTATTAAGCAGCGATCTCTCGTTCTCCTAGAACAGCTAGCTCCATGGCTCCCGCCATATCTGCCTCTCCCCAGCAACACCACGATTTTCCGACCCTCTGCCACCCCAGAGATTGGTGCCCCCTCCCCTTCCGTCTCTCAAGTGTCAAGGAGGCAATTAAATCATTCATGCCATTTCCATTCATTTCATCGATACCAAAATCCCATCCACCCCACCCATAGCAATCACTCATTTCATACATATTATCATATCTGCCCCAATTATACATCAATTTTTTTTAAAAACAAATTTACTCTAAAATTTACTCTAAAAATTGATATTAATTGATAATCAATATTAAAATATACAAATTAATTATTAAAAAGTTAAAATTAGAAATATTTTAAAATGTTAAGAATACAGGAGATAATCCAATTCATTAGTCAATCAGTCAAGTAGCACCTAAATTCTAAAAAAAGAGCAGTTCTGGAGTTATTCAAATTCAGTGGGAAATGTCTGAGTCCTGGGTGTACTAGTTCTATTTCCAGGTTCTTTTGTGCCGACCGCTGCCACCGGCCGGCCCTCCCGATCTTTTCCTCTATCTTCAGCTCGTACATTTCTACGGAACCCCCCAATTTCCGCTGGTCCCCTTGGTCGTTTTCCAATGCCTCTGTAGTTGTTGGAGGGAACTTCCAATTCACGAGCCCCTCCATGATGTCACACAGTCTGCATACGGACACCATGAGGCTTCATCGGCGTTTTTCCCAGTCTCCGCCTTCCTCTCTCGGCCCTCTCCCTCACAGCAGCAGCTGCTCCGGGTAGACCCTCCACCTGATAGACTTTCCGACGCCGAGTGCTCCCACCATATAGCTTCTCGGTGTCTTAGGGGCCAGGACTGTCGTGGTGTTAGTTTTTTCTCTCTCGGCTCTCCCTCACGTCGCATCCTGAATCTGTTCGGGGGGGGGGGGCAGGGCTGCTGTGACACTGATTCCTCCGATTCCTCTCTCACACCTCTCTCTCGCCCCTCTCACCTCTCAGGGTCGGGTTTCGGCCGGATTCTTAGTCCCTCGGTTTCTCCTCATAGCGTGACTCTGCATCAAACAGTCAGTTTGCAGACACCATTTTCCGCAGCTCCGCATCTCAGCTGATCAAACCCCAACACATCCATGACTAGAAATTGATCTCCCCTGCCGTGGAGGTAGCCGAAACGGGGGTCTTTGGAGGCAGGGACAATTTACTTCACTGAACAGCCAGAGCAAAACTCAAAAGTTGACTGAAAATGTCCTGTATTCACAATGTTCCGCCGTAGTCCGGCGGAGCTGCAGCTTCCACCCACCTCCTTGCAACCCCACCAGATAGCACTTACACTTCAATACTGCTTCACAGTGGTTTACAGCCTTCTCTAAACTGTTTACAAAGTCAGCATATTGCCCCCAACAACCAGGGTCCTCAGGTGGAGGGGTCTGGCTAGTCTTTGGCTTGTTTCTTTGTTGCAAAAAAGGCACAGGGCTTCGGGAGGTCTCTCCTCCTACCCCCCATGGAAAACCAATGAAGTAATCTTTTTGGACTGCTGCTGCCTGGCTGATCGAGTTAAGCAATGCTGCCTAGAAAAAAAACTTTTTTAAGCTGTGGCTATCTGGATGATTTTCTTAGCATATCTTGTGAGTGAGACCACCATTTTTAAATGGTGCAAATGGATCTAAGGATTACTTTTCCAGGATAGAAAAGGGTGCTTTGTCAGTTCACTGAGAAAAGGAGTCTCTTGTCGATGGGGATTCTCCAGTCATCCAGTTCATGGGTGTTCCAAAGGTATTTTTTTCCAAGAGGCAACTGGACTTTCTTGGTTTCCTGAAAAAGCATCTTTGGGATAGGAGTATCTTGCATTTTAGTATTGTTTTAATGTTTTAGTATTGTTTATGTAGAATATGAAGAAAGTTGGTCCTAAGACACTGCCTTGAGGGACTCCATTGTTGACAGTAGGGGGATTAGATATGGCACTTCCTATTTTGACCACTTGTTGTCTGTTATTCAAGAATGCTGTTAACCAATCATGCAGTGGTCCCGAGATGTCATAGGATTTTAATTTATGAAGCAGTTTGTCGTGAACTACAGAATCAAAGGCTTTACAAATGTCAATGTAGATTCCATCTATTGATTTTCCTTGATCAATTTGAGTAGTCCATATGTTTTTGCAATGTAAAAGTTGTAGATTACAGGATAACTTATATAGATATATAAGTAGGAGGGAGTTCAGTGTGAATGCTATGTGATTAGATAAAGACTTGAAGCATGATAAGGGTCCACAGAGTTGGTCTTCTTCGGGTCCATCAGCTAAATAGTGTTAGCTGGCAGGCCCGCGGTGGAGGGCCTACTCTGTGGTTGCACTGACTCTTTGGAACCAGATACTTCCTGAAATCCGGACCGCCCCCACCCTATTGGCCTTTCAGAAAACTATAAAGACCTGGCTGTTCTGGCAGGCCTGGGACCATTGATCTGATGATAAGCCATCAGGATCCAGCCATTAATGACATGTATGGTTTTAACTGTTTTAATTGTTGGTTTTAAATTGTTTTAAGGGGTTATACTGTTACATCATATGTTTTATTCTTTGGTTGTGAGCCGCCCAGAGTCCCTTGGGAGTTGGGTAGCATACAAATCTGAATTAATAAAAAATTAATGATATTATAGGGAGAGAGCAGATTGATTAAATGAGTTCCAAGTTTAAACAAAATCAGAAATAATAAAGTGTAGGTTCCTCAATTGCAAAAAGAAATAGAATTATAATGTCTTAAATAATAATTTATTATAGATTAAACTAGAATCAATTTGTATCCAGACATACTGTATTTTTCAGACTATAAGAAGCACTGGTATATAAGACGCACCAAGATTTCAAAGAGGTAAGTAAGAAAAAAGGTTTTTGTTATTCCCAGTCTTCTAAACCCTCTGCATGCCGTGTTGCTTGTAAAAATGGGTCCGTTTTTCACTTGCTTTTTGTAAAAAAAAATGGGAAGGGCAAAGGGTCTGGGAAGCCTGAAGAGAGCTATTGGGAGAAGACAAAAATGTCCCCGCTTTTGTGAAAAATGGGCCATTTTTCACTTGGGTTATTTTTTTTTGCAAAGGCCCCAGAAGCTCTCTGCAGGCTTCTCAAACTCTCTGTCCACCCCATTTTTACAAAACATTTTACAAAAAATTGCTCCATTTTTCAGAAAAATGGGATGCAGGGGTGGGGCTTCAGGAGGCCAAAAATAGCTGTATTCAGTGTATAAGATGCACCGACATTTCTACCCTCTTTTAAAGGTGTGTCTTATACTCTGAAAAATAGATTATTTTAAAATTATAATATTCTCATTAACATAAGCAAATTCTCCTTTAATTTCAATTACTAGATTTCCCCCTTCTTTCAAAATTATTTTTATTTCATTTAAATAAATCAATTATTAAAGAATTAATTAAAACAGTTAATATTATCTGAATTTGAAATTTCATTATTTTTTATTTTCAATTATTTAATTTTAATTATAATAATTTGTAATTCTAATTATGCCTTTCTAAATTTATTCTGATACATAACATAATAGGTTGTTTGATATGATTATTCCCCTTTATTGAAACTTGTTTAGTTGACATTTACAGCACTACAGTATATGCATAGAAATTCAAGAATACAATAATGCCATTCTATACCTTCAGTCGCGCTTCTACTGAAGCTTTCTTACGGCCTTCTCTTCTGCGATATTGCTCTACTTTATCTAACTGGTCTGGTCGTTGAAGCATCCCAGCTACCCTTTGTACAGCTGTTGCAACTGCTTCCCTGTCAGTCTCCTCCATCTTACAGCAAAGCCTGAAAATGCAGATGCATACATAACTTTAAAATAATGGACAATGGATTCATAATATCTTTACAAATAACTACCGTATATACTTGAGTATAAGTCGGTCCGAGTATAAGCCGAGACACCTATTTTTGCCACAAAAACTGGGAAAACTTATTGACTCGAATATGGAAAATACAGTGGCTACTGGTAACTTATAAAAAGTATGGAAAATACAGTGGCTACTGGTAACTTATAAAAATGGAATATTCTTCTATTGTAGCTTCTTAAAATTGTTTTTGTAGAAGAATAAAAAAAACATATGAAGAACGGTTGCAAGAACTGGGTATATCTAGTTTAATGAAAAAAAAGGACCAGGGGAGACATGACAGCATTCTTCCAATATCTCAGGATTTGTCACAAAGAGAGTCAACCTATTCTCCAAAGCACCTGAGGGCAGAACAAGAAGCAATGGGTGGAAACTACACAAGGAGAGAAGCAACTTAGAACTAAGGAGAAAATTCCTGACAGTTGGAACAATGAATCTGTGGAACAGCCTGCCACCAGAAGTTGTGAACGCTCCAACACTGGAAGTTTCTAAGAAGATGTTGGATACCCATTTGTCGGAAGTAGTGTAGGGTTTCCTGCCTAGGCAAGGGGTTGGACTAGAAGACCTCCAAGGTCCCTTCCAACCCTGTTGTTATTATTATTATGTAACTTTTTTCCTTCCAAATTTTTTTTTATTTCTTGCATCTTTCTTCCTCCCCTTCCAAAATCTTTCTTTTTCTAAATTCCAAAACCCTCTTAAAATATCTTTAGGAATGTTATCTTAATCTTAAAGCCTGTTATCTTAATCTTCATTACAATATCATTATAATTTTCTTAATAATTGGGATTTCATATATTCTTTCAAAACAATTGCTTAAATCAAACTTCCATATAATAAATATTCAGATTTTCCATTTAAAACATATTTCATAAGTTAAAATCATTACTATCTCAATAGATCAGTAAATAACAATTGGGGGTTACTCAATCATTAATTGTAAAATCTTTCTTCTACATGATATTTATCTTGCATAAGGAGAAACCATACTCTTAAAAAAGGTAAATCTATTCATATTAATTATGTAGAACAAATGATTAATGACAAAATTCATACTATCAATAATATTATCCTAACCTTTGTATTGTTTTAAACAAGTCAGCATTAACAATCCTCTTGGGTATAAATATAGTTGGAAGAAAAAGTTTAATTACACAGAATTATCTCTATTTGAAGCAACAATTTCTTACAAAATAACCTATCCTGTTAATCAAATTTAAATGGGTAACTTACATTTTACTTGTACATTTTATTTACTTGTAAAATATTGTTGTTGGCTTAATCAGAAGAGAAAGCCATGGTTCCTTCCTTCTGAAAGTCTCTTCAACCCTCCCGCCCCTTCCCCCAGTGCTTCCTGTAGAGGAGGAGCTGTGATTGTTACAGCCTGCTGCCAATCAGATAGCTCTCTCAGTGCCTCCTTTCTGTATAGAGGAGGGTCTGTGATTGGTTCAGCCTGCTGCTAATCAGGCAGCTGAGGGGTATTTATTTATTTATTTATTTATTTATTGGATTTGTATGCCGCCCCTCTCCAGAGACTCGAGGCGGCTAACAGCGACAATAAAACAGTGTACAATAGTAATTTGGTTTTGATGATTAAAAATCAATTAATATAAAAACCAAACATACATACATACATTGCCAAGAGCAGAAAGAAAAAAAAACCTCATGTTGCCAGCCATGAGGTTTCTTGTTCACATCAGAACTGTGGAGCTTTGGAAAATGCTGCAGGGCAGTTTTCAGGTCAGTGAAAGTCAGTGACTCTAGTATAAGTCGAGGTTGGATTTTTCGGCACATTTTTTGTGCAGAAAATCTCGACTTATACTCAAGTATATACAGTATATACCAACATACAGGAAATGAAATACAGTGATCCCTCGATTAGTGCGGTCTCGATTAGTGCGAAACACTATACCACGGTTTTTCAAAAAATATTAATTAAAAAATACTCCACGTTTTTTTTGCTATACCACGGTTTTTCCCACCCGATGACGTCATACGTCATCACCAAGAGTCACTTCTCTGTCTCTTTCTCTTTCTTTCCTGTCATTCTCTGCTTCAATCATTTTCTCATTTCTCTTTTTTTCTCCCCTTTTTTCTATAATTTCTCTCTCTCTTCCTTCCACTCTTCTCTCTCTCTCTTTCTTCCTCTCTCTCACTCTCTTCCTTCCTTTCTCATCTTTCTTTCTCTCTCTCTCTATCTTGCTTCTTCCTCTCTCACACTCTCTTCCTCCCTCTCTCATCTTTTTCTTTCCTTCTCTCTCTTTCTCTATCTCTCCCCCTCTTGCTCTCGAGCAGCGAGCGAGCAGCCGGGTGGGCGGGTAAACGGGCGAGCGGCCGGGCGGCAGGGCGAACGGGCGAACGAGCGGCCGGGCGGGTGCTGGGGGGGCGGGGGCAGCCGACATTCAAAGCAATCTTTGTCGGCTTCCGCACTTTCGTCGCTCCCCGGCTCCACCATCTGCACATGCGCGGCCATGGAAAAAGGGCACGCATGCACAGATGGTGTTTTTACTTCCGCACCACTATACCGCGGAAAATCGATTAGTGCGGGAGGTCTTGGAACGTACCCCCGCACTAATCGAGGGATCACTGTAATGAAATTAAAATATGGGCTTCAAAACATTTTGATATTTAAGGTCAATTGCAGTAGTATTTTATTTCAATGCCAACAAATGAAAATTCCAAAACAGGTTCAAAGACATTGTCAAAAAAGGAAAAGGAAAAAAAGAAAAGAAAAAGAAAGCCTCTTCTTTCAAGTAAAAGAACTGAGAATGAACAAAGTAACTTTATATACAATATATGTCAGCCTCACAAACAGAGAGCCTGGGGATGCCCAATTTATCAATATAATCAAGCAGTACAATTAGGGCATATGATTTCATTTATTTCATTTAAAAGACTCTTTTAAAACAAGAGTCAAACTAAATCTATGTCAGAGTTGAATAAAGTGTCTCCAAAACATTTTTCTAGAATAAAACAGACTGAAAATATTTTTACAAAAGCAATGCTTCAAATTTGAAAAAAAAAAAATCACAATTCTAATAAGAGATAATTCCCCTTTAACTCCTTTGCTAACATGTTACTTTAAATTTATTTTTCTTTATTTTCAAATTTTATGTTACAAATAATAATAAAACATGACAAAGTGTCAAAACAATAATTACAGTTATATAATAAATCATTTGATTTGATTAACATCATTTTGAGGTCTTGATAAGAAATTATACAGTTTCATAGGTCCTTATGAAGTATTCCCTTCCTGGTCTGAAATGAATATTCATATATTTCTGCAAACATACAAAATATAACAGAACGGAAACTGCTTTGGTCACGTTGATGGATGATCTCTGGCGGGCCCGGGACAGGGGCTTGTCCTCTGTCCTAGTGCTTCTTGACCTCTCAGCGGCTTTCGATACCATCGACCATGGTATCCTTCTGCGCCGGCTGGAGGGGTTGGGAGTGGGAGGCACTGTTCTCCAGTGGTTCTCCTCCTACCTCTCCGGTCGGTCACAGTCGGTGTTAGTGGGGGTCAGAGAGGGTTCGCAACTTGGGCGTCCTCCTCGATCCACAGCTAACATTGTGTTCTGTCGGGCTCTCTGGTAGACTCCTCCCAAAAATTCACAGGTACAAATTTCAGACACACACACGTTTGAAAATTCAAAACAATGTTCTTTATAATGAAAAATCACTTAAACTAAGCCCTCTTTTGGTATAGCAAAGAGCACTCATCTCCAAACAAACTGGTAATTTGTACAAGTCCCTTATCAGTTCTGTGATACTTAGCTTGCAGCTGTGAGACAATTCACAGTCCTTCTTCTTTCACAAAGTGAAACACACTTTGCTCTGGTTTAGTTTCAAAGCGGGGAAAAATCAGCACACAAAAGGTCAAAGTCAGTAAAGCAGTCATGAAACACAACGATCAGATAATCCTCCACAATGGCCAAACCCACAAGCTGCTATTTATAGCAGCCTCACTAATTACCACAGCCCCACCCAACCACAGGTGGCCTCATTTTCTTTGATAATAATCTCTCAGTTGTTGTTGCCTATGCATCGCTCTCCGCATGCGTGGCTGTATCATTAACCCTTGTTCTGAATCCAAGGTGGAGCTAGATAATTGATCTCTTTCTGAGCTGTCTGCCACACTCTCCTCCTCCCTGTCACTCATGTCTTCTTGGTCAGAGGAGCCTTCATCATCAGATTCCACCAGGGGCAAAACAGGCCTGCAGCATGTGGATGTCTCCCCCACATCCACAGTCCTTGGGGCAGGAGCGGGGCCAGAGCTAACCACAACACCATCCCCTCCCAGAAGGCCCCTCCCCTGGCTCCAGCGCAAGGGACGAGGTTTCAGGGGAAGTTGGGCATGAAATGCTCAGATAAGAACGGGAGAATCAACCAGGACAGCCTACACCCACGAACAATCGTCAGGCTCACCCTCCACCCATTGCACAAGATATTGAAAACAATCGTCCATCCAACGGGAGTCCCGGATGGCATGGACCATGACCTCGAGCAAATGATCCCAAACACAGGGGGCAGGCAACAAAGGGACACTGGGACAAAGGGGGCACTCAGGAGAAACAGGTACCAAAAGGGAACAGTGGAAAACGGGGTGAACCCGCAGGTTGGTAGGCAACGTAAGCCGATAGGCCACCGGATTGATGACCTTCTCAGTCGGGAAAGGGCCCATGAAGCGTGGATCCAGTTTACGTTGAGGTAATTCCGAAGCTATGTGTTTGGTGGATAACCACACCTGGTCACCAACAGCCAACGGGGGGACGTCTCACCGAGACCGGTCCGCCACCCGTTTGTAATCCTCTTTGGCCTTAATTAAATACCACTTCACCATCTCATGAATCGCATGCAGTTCCGATAAGAAGTCCTCTGCTGCGGGGACTGGGGAATCTAACAGGGTTAACGGGGAAAAACGGGGACAGAAGCCATAGTTAGCATAAAAGGGTGTGAGTCTTATGGACGTATGCTGGGAGTTATTGAATGCAAACTCCACTACCAGGAGGAAACGTGACCAATCAGCCTGCCGGTCGGACACAAAGCACCGCAGGTATTGTTCCAGAATGCCAATGGTTTTTTCTGTTCCCCCATCAGTCTGAGGGTGCTGGGTCAAAGCAAGACACACTTGAACCTGCAAAGCAGACATAAGCTCTTTCCAGAACCGTGCTGTGAACTGAGTTCCTCGGTCCAACACAACTCGATCTGGAACTCCATGGATCCAGAAGACATGTTGCAAAAACAATTTAGCGGTGTCATGGGATGTGGGTACCTTGTGACGGGATGAAATGGACCATTTTTGTCCCCCATGACTGTGGTGAACCGCGATGAGGGGGGCAAGTGTGTGACAAAGTCCATGGACACAGCTCCCCACGGCCTTGTGGGCGTTGGCAATGGCTGTAATAATCCTGGCGGGGCCCCTGTGGCTGACTTGGCTGCATGACACCGTTCACATGTGGCAACATACGAGTGAATGTCATCTTGGATTCGCAGCCACCAAAATGTTCGAGTCACTAAGTCCAAGGTTTTAAACAAGCCAAAATGACCCGCTGCAGGATTGTCATGGCATTGGGACAGAATCAATCCGCGAAGCGGCCCTGCTGGGATGTACAACTGCCCCCGGTACCGGAACAGTCCCTCAGCAAGTGTCCAGGGAGAATTGGGCACCATCTCCCTCACTCGCTGTGCCACAAACCCATCCCCCCGCTGCATCTCACAGATACGCCTCCGCAAGTCAACAGGATCCTGGGTAGCAGCCAGCACTGCTGCTGGCAAGATTGTCTGTAATAGGGCCGGCTCTTTTGGATGCAGAAACTCGGGTTTCCTAGACAAAGCATCCGCTCTGGGATTCTGGAAGCTGGGTGTGTACCGGATCCAAAAGTTGAACCTTGCGAAAAAGAACGACCAACGTATCTGTCGTTGGTTCAACTTTCGGGCCGTTTGCAGGTACTCCAAGTTTTTATGGTCGGTCCTGACCTCTACCTGATGCCGGGCGCCCTCGAGATGATGTCGCCACGTCTCGAATGCCGACTTGAGTGCCAAAAGTTCCTTTTCCCAGATCCTGTAGTTCCTTTCTGAGGGTGTGAGTTTTCTGGAGTGGTAGGCACACGGAAACAAGGTACCACCTTTGGGACGGGTCTGGAGAAGTCCCACAGCAACATCAGAGGCGTCCGACTCAACGACAAACGGCCGACACGGATCAGGATGTTGCAACAAGGGCTCTTTCATGAACGCGTCCTTAAGAGCTACAAAAGTCCACTCCTCCTCCTCACCCCAATTGAATGAGACCTGCTTTTGCAACAGCCGGGTGAGAGGCGCGGTCAACTGGGCAAACCCTGGTATGAATATGCGATAGTAGTTTGCAAACCCCAACAACCTCTGCACATCCTTGACTCTCTTTGGGGGTTGCCAGGTCTTTAGTGCTGACACCTTGCCCGGGTCCATAGCGATGCCCCCTGGAGAATTGACATGACCCAAAAATTCTATGGTGGTCTGCAGAAACTGATACTTCTCCAGCTTAACATATAAACAATGCTCTCTTAACCGGAGCAAAACCCGGCGCAAATCTCCCAAATGACTAGCCATGGAGAGGGAGTAAACTAAAATGTCATCCAAATATATGACCACAAAATGGTCTAACATGTCCCTGAATGCATCGTTAATCAAATGCTGGAAAACAGCCGGGGCATTGGTGAGTCCAAAGGGCATCACTGTATACTCAAGGGGAGGTCGATGGCCTGATGAACCCTTTGGCCAGATTTTTATCTATGAACTCCTTGAGGGCCACTAGTTCAGGTTCCGACATAGACTACAAACGACCAGCCGGCAACGTGGCATCAGGGAACAGGTCGATGGCACAATCATAAGGGCGATGCGGTGGCATGCGGTCCACCTTTTTCATTAAAGACATCCGCAAACTCAGCGAGACCCTTTGGTAACAGTGCTGCGGGGATAATGTGCCCTTGCGCAGCACACACGTGACGATGGTGGTCTACACATTGCAAACTGGGAAACGTGACGATGTTTTGCGACCACACCACCTGAGGATCATGCGCCCGTGACCATGACAACCCCAAGACAAGAGGGAAATGGAGGCCCCGCGTGACATAAAATTGTAATGCCTCCACATGAGTCCCAATGCTGATCCGCAATGGCAAGGTCTGAAAACGGATGGGCCCAGACAACAACACCCGCCCATCAATGGTTTCTAGTCAACGGAGGGTCCACAGGACACAAGGGCAACGAATGTCTTCGTGCAAACTCCTCATCCAGGAAATTCGTGGTGGCCCCCAAATCCACGAGGGCAAGAGCAGAAATCAATTGAGTACGCCGATCCACCAGGAGTTTGACATGAATCGTGAAGTGACGGTACGTTCCAGGGTCGTTAGCCAAAGAATCGTTAACCGATGAAATGCCAGCTCGAAATAGCGTTGCCACCAAGCCGGGCCGCCCTCGTTTCCTGACGGCACCTCCGGCAGGGAAACCAGGGGCATGGTGATAGCCATCGAGGGATCCGGAGCCATGGTGGGAACATGGGTTGAGGACTCTGGGAGCTGTCCTGCAAGAGTCTGCGTGGCAACAGGAGGACTGGGAGGAGTTGACACCGTGGCAGCAACCGTGCTCCTTCGTCTGTTGGGACAGGCATGTGCAAAATGTCCTTCCCTTCCGCGATAGAAGCACCGGCCTGTTGCACGTCTCTGCGCTCTCTCCTCTGGGGACAAACGGGGTCGCACGAAGTTCACCTCCATGGGCTCTCTGGCAGGGGCACGATCCACTAGACGAGGAGGCAGGGTAGGCAGGAAGCGATGGGGTACATGAACCGGGATTGGCACAGGCATAGCAGACACCCCCTGCCGTGGAGCAGGCACTGGCGTGACGCCCGAAACATGGGGGGGAGGACCTCCCAGCCCGGCGCACCTCTCGAGCCAGCATCCGAGCCTCAATGGCCAAACAATGCTGCTCGGGCTCCTCCAGGGTGCCCGGCAGGGCCTCGTGCACCAGCTCATCAAGCATAGTCTCTGACAAGCCATCCTGAAACACCTCCATCAAGGCGGCCTCATTCCACTGCACCTGTCCACTGAGGCTACGAAAGTCACTTAAATACTCCACTAGGGGGCACGAACCTTGTTTCAGCTGTTTCAACGCCCTCATGGCCGTCTGCTCCCGCACTGGATCCGAAAACTGCCGGCACAACTGGGTGCAAAAGGCGATGTAATCCTATAATATCGGATCATTTCTGTCCAGCAATGAAGACACCCAGGAAGCAGCAGGGCCGGCCAACAAACTGCAGAGGAATGCCACCTTCTCTGCATCTCTTGGAAAATGGGGCAGTTGTGCATTTATAAACAGCTGCACCTGACTGAGGAAAGCTGCAAACATGCATCTGTCACCCCAGAAATTTTCAGGCAGAGCCACAAAGCATTTCCTCCTTGGCAGGGGCTGTGGGGCAGGAGCTGCTGGCTGCACCGGTGGAATGACAGGCTGCTGAGATAATGCCTCCACCTGGTTCTGTAATTGTTGCACTGTCTGAGTCAGCCCTTGGATCTCCAACCGCAAAGCGTCGAAGACTGCTTGGATGTCTGCCATACCAGCAGCCAGGATCAGATAAATGCCAGAAAAAAGAGAAGCAAACAATCCCAAACACTTCCCTCTGGAATGGTGTGTGTCTAAGGTGGAGGATTATACTGTTCTGTCGGGCTCTCTGGTAGACTCCTTCCAAAAATTCACAGGTACAAATTTCAGACACACACACGTTTGAAAATTCAAAACTATGTTCTTTATAATGAAAATTCACTTAAACTAAGCCCTCTTTTGGTATAGCAAAGAGCACTGGTCTCCAAACAAACTGGTAATTTGTACAAGTCCCTTATCAGTTTTGTGATACTTAGCTTGCAGCTGTGAGGCAATTCAGTCCTTCTTTCACAAAGTGAAACACACGTTGTTCTGGTTTAGTTTCAAAGCGGGGAAAAATCAGCACACAAAAGGTCAGTCAGTAAAGCAGTCATGAAACACAACGCTCCGATAATACTCCACAATGGCCAAACCCACAGGCTGCTATTTATAGCAGCCTCACTAATTACCACAGCCCCACCCAACCACAGGTGGCCTCATTTTCTTTGATAATAATCTCTCTGTTGTTGTCGCTCTCTGCATGCATGGCTGTATCATTAACTCTTGTTCTGAATCCAAGGAGGAGCTAGATAATTGATCTCTTTCTGAGCTGTCTGCCACACTCTCCTCCACCCTGTCACTCATGTCTTCTTGGTCAGAGGAGCCTTCATCAGCAGATTCCACCGGGGGCAAAACAGGCCTACAGCATGTGGATGTCTCCCCCACATCCACAGTCTTTGGGGCAGGAGCTGGGCCAGAGCTAACCACAACACATGGGAACACCATATTTCAGTTGTGGCTAGGAGGGCGTTTGCCCAGGTTCGCCTGGTGCACCAGTTGCGGCTCTATTTGGACAGGGAATCATTGCTCACAGTCGCTCATGCACTCATCACCTCGAGGTTCGATTACTGCAATGCTCTCTACATGGGGCTACCTTTGAAAAGTGTTCGAAAACTTCAGATCATGCAGAATGCAGCCGCGAGAGCCATCGTGGGGCTTCCCAGATTCGCCAACGTTTCTACAACACTCCATGGCCTGCACTGGCTGCCGATCAGTTTCTGGTCACAATTCAAAGTGTTGGTTATGACCTTTAAAGCCCTACATGGCATTGGACCAGAGTACCTCCGGAACCGCATGAATCCCAGTGACCGATAAGGTCTCACAGAGTTGGCCTTCTCCGGGTCCTGTCTACCAAACAATGTCGTTTGACGGGCTCCACGGGAAGAGCCTACTCTATGGCGGCCCCAGCCCTCTGAAATCAATTCCCCCCGGAGATTAGAACTGCCCCCACCCTCCTTGTCTTTCGTAAATTACTCAAGACCCACCTATATCACCAGGCATGGGGGAACAGAGACACCTCCCCCAGGCTTTTATATTTTATGTTTGGTATGTATGTGCTGTTTGGTTTTAAATGATGGGATTTTATATGTTTTTTTCTCTTTTAATATTAGATTTGTTCCACTATAACATTGTTTTAATTATTGTTGTGAGCTGCCCTGAGTCTTCGGAGAGGGGCGGCATACAAATCTAATAAATTATTATTATTACTATTATAACATATACTGGAACTGTAATCCTACCCTTTGAAGCGAACATATTATTTTTCCTTCTTTCATCATCTGCTCTTTAAGTTATTTGGAGTATCCCCAAGGAACGTATTAACCTTTCTTGTAAATACCTTTCTGTCAGAGTGAATGTATGTATCACTACGTCCAACTCTATGTAAAATATATACTCAGAAAAAGCCGCCATTTTCTAAAGAATGGGGTTGTGAACTTGCTTTTGGATTTTTCTGCTTCTACATGAAAGAGTCATTTCACTTGGTTTACCACCATGCCCACTGTGGGGACTGCAGGTTCCAGCCAGCATTTTAGTAAACATTTTTTGGTAACTAACAATAGATTATGCAGTAGTTTAAGTTTACTCGAGGAATCATCATATCTACAATGAAATAAACATAATTTAGAAGAAAGGTTATTTTCTTTTGGCCAAATCTTTTTAATAGAAATATAGAAATAGAGAAGATTGACACAGAAAAAGACCTCATGGTCCATCTAGTCTGCCCTTATACTATTCTCTGTATTTTATCTTAGGATCGACATATGTTTATCCCAGGCATGTTTAAATTCAGTTACTGTGGATTTACCAACCACGTTTGCTGGAAGTTTGTTCCAAGCATCTACTACTCTTTCAGTAAAATAATATTTTCTCACGTTTCTTCTGATCTTTTCCCAACTAACCTCAGATGGTGCCCCCTTGTTCTAGTGTTCACTTTCCTATTAAAAACACTTCCCTCCTGAATTTCAAATTTATCAATATATTTTTGTAGGTGAGGTCTCCAGAACTGAACACAGTATTCCAAATGTGGTCTCACCAGTGCTCTATACAGCAGGATCACAATCTCCCTCTTCTTGCTTGTTATACCTCTAGCTACGCAGCCAAACATTCTATTTGCTTTCCCTACTGCCTGACTGCGCTGTTCACCCATTTTTAGACTGTCAGAAATCACTATCCCTAAACCCTTCTCTTCTGAAGTTTTTGCTAACACAGAACTGCCAATACAATATTCAGATTGAGTAATCCTTTTCCCCAAATGCATTATTTTACATTTGGAAACATTAAACTGCAGTAGAAAGAGAAGAAATTTTTTGAATGTCGTTTCACATCTAGATTTCTCACATGGTGATACAGAATTGTCACTGTCCTGGTCCCTAGATTTAGTGAGAGAATTTTATCCATTTCATTTTCTCTGATTTCATCATTTACATAATACAGTGATCCCTCGATTATCGCGAGGGTTCCGTTCCAAGACCCCTCGCGATAATCGATTTTTTGCGATGTAGGGTTGCGGAAGTAAAAACACCATCTGCGCATGCGCACCCTTTTTCCATGGCCGCGCATGCACAGATGGTGGAGTTTGCTTGGGCGGCGGGGAAACCCGGATCTTCGTCTGCTCGCTGCTGCTGCGGCCGCCCAGCAGCTGATCTGCTCGGCGGCAGCAGCGAGGAGCCGAATCGGGCTTTCCCTTTGCGTGGGCGGTGGGGAAACCCCGATCTTCGTCTGCTCGCTGCTGCTGCAGCAGCAGCGAGCAGACGAAGATCGGGGTTTCCCCGCCGCCCACGCAAAGGGGAAACCCCGGCTCCTCGCTGATGCCCCCGCTTGCCCGCCCGCCCGCCGCCCGCCACCCGCCAGCAAGAGGGGGAGAGATAGAGAAAGAGAGAGAAGGAAAGAGATGAGAGAGGGAGGAAGAGAGTGTGAGAGAGGAAGAAGCAAGATAGAGAGAGAGAGAGAGAGAAAGAAAGATGAGAAAGGAAGGAAGAGAGTGATGTCATCGGGTGGGAAAAATAGCGATATAGCGTTTCGCGAAGATCGAGATCGCGAAACTCGAGGGATCACTGTATACTGTATTTTTTGGTGTATAAAACGCAACTTTTTGACGGAAAAAAGTATGTTAAAAACAGGGTGTGTCTTGTACACCGAATGCATGGGGTGGGGGGCGGTTAGCAGCAGCGGTGGCAGCCTCTCTCGGCTAGAGGCCAGGGGCTTGGCCCCGGGGATGGGCGTGGCATTTGGAGGAGAGGGCTCCAGTTTCAAAATTCACGAGCTTCCCTCCGTGCGAAGCCGAAAAGGGTGGTGGTCAGCAGCTGCCGCCTCTCTAAGCCCCTGCCACAGCTCACTTGCCCAAGCTGCTTTTCAGCCTTTCAGAGAAGAGGGTGACAGCTTCGGAATTCATGAGCTTCCCTCCCGAAGAAGCCGAAAAGGATGGTGGTCAGCAGTGGCAGCCTTTCTCAGCTGGAAATCCCAGGCTACACTGAACGTTACATTGCATTGGATGGTCAGCAGCAAGCCGCCGGCCTCCAGCCGAGAAAGGCTGCCACTGCTGCTGCTGACCGCCGCCCTTTTTGGCTTTGCAGGGAGGGAAGCTCATGAATTCTGAAGCTGGCACCATCTCCTCCGAAAGCCCGCCTCCCCACAACATGATGCCGGTGTGGATGATGGCTTTTCCCCTTCAGGGCCCATTCGGTGCAATGTCCCCCTTCACAAGAAAAAGGAGCTGGGCAGAGAAGGAAAGAAACAACAGCAGGAGGTAGCCCACAGGGGGGAGAAAGGGACGCGCACTCTTCCACTGCTGCCTTTTCCTTGAGCGTGCGCCCACACTGCTATATGCCAGGGGCACCGACGCTTCTGCAATTTGCTTGCTCGCTCCCGCGCCAGAGCAGCCTCGGCCTCATGGCTTTCTCTGTCTCTAGGCCCACGCAGTCTGCCTTTCTGCCCTGTTTCCTCCTCCTGCCATTTTCACAAAAACTTTGCATGGAAAGGCAGCCGAGGGGAAAAGTCTGGCAGGTCCTGGGGGACCGCCCTTTCCCTTGGCGACCCTAGTTACCAAGTTTCCCACTCAGCCCCCATAGGGAGGGGAAGCTGTTCGGATCCTCCAAAGGAGAAAGCGCGGAGCAGAGGCTCGGACAGTTTATACGCTGGGGGATGTAATGTGCGGCACGGGAACTTTTTATCTCTGAGGGGAAAGCAATAATTGAGAAAGAGGGAGTCCCAAAAGGTGTCGGAGAAGGTGGGCTGTGGAGAGCATTGGATACTGTCAATAATAGCCTGAAGCCGAGCGAGCTTTGGGAGAAGGCTGTTTAGGTGGCCCTTAAAGCAATGGAAGTTTTTACACTTCGGTTATATTTTTGGCACTTCACGACTGACCTGTGAGAGAGAGAGGAACAAAGGAAGAGGGGCAAAATGGAATTAAAAAATCTTGAAAATTACGTTTTGTTTTTACACTTCGAGCTGCGCCAGAGGGGACACACACACACACACACACAGGGAGAAAGAGTTGGAAGTGGCTCTGTCCAGGGGTCTCCAACCTTGACCAATTTATGACTTGTGGAGATAAGTATTAATTAGCTAAATGTTAGATGGGTTGAAATAATTTTTAAATTTGCGATTAGGTAAATGTGCTATTTAGAGGGGGAAGAAGTCTGAAATTCGTATATGTTTATGTTTTGTTTTTAATTTTCTTTTGTTAACATCTTATTGGCTATACAAGGTTTTATTGGTTTATAGAAAATGTATAAAGAAAGAAGGAAACACTCTGGCTTAATGGTTAATGGGTTAGAAATATAATTGGTATTGTACTTTTTGAAGGAACATTAAGGAGGGAATTTAATTAAAAGAAAATGTAACTGGATGACAAAATTAGAAAACGTATGAGTGAGATTTTTGCAAAATACCGCATTTTATTCATGGAAAATTAGATGACACACTGTATTGTTTGAAAGTATTTTGAGAGAAAAATAAAAAAAAATTATCCCCCAAAAGTCCTTCTTTCCTCTGTCCCTCCATTCATTTCATCCTTCCTTCCTCCCTCTCCATTTCTCTTTCCCTCCCTCTCTTTCCCTTTTCTTTCTCTCTCTCTCTCTCTTTTCCCTCTCTCTCATTCTTTCCCTCTAGGTCTCTCTCATTTCTGTGTATTTCTCCCTCCCCCCTTCTCTCTCTCATTTGTTTCTTCTCCCTTTTTGCTCTCATTTCTCTCACCTTAATTTCGGGTGGGGGGTGCAGCTGCGGTGACAGGCAAAGAGCCATTTTCTTGCCTCTGTGGTGGTGGTGGTGGGAGGTTGTGCACGAGTTTTTAAAAGAAAGGCTAAGGGAGGCCGAGGCAAGAGCTCCGGTTTGGGCAGCATCATCGTCGAGCAACAGGAGCAACCGCCCCCTTTCCCCCACAGGATACACACACAGACACACATACTCCTGTGCTGCTGCCCTAACCGGAACTCTTGCCTCGCCCCCCTCCGCCTTTCTCTTTAAAGCTCCCGGCAGAGTGCTTAGCTTCCCCCCTCGCAGAAGTTCGCCCTGAGGCTGAGGCTGTTGGGCGGCGAGAAACGGAGGCAGCTCCACTGCGTGGGGATGGAAAACCCTGTGCGGCATTTGGGTTTTGCCTGAGCGCGGGCCGGTCACAGACAGCGGGTGGGCCAGATACGGCTTGTGGGCCGCCCCTTGCCCAGGTCTATAGTGATTAGGGCTGGTGCTGGTCCCAGCGATACCCTGGTGGCTGCCTGATCCAGAGTTAATAGAGCTTTCCTCACATTGGTAACTGCAGTCCTGCCTTGGGTAAAGCCTATCTATGTAGGTGTTATTAATGTAGGGAGAATATTTTCCAATCAGTTTGCCATTAGTTTGGATATAAGTTTTAAGTCTATATTAATAAGTGATATTGATCTAAAAGAGGCCGGTACGTCACATGTTTTCCCAGGTTTTGGCAATAATTTAATATGTGCCATATTTAAAGAGTTTGGTAATTGGCATCCTGATAGTAAAGAATACAGTCTTGTAAGAAATGGAGTGATTTGTTCCTGCATTGCTTTATAAAATTCCCCTGTGTAACCATCTGGATCTGGGGCTTTGCCCGTAGATTGACTTGATGGTTTTTTGTACTTCCTCTGCCATAATTGGGGCGTTTAATGCCTCTAGTTGTTCTACAGGTAACTGTGGCATATAAACCACCTGAAGGAATTCCATTCCTTTGGTATCATTTACTTTTGTATCAGCGTAAAACTGAGCGAAGTAGTTTCCTAGAATATCTACTATTTCCTTGGGATTAGTAGTATACGTTCCATTGGGGTGTTTGTGTATATTTATCTGTGATAATCTCTCCCTTGCTAGGTTGGCCAGTAGTTTACCAGATTTATTTCCAGACCAGTGTAATTTCACTTCTAGTAAAGAGTGCACAAATGCCTCCTTCGGCTCTGCCCACATAACAAAGGCCCTTTGGGCCTCAACCCATTGGTCTTTGTTTATAGAAGTTGGGGATGAGAGGAAGTTCATATAAGCAATTCTCACCTTGGTAGATGTCGAGGCATATTGCTGTCATCTTGTTATCTTTTTTAGTGATTGGATATGGGCCATAATTCTACCCTATAGAACAGCTTTTGCTGTTTCCCAAAAGAGGATGTGATCTTGGGCAGTTGTCACATATTCATGCCACCATTTCTTGAGTAACAGGTCAAAAATTTCATCTTTTAGTAAAAAGGATGGGAATCTCCAAATATAATTGTTACCTTTTGGGCATATTTTTTGCATATTCAATGAAACAGGGAGTGATCTGAAATTACTAAATCTTTAATATTTACTGATGAGGTCTTAGATAGGAGGGATGGGCTGAGTAAAATATAGTCAATATGCGACAATTAGTTGTGGGGGTATAATGGGTATATTCTCTCCCATTTGGATGCATGAAGTGCCAACTGTCCAATAGGTGGGTGTTACTTGTTGTGGTTGGCTCTGGGCCAGCTGCTACCCAAAAGACTGTGAGGGTGGATGTGGGTGAATCCTCCCAGTGTCAGTGGCCTGTTTTACTGCTTCGGACAGCAAAGCAGCGTCGGAAGTAGGGAGTGACTGAAATGGGACCCTCAGAGGGGGTCATGGCAGGCAACCCATTAGGAAGCAATTCATCCTCCTCATCTTCTTCGCTGGACTCAGATTAAGAAGCATTCATTGACGTACACAGGCGAAGGGCCATGAATAGAAAAGAGCAGCTATGTACATATGAGTGAGATTTTTGCAAAAGGTTTAGAAAAACACTTTACACTGAAAAGCTTAGGACACATTCATGATTACTTAGGAGTTCAGACTCAGAAAACTCAGAAGGGGTTTAGCCTCTCACAAGCAAACAAGATTGATCAACGACATGTAGGCAACGCAACTACATTTCATTGGACATGCATAAAGAGATTGCTCAGATACATGAAGCACACGATGAACACGAAGTTGTTCCTGGAACCAGAACACAACAAGTATCCTGAACTGATTTGCTATGCAGATTCTGATTGGGCGAGTGATATTGAAACTCGTCAAAGTACTTCTGGTTTTATAATGTTTTTGAATGGTTGTCCAATTTATTGGAAAGTTAGAAAGCAGAAATTTATTTCTTGTTCCTCCACTGAGTCCGAATATGCTTGTGTTTCTGACTGTTGTAATGATTTAATCAATGTTTCTGCTCTCATTAATAGTATCTGGGCTGATCCAATGAAGCCAATTGTTATTATGGAGGACAATACTTCAGTAAAATTCATTGCTGAAGTTGAATATATGGGAGCCCGTTCACGGCACATCGACTTAAGATATAAGAATTCAGTAGTTAAAGAGTTAATGTGTGCCTTCCCCCTCTTAATCACTCCCACAATTCACATCATATCCTTTTTAATCATATCCGTCTGCTTACGTAGCAGCACATTCCATTCTATTCTTTCCTCCCTGCAGCCATGCTTAAAGGCTGTTTTACTAAGTGTCCCTCGCGGCACATTTACTTTCTCTTTTAAAATAAAAATGTTTGTTTTTGATTCCTGCTGCCTGAGTCTCATTTAAAATCCACCCCTCAACAGTTTGTTTACAAGAAGTCCACATAAATCGCCAAAATGACAAAATTTTGAAACAAGAAAAATTGGGCCAATTGTTTACTGCCTTGGACATTTAAAAAAAGAGATATTGCTACCTATATTAAGAGAGAGATAGAGGCAGAAAAAAATTATGCGGATGATAAAGGTAGGATTTTGATGGTTTCAATAAGGATTCATTTCACACAGATACTTCTGGTAATAATATATGCTCCAAATAAAGAACAGGAAAAAAAATTTCAAAACCTTCACCAAAAAATAATAGAAACAAATTACCAGGACATGTGCCTAATTGGAGATTTCAATGGGATTGTGTCTTCCAAAAAAGACTATAAAACAGATAATAAAAAATTACTTAAAAAAAGGAAAACTTTACCAAAAACTTTCCATGAAATGTGTTATGAGCTTAATTTAGGCGATTGCTGGTGAAAGTGTAATCCAGAGGCACAAGAATTTTTTTTTTCTTGTCCACACAGATCATGGTCAAGAATTGATATGGTGTGGGCAAATAAAAAATTACTAAACTTGATAACTACAATAGAAATAGGGACAAATGAATGGGCTGACCAAATCCTCTGAAAGCAACTTGGAAAGGAGAAAGAAATAAGTTAAGAAATTGGACTTTGAATACTAAAATATTAAAAGAACAGGACAACATAAATCAGATTTAAAAAGAAATGGAAATGTTTATCAGGGAAAACAAAAATCAGGATACAAGTATTCAGAACCTATGGGATACGGCAAAAGCCTTCCAAAGAGGAGTGACAATCTCCTATCTAGCAAAAAGTAACAAAGAGAAAGGACTGCAGCGAAAGAATTTATTAGATAAATTAAAACAAATAGAAAAATAATTACAAAAATGCCCACAAAATTCAAAATTTATAGCAGAAAAAAAATTGACAAGACACAGGCTAAACTTAATGGAGCAAGAAGAAATTGCCAAAAATATTAGATTAATAAAACAGGATTATTTTGAAAACACAAACAAACCAAGTAGATGGCTGTCCTATAAAATAAAAAAAGACAGTGAGAAAAAAATGATACAGCAACTTGAGGATCAGAATAAAAAAATATACCACCAAACGGAAAAGAAGAAATTATATTAAGTTATCAAATTTTATTAAATAATTATACATTTTCGTTATGAATTTTTTGGGTGGGCCTAATAAAATTTTGTCTATTATATTTAATTTAGGGCTTATTCCATATTCTCCAGAATCAATTTTATATCTATTTTGAAGTTGTAAATATGGAAACCAATCTGTATGTTTCCCTTCAGCTTCTAAAGTTTGTCTAGATTTAAGCTTACCGTTCTCATCTAACAGTTCATCATATGTTCTCACTTTAGTATTTCCTAGGACATCAAGGCTTCCATGGTGGATAACCACCTTGGTATTTCTATAAAGTGTTTATTTTTGATTTTCCTCCAAATGAATAGTAAGGTACCTCTTATTGCGTGTTGTTGGAATTGTGTGTATTTAATATTCTTTTTTCCCCAAAGGTGGGCATGCCATCCTTCTTGTAGATTATAACCTTCTAATTTGAGAATTCTTTGATTATTGTGTGATCCAATCCTTAATCCATAAGAGGCTGTCTGAATAGTAGTAAGTTTCAAGATCAGGTAGGCCGAAGCCCCCCGCCTCTCGTTTGTGAACCAGATTTTTATATTTAATTCTTGGCTTTCTCCCTGCCCATATGAACTTTGATATAATTCTTTTTTTTTTTTGAAAAAAGTTTATTAGGTATTTACAATAAAATCACACAACAGCAATACATATAATACAACAATACATACACAAAGATTCAGATAGAGAAAAAAGAGAAGGTAAGTAAAAAGAAAGAAAATAAGAAAGAAAAAATAAAGCACTCTGCTTTATATATTACATGTTTGATATCGTTATTTACAATTGAACTACTCTAAGAGTAGTGAATTTGGTGTGCAGCTTAAGTCTGATCCATAAAAGAAAAGACAGCATGTTGGCATGGATGAAGAATTTTGGGTATCCAATTCACTTAGAAGAATGGACAAAACTGTGGAAAGAAAACTATAAATTAACATTATCTGTACTGTATAAGGAAAACCTCTATAAGATGTTTTACCGATGGCATTATGCTCCCGCCAGGTTGGCTAAGATCTATCCTAATATAGATACGGTATAGCGAGGGACTACTGTAGTATTTATATTGTAACATCTTTTTTAAAAAAAATTCTAAAAAGTGTAACTACCAGTAATTTACTTTGAACTGGTAAGAAAATATTCACCTCCCTCCTCCATGCGCCATCTTCAGTCAAGCAGCAGCATTGTCTTTAAGAATGAGTACACAAAGTCTAACATGTGTTGTAAATTGTTGAATGTCTGTTCCAGGTATTTTGAAAGTAAGTGGCTCATCTGAGGCATTTTGGTTCCTATTGTGTGGATTGTGAGAGTGTCTTGGAAAGTTTGTCTTTTACTGCTGTAGATATCTTATGTTCCAAAGCTGGCTAGTCTTCATCTGGTAATGGGGCAGTCTAGTTTTTTCAAACATGTTGCCCCGTGAAGCTCCCTCTTTTTGTTGCTCATTTGACACTAAAGTTGATGGTAAATCCTGGTCTGGGTTAATTGGAGAGCTGGATTGCAGTGCATCTTGGTCTTCAGGCAGAGATCCTGGGCTACATGACTCTATTTTGTCACTAGATGCCAGTAGTTGTCTTTGAGCATCTCCTGCCGAATTATAAGTTTTAAAAGAGCCATCCGAATTGCTGATTCTTAAAATGGCAGGGTATAGTAATTGGAAATGCACTTTTGTTTTGCTATTGTAGAGCATATTCCACTAAATGCTTTTCTTTTTCTTGTATCCTCTGCTGAATAATCTGCAAATAGGAGGATTTTGCAGCCTCTCGCTTTCACTTTGCCTCTGTGATTTCTATAGGTTCTCAGCAGCTCTTCATTTTTCACCTTGTCTAGAAATTTCATTATGACCTGTCTGGGTCTTACCACGCCTTCCTTTGCATTGTCCAAATATTTAGGGCATATCGCCCTATCCTCTGGGCTCTTTCTATTTTGAAAGGGCGAGGAAGACCCAAAGCAGCAGGTAAATCCTTTTCACAAATTCCTTGCAGGAATATCTTCTGTAAGACCTGCCATTCAGAGATTATTTCTTTGGGAATGATTTTTTAAGTCCTCAATACTTTCATGTAATTTGGTCATTGCTTGGATCACATCTTTAAGTGTGCTATAGTTTTCCTCCACTTCTATTTCTATTGTAGTCAAGCATTTGTCCATTTCTTCAAGGCGCAAGCCCTGTTGTGCTATATCGGCTTTTATAGCATTTATTTATTTATTTATTTATTATTTAGATTTGTATGCCGCCTCTCTCCGCAGATTTAAAGTCTCTTGTATTGTATTTGTGAGCGTGGCTATAAGATCTGGGGCAAAAGGATTGGCTACTTCAATTGCCATGTTACTGTATTCCAGTGTTTCAAAGGTTAATATAGTTTGAGTTGTTGCTTGGGAGGTTTGTTGTCTTTGAGATTTGGGAGCTGGAGAGGGAGGTGCCATTTTGGAGAGTCATTGTATTCCTCATGCTCTGTTCAGCTGTGATCCTAGGTTTGTGTCCACTCTGTAAAAGGTAACGTTCCATAAAATACAGGGGCACGAGCTGGGGGAGTTCCCAGGCGCTAGGGATCTATTTTTTCTTAGTATGAGCTGCAGAGCAGGCTTTCTGGGAGAGGGTTGAACGGAGTTCTCAGCACACGCTGCCTGCCATTCCAGTGCCGGAACTGGAAGCTTCACTAACATGTCTTAATCTGGATAATTATAATGGTTTGGCTAAAATGCTGAGTGCATATAATCTTTATAGACTAAAGTATTTTTATAGCAATAGTGAATCTCTCAATAAACATCAAATAGAGCAACAGATATGTGATAGGATAACATGGTTTTTTGGTGTCAACATAAATCTCTCTTGCGCCAAAGAAATGTTCAAGCTCTTCAGAGTTAGGATTATTGCATTTATTTACAGGATTAAACCTCAATTGTAAAGATTAAAAATAGATTATCTACTTAAATATAGCAGCGGAAACAATTAATTGTGCAACATAACACTGTATTATGGTGGTTCTCCTCTTACCTTTCTGGCTGGTCACAGACGGTGTTGGTGGGGCGGGATCAGAGGTCAGTTTATATCGGAGTATAAAACGCATTGGAATCTAAGACACACCTTAGTTTTGGGAGAGGAAAATAGGTGGCGGAAGGGGGAATTCTGGCTATAACGTATTCATCTAGCTAATGTCTGTACTGTGGTCAGCTTCAGCTCATTATTTTATCCCCTGATTAGAGGTTAAAAAACCATATTTGGAGAGAGTAACAATGAAAGAGCCTGCAAGCTAATAAGAACTGAGAAGACTGTTAGTACCTTGTTAACAGACAGGAACATATTCGGGGCAAGTAGAGCAATGAAAAAAGCCTGCAAAAACGTAGGGCTGGAAAAACATTCTTTGGAGAGAATAACAATGGAAAAGCCTGCAAGGTAAGAGCTGGGAAGATCATTAGCAGCTTATTAGGGCTGGGGGGAAAAGCTTCAAAAAAGCTACATTCGGAGTATAAGATGCCCCCAAATTTTCAGCCTCTTTTGGGGAGGAAAAGGGTGCATCTTATACTCCAAAAATAAGGTACTTTGATTCAATAAAAGAACATAAGTACTTTTGCTTCCATATGGAAACTGCTTCCAAATTTCATGCTTGATGTGGAAAAGAATGAAAATCTGACTTGGGTTTTACAGATTAGACTGATAATCTTTATAGAAATGACTTGCTCATACTATTATGGAAAAGAAAAAAGGTATGATTTGTTGTGATTCCGTCTGAGGCCCCTCAGGGAACGGCTTATCCTCTGCCGGCTTCCTGCTCAGAGGGGGAGGATGAGGAACAGGAGGTTCAGGCAGACGGGGAGGAGGAATCTCAGGCTGAGGGAGAGGGAGGACAGCCAGAGTCCCCTGAGAGGGAGCTCTCCCCAGCAAGCAGCCTGGATTCCTTAGATGAAAATGCACAAGCAATAATCGATCTCCGGCAGAGAAGAGCAACACAACGAAGGGGACAATTAGCCAGGTACTTTCAGCACTAAAGAGGCAACAGCTGGGTTTGGGTGTGGTGCTCTCTGGAAAGGCTGAAAAGGCAGACCCACCCTTCCTGGCTTGTGGAGTATTATCTTTGGGAGTCCTGGGACCTGGCTGTGATCTTTGGCGTCTTGGAATTCTGGTTTGTGACTTTGAATACTGAAACCTTGGGGGAAAAAGGTGTGGGTCTTATTCTCTACAGTGGTGGGTGTGCCAGCAAGAAGTCTGCTGTATTGTCTGGCCATCAGGACTCTGCTGTGAAGTCTCATAGCCTGCCTGTTGGGAAGAACAGGTTTTTCTCTGTGTTTATTTTTCAAACTATAAAGTGCTTTTGCTTTTACCAGCGTGTCTGGCTGCTTTTTCCAGTTGGTGTTGAAGTCTGGGGGCACCCAGACAGAACATGATTTATGTTAATGCCTTATTTTATTGTAATAGAGAGTGTTTTTCTCCCCCCCTATCTTTTCTCAGTTCTCTTTCCCTTCCTCTTCACTGTTCTTATATTTACTTTTGTATTTTGTATTATATAATACTCTATAATTTAATTTAAAAAATGTTTTTAAAAAGGCCCCAGGAACATTCCCTCCTACACTGAAGAATTTATCACTGCCTGAATCCATCTGACAGTCACCATCCAGGAGGTTTTCACTAACCAGGATGAACAAGTATCTAATCAACTGATAGTTGCATTAACAGTAGTGAAGACTCTGTCTACTTCCTTGGGACTAAAAAAACCAGATTATTCTCAGATAACTGAGAAAGACATTTCCCCATTGTTCCACATGAACCTATATCATACAGGGAGTCTAACTGAATGACTTTGTATATAATTTGCTATATTTCTAAGATTCTCAAGCAAAACAGTCATAAATGTGCTACTGTGGCATTCTAAATAGAGGAATTAGCATGCATGGTACTGATAGAAAAGCATCGTAACAAATATATCAATGAAAACTCAATCATCCAAGCCAGAAGTGTCTACAAGTTGAACTTCAGACAGAATCAAAGAGCTGACTTGGTATAGCAAGAGTCAGCGCAATTTTGTTCTGACTGATGAAGTTGCTTGGATGAACAATGAAACATCTCAAATTAACGACATTTGTTCCAGTTGCCATGAGTCATCCTTTACACACCTTTTGTCTGGATTATTGAGTCTTAATTGACATATTGCAATGCATTATGGGGAGAAACCCCTGAAGTGAAAAGAGTTGGTACATTCTAGCAGATGCCTAATTAATTTTGCTCTGACTGATGAAATTGTTCAGATTAATAAAATTTGGATCAGTTGCCATGATTCATTCAAACTTTACACACCAGAACAAATAGACAACTATACGGTTTTGAAAGAAACAGATAGGAAAAACAGGGTAACAAGAGAAAATTACTCCAATATTCTCATAATGAAGACTGGTGAACCCAATGGATATCAGAGGGAACCTTAAGAATGTCACAAAAGATTTGCTGCATAATTCTACTGATGCCTTGGTAATGGCCTGGAACCAAGGCTCTGGACAGGTTGTGCCTAATGCAAAATGGCATTATTTCTTCTATTTAAGTAAATGAACCGAGTCCTCAGTGCTATCAATGCAACCACCTGTCAATTAGACTCTTGTCTCTCTAGCACAGTGATGGTGAACCTTTTTTGGTTTGTGTGCCAAAAGGGCTTTGGGGGGGTAGTATGTGTGCATGTGCTCTCCACCTTCCCGGCTGAGCTCCACAGCTGAGGGCGATGGAGCAAACTGCGTATGGTTGACATCTGCTTCTAGATATGAGCTGCTGCTTTCCGTGCCGCTTCTGTTTGGGAATGACAGATTAGGTGGGTTGGGTGGGAGTGGGCCATGAAATGTGCCCATCTCATGGCTTTTGACCCCTAAAGAGACCAACTGACAGACACACAGAGTTGTTGAACTCCAATAAGATGTCTGTCTTGAGAACCGTCCAGCCCCCACCCCACTTTACCCTACCCTACCTGACCTGTCATCCCCAAATGGAAGTGGTCCGAGAAACAGAAGTGCCATGCACAGAAGCAGATAGGTGAAAGCCATGCTGCCAGCCATGCATGGTTTGCTCCATTGCCCTTCAGCTGCGGAGCCTGGCCAGGAAGGCAGCGGGTAGACCCGCGCACCTCCCGCTAGGAGGATGCGCAGCTCCAAACCCCTGCCTTAGCTCTAACTGCCCTCACCCCCCCTTGCTTTCAGAGCCCTCATCGCCCCCCCCTTTTGACTTTGGCCCTGAGAGGCAGCAGACAAATAAGATGGAGAAGCGAAGTGGCTGGCTGCAGAGATGCTGGCTTCGGGCAGTGGTTTGAGAAGCAACAGCACCGTGCCCAGAAACAGACAGGCAAAAGCCATGCTGCCAGCTGCACATGGTTTGCTCCATTGCCTCTCAGCTGTGCAGCCTAGCCAGGAAGGCGGAGGGCTGAGCCATGCATGGTGACTATCAAACCTTTCCCACCTTCCTCTGGGAGAACATCTAGCTCCTAATCCCTGCCTTCACTCTAGCCGCCCTCACCACCACCCTTGCATGCTTGTCTGCTGCGTTTGAAGTGCATAAGCAGCACTCCCCCCTAGTCTTGTGCACTGGGCAAGCTGACCCTCCCCTCTGTCACGCTGAATATTGAGAGCCTCTCAGAGACATTTAGTAATGAAAGAGTTAACTGTGTGTGCCTTATTAGATCCTTCTATTATGATGCAATATCCTGCCAGCTCACTTCCTTCTTCTTCACTCCTCACTTTTTTCTCTTCCTATCCTCCATTATGTAAAGATGTATATTTGAGTTGTCCCTCGAGACATGTTTTATTTCTGTTTTTACAATAAATATATTTTGATTTGAACAAATGACTAAGGCTTTTATCCATCGACTCCGCGAGGTTAAGGTCCTAATAGACTTTAATCACTCACAAACCGCGACATGGTAGCAGAGGATGGTTCTCTTAATTAAGCCTAAAAATAATAATCTCTAAAGGCTTGATATGCCTGGTAAGAAGAGAAAATTTTATCTCTCAGACTCTTTAGTATTTACAATGTCTGACAAGGAGATAAATGATGCACTTTCAAAGCTAACAAAGGCACGAGAAACAAGGAATGCTGAAATGCAGACAGAACCTCCTGATCGGAGAGAGATCTCAGTGGAAGAAGCAGCTTTGCCTCCTACAGAGAAAGAAATCCAAGCCGGACAAAAGGAAACAGTGAACAAATCACCCCCTCCTTTAAGCCTTGATGTAAAACAGTTGATTGATGTTACAGAAGCTGTAAAACTGTCAGAAGGAGTTTCTTCTCAGCCAATTTATGCTTCCAGCCAGATAGAAGATTTTTCTTTGTACTCTCGCAGCCTCATAGTGAGGGAATTTTCAAGTGCAACATAGAAAAATATGGCGTCTCCTGTTTAGGTGCTGAAACAGAAAGTCAGACATTTCAATAAACAGGAATCTTTAAAAGACTCTGAAATGGTTTTAAAAAGTGATCGATCCTCTCCATCACCAAGTGTGAGTTCAGATGCTGATATACTAACTTTAAATTCTTTTGTTGCCAATCTGGAAGATTTAAAAGGCACTAATTTTTATGCACAAAGGAGGTCAACCGACCTTACTACAAGTGAAAAAGATTTAATAGATTTTTATTGTACTCAAATTACTCAAAAGGAAAAGAAGCTTAACAGAGCCAAAGACTTACAGATACGTTATTATGAAAGTAATGTTGCAGCACCATCTAGTGACCAAATTAAGCAAATGCAGCCTGCGATTTCTGTTTTTCCACAAATGCTCAAAAGTAATGTTGCAGTGCCATCTAGTGGCCTTTTAAAGCAATTGCCCCCGCCAGATATTAAACACAATGTTTACAATGAGATATATTTTGCTGAATGTGAAGAAGATTGTATTTCAGATGTTTCAATGGGGCAAAAGGCCTCTGCAGAACACTACTACATTGCAGAAAAACCGCCAATACCTACAAGCCAACCACCATTTGTAACTCAGCCAATGCCTATGGAACAAATACCACAAAGAAGCCAAAGTACGCAGATGCAATAGGAGCAACAACCGTGGGTTTCAACTCCTCAAATACAACAACCGTGGGTTCCAACTCCTCAAATACACCAACCATGGTTTCCAGCTCCTCAAATGCAACAACCAGTAGCAGTACAAGCTGCAGTCCAAAGGCAAGTTCCTGTTTCATCACCATTGAAAGGTGAGTCAAGATTAAAGAATAATGGACAGAATTTAAAGGCTTGGTTACATGAAATTAGAATAAGACTACACAGTGAAGGCGTTCATCACATGGCTTTCAATCCACCAAATAAACTGTGGACTGAAGGGCAAAGGGCTTTAGACACAAGAGCAAGGACATTAATGTTAATGTCAATGAAAACAGATTTATCAGTTAGATTTTCACATGATATCACTGCAAGTTCCTTGATCACATCTTTAGATGAACTTTATAGACCAATTTCAGCTGAAGGAACATGCTTATTATTTTCTGAATTTTTCACTACTAAATTAAAGCCTGGAGAGAAAATTGCTGCACATTTGTCTAAACTTTTAGCAATGCAAAAATAATTGATTGAAAGAGGTTACAATATTGATGACATCCAAATGAACAGTGTTATTATCAGCTCTTTAAATGATGATTGGAGAGATGCCATTTCAAAGTATAACAACATACCTTTAGCTCAACGCACCACATCCAGAGTGTGCAAACTTTTAACAGAAGAAGTTATGGAAGACTTAAATCCAGAGCAACTGCTTCCAGAGTCCCAATGAGTCGCAGTTACCAAGAAAACAAAATTGATCAACTTTTGCAAAATTGCAACATGACTGACGCACATCCATGTCGCTCTCCAATGCAAACAGATTTTTACAAGTTGACACAACAGAGTAGTCCTGAATTTGAAAATCAAACACTTTTCAGTCATTGGGTCACTGTTATACATTAGCAGTTGGACAAGACCCGACATTTCACTTAGTGTTAATCTTTTGTCACGGTACGTTGGCAAAGCAACTAAATTTCATTGGACATGCATAAAGAGATTGCTGAGATAAATGAAGCACACAAAAGACATGAAGTTGTTCCTAGAACCAAAACACGACAAGTTTCCTGAGTTAGTTTGCTACGCAGACTCTGATTGGGCAGGTGACAAAGAAACATGAAAAAGTACTTCTGGTTACCGTATATACTCGAGTATAAGCCGAGTTTTTTAGCCCCAAAAATGGGCTGAAAAACACAGCCTCGGCTTATACTCGGATCATTGACAAAGTCACCACACGAGGGCGCCATTGCTTGAGCCAGAGCGAGGAGGCACCAGCTTTTGTCTCCTCTTGCACGCCGTAGTTCCTCTCCCTAGCTCAAGCAAAGAAGGCAGCCATTTGCAATGGTGAGTCGGATTAAAAAGGCCCCCTGCTGTCAGATTCTCCTCCCCCTCCTTTGAAAGGATTTAAACTATTTAAAAAATGGTATTTTGTGGTAGTTGCTGTCCTTGCTTGGATAGGATCTAATAATGTGTTATGAGGCAGAGCTAGACAGGAATTCTTTTTCTATCTGTCTATCTTTCTATCTATCTATTTTTCTATCTATCTATTTTTCTATCTATCTATCTATCTATCTATCTATCTGTATCTATTTCTATCTATCTATCTATCTATCTATCTATCTATCTATCTATTTTTCTATCTGTCTATCTTTCTATCTATATCTATCTATCTATCTATCTATCATCTATCTGTATCTATTTCTATCTATCTATTTTTCTATCTAACTATTTTTCTTTCTATCTATCTATCTATCTATCTATCTATCTGTATCTATTTCTATCTATCTATCTATCGATCTATCTATTTTTCTATCTGTCTGTCTGTCTGTCTATCTATCTTTCTATCTATATCTATCTATCTATTTCTATCTATCTATCTATCTATCTATCTATCTATCTATCTATCTATCTATCTATTTGGTTTTCTATGCTGATAACCTCACAGCAGCTAATGCTGAAGCTCTTCTTTGGATATACTTATTTGTTTGTTTGTTTGTTTGTTTATTTATTTAATTGGATTTGTATGCAATCCCTCTCCAAGGACTCAGGGTGGCTCACAGCATATATAAAAACAGAACAATAATGTAAATCCAATTAATGATGAGAAGGAATCCAGTTTTGAAGGATTTTAACTCTTAGGTTTTAGCTTCCTGATCGAGCTACTTTTTTTACTTTTTAATTTATTGTTAATATTGTTAATTTGTTTACCCTCTTTTAAATTTACAGAGCTAGTTTACTGGTTTTCTTTAAAATAAATATTCTAAAACATGTCTCAATTAATGTAATTTTATTGTTTTCCATTTTTATAAGTTACCAGTAGCCACTGCATTTTCTAACCTCGGCTTATACTCGGGTCAATACGTTTTCCCAGTTTTTGTGGCAAAATTTGGTGCCTCGGCTTATACTCGGGTCGGCTTATACTCGAGTATATACGGTATATGTTTTTTTTTAAATAATTTTTTTATTAATTTTCATAAAAGAACGTACAGACTTACAAACATTGAACATATAGTGTGGGGAAGTATATTCCCCGCTTATCTCAAAAGTATAAATGCAAATATAGAAAAAAGAATACATAATTGAATACACAATTAAATACTAATAAACGAAGAATAGCTAATAAAAAAGGACTAATAACAAATAATTTTAACTAAGATAAAATCAAGCATTCTTCTCATCTTACTACTATTGTATATATAAACTAATTCTAATGCTATTCTTTAAAAAAAGTAAATTTCAACCATTACATACATATTTGTTTCTTTACGTATTTTAACTTTAATTTTCTTTTATTTTTTTCTTGTCTATTCATATATAAACTTTGTTCCATGTTTCATAAAATTTCGTTTCTTCTTGATCATTTAAGCATCTTGTCATCATATCCATTTCCGCGCAGTCTAGTATTTTTGTAATAATTTCTTCTTCTTTGGGGATATTTTCCCCTTTCCAATTTTGCGCGAACATAATTCTTGCCGCAGTTAAAATATGTATAATTAAATATAAAATTTCTTGCTTATAAACGTGGTTAGTAATTCCTAACAAACAAAACTCCGGGGTGATTTCTATATTTTGCATAACTATTTCTTTTATCATTTTCTCTATCATTTTCCAATACATTTTAGCTTTGCCACATGTCCACCATTGGTGGTAGTAGGTCCCTATTTCTTTCTTGCATTTCCAACATAACAGAGAAGTCTTGGGAAACATTTTTGCTATTCTGTATGGTGGGAGATGCCATCTATAGAACATTTTGATTTGGTTTTCTTTTAAAGACACTGATTTTGTCATTTTCCAATTATGTATCCAAACTTTCTCCCATGTATCTATATCTATATCTTTGCCTATATTTTTGCACCAAGCTATCATGTTATCTTTTAAGGTTAATTCAATGTTCCTATGGGCAATCAAATATTTATATATTTTCCCAATTATTCTATTTTGATTGATAGTGATTAAGTTACTCAATGAATTTTTGTTTTTATTAAAAATATAAAGCCTACTGTCCTTCTGGTATCTAGATCTAATCTGTGCATAATGCCACCAATCAATTATTATTCCTTCTTCTTGTAGTTTGATTCTAGATTTTAACTTCATTTGGTCATCTAGCAAATCTTTATATCTTATTATGTTTGTATCCTTAGTAGAATTTGGATGTATGATTGCTTCTAGAGGGGCAACCCATTCAGGGATGGTTAAAAAATGGTTTTTCCTTATATGTTTCCATACCTCCAATAGGTATTTTCTTAATGTGTGTCTTTTAAAATATGAATGATTTTTATCTTTATCATACCATACAAAGGCATGCCAGCCAAGCATAAGGTCATGACCTTCTAATTTTAATATTCTTTTATCTTCCAAAGTTATCCAATCTTTAATCCATGTTAAGGCGGCTGCCTGATAATATAATTTCCAATTTGGGAGGGCAAAACCTCCCCTCTCTTTTATGTCCTCTAGCATGCTTATTTTTATTCTTGCCTTTTTACCTTGCCATAAAATTTTTTTAACCATGTTTGTTACATTTTAAAAAAATTTCCCCCTGGATTTATTGGGATTACCTGAAACAAAAACAAGATTTTAGGTAGAATGTTCATCTTGATTGTGGCAATTCTTCCCAGAAAAGATATTTTTAAATTGTTCCATATTTCTAAGTCTTTTTTAATTTCCTTGATTAATTTTATATAATTATCATTTTTTAATGTTATTGTTTTGGCAGTTAGCCATATTCCCAAATATTTAACTTTTTTAGCTATCTTGATTCCAGAAATGCGTTCCAAATTACTTTCTTGAGTTTTATTCATATTTTTTGTTATGAATTGTGTTTTATTTTTATTTATTTTTAGACCTGCTACCTTACCATATTGTTCTATTATCTGAATTAATCTTGGAGCTGTTACAATCGGATCTTCAATAATAAAAGTCAAATCATCTGCGAAGGCTTGAACTTTATATATCTCTTTTCCAACAGTTAAGCCTTTTATCCTTGAATCTGCTCTAATCTTTATTAATAGGGTTTCTAGGGACACAATGAACAGTAGGGGTGAAATGGGACATCCTTGTCGAACTCCTTTGTTTATTTTAAAAGCTTCCAATTGATCATTATTTAATGTAATTTTAGTTGTTTGCTCTGAGTAAATGGCATCTATTAAATTAACAAATTTAGGACCAAATCTCATTTTATTTAGTTGCATTTTTATAAATGTCCAATAGACGTTGTCAAAAGCTTTTTGAGCATCTAGAAACATTAATGATAATGTTTTTTCTGGGTTCATAATATTCTAATACATTAATAATTGTTCTAAGATTGTTTCTAATCTGTCTACCTGGCAAGAAACCATTCTGGTCTTGATGGATTTTACTATTTATAATTGTTTTTAACCTATCTGCGTATATTGCAGTAAATATTTTATAATCAACGTTTAGTAGCGATATTGGTCTATAGTTTTTAACTTTTTCCATTGCTGTATCTGGTTTATGGATTAAGGTTATCAAAGATTCAGACCATGATTTAGGGATGTTACCATCTAGCCTGCATTAGTTAAAAATTTGTAACATATTCTTTCTTATTGTCTCATTTTCTATTTTATACCACTCTGCTGGGATAGCATCTGGTCCAGTAGCTTTATTATTTTTCTGCCTTTTAATAATTGTAAGGAGTTCTTCCATTGTTATAGGGCTTTCCATCCTCTCCTGTTGTTCTTCTGTTAATTGAGGTGGTTATATATAATATAATATGGTTATATAATGTTATTAAATGGTTGTCCAATTTATTGGAAAGTTAGAAAGCAGAACTTTATTTCTTGTTCTTCTACTGAGTCAGAATATGCCTGTGTTTCTGACTGTTGCAATGCTTTAACCTGTGTTTCTGCTCTTGTTGATAGTATTTGGAGTGATCCTATGAAACCATTTGTTATTATGGAGGACAATCGCTCCATTACCTTCATATCTGAAACTGAATATGTTGGAGCGCGTTCATGGAACATCGACATAAGATATAAGAATGCCAGACAATATGTAAAACAAGGATTCGTGAAGCTACATTATGTGCCCACAACTGAACAAATTGCTGACGTGCTAAACAAACCACTGCCAGCTGACCAACATGAATACCTCTGCAAAGGAATGTGCCTTATGTGAACAATGTCACTGATGACTGCCAAAGAAGGGGTGTCACACTGAATATTGACAACCTCTCAGAGACATTTAGTAATGAAAGAGTTAACTGTGTGTGCCTTATTAGATCCTCCTATTATGATGCAATATCCTGCCAGCTCACTTCCTTTTTCCTCACTTTTTTTCTCTTCCTATCCTCCATTATGTAAAGACGGATATTTGCGTTGTCCCTCGAGACATGTTTTATTTCTGTTTTTACAATAAATATATCTTGTTTTGAATAAATGACTAAGGCTTTTATCCATCGACTCCGCGGGGTTAAGGTCCTAACAGACTTTAATCACTCACAAACCGCGACACCCTCCCCCTACTCAACTCGCGAGGGGTACTTTTAGATTTTTCCGATTGCTTTAGAACTAGGTTAAATGAACTATGAGCAAGCCTATCTGGTGAGGCAGTTGTGCTGTTTTTTGCACTCCAGGGCTTTAGGAAGCTTTCCTGAACCTTCCGGAATGCAAAAAACTGAACAATGTCCATTGGGTGATTTCTTTGCTTCCAGGACTTCATGGAAGCTTCCCTGAAGCATCTGGAGGGCGAAACGGCCTTTCCCAAGGGTGAAAATCAGCTGGCCAGCATGCTGGAGTTGACATAGGGCAATATTTTGCATGCCCTCGGATATGGCTCCACATACCACCTGTGGCAAACGTGCCATAGGTTCGCCATCATAGCTCTTGCTAATAAAAGCCTTCAGAACAATGACCAACAGGTGGGTTCAGGCAATGATAAATTCCTAACTGCAAGGGACTTTCCCATAACATTTCAAAGAGGCCCTGATTTGCACTCCAAAAAAACCTTCACTCAATACCAACTGCCTTGACAATTTCCATTCAGTTTCCCTTCTCCCCATTTTTGGGGAAGTGATAGATAAAATGATTATTTGACAACTTCAGAGGATGGAACTAATTTCTTAGATGTCTTTCAGTGAGATTTCAGGTCAGGCTATCAGACATAGATCACACATTAATGGACGATCTCTAGTAGAATGGGATGAAAACCAACTTGGCTCTCCTTGACCTCTCAGCAACCTTCAGTAACATCAACCATGGTATCCTTTTGGGCCGGCTACAGAGTTTAGAACTGAACAGCACAGTTCTATATTGGTTTAGCTCTTTTCTTTAATCAATCAGTGGTGTTAGGAACGATTGTATTGTATATTTATACTGTTATAAGGCGCCCTGAAGCTCAAGGGATTGGGCAGCATAGAAGTCAAATCAAATCAAATAAACTAAGATACCACATTCCACCCACTCTTTTATGGCATATTGCAGGGCTCTTTCCACTCCCGTTAAATATCTAATGAAGCTGCTGAATGTGATCAAGGATTGAAATATCATCAAAGTGCTGCTGAAACTCAACTTTATACACTATATCCACATTTGAGTGACCCGAGTGATGTGCTACTATCCTCTCACAGTGCCTGGAGGCTGTAAAGTCTTAGATGTGGGACAACGGGCTAGGAATAAATCCGGGTAACAACAAGTGGCTTTGGGTTCATGGAACTTCAAAATCTGGATCTTTGACATCTTTAGCTCTATTGCACTATCCCATTCAGAACCAGTTTGCAACTTGGGGGTTCTCCTGGACTTATGATTTCTGCTTGAAAATCAGATCACAGTCATGTCTTGGAGAATCTTGGAGAATCTTTGAATAGCTTTGGTTATGCACCAACTGGCTTTTCCTGGATCAAGATGCACTTGGTCACTCTTACCCTAGTTATCACTAATTTGGATTACTGCAATATGCTTTATGTGGGATTAGCCTTGAAGTGCATTTAGAAGCTTTAATTAGTACAAGCAGCATGAGCAGTCTTGAGGCCTATAGAATGTCATGTTATACCACTGCTCTTTGAGCTACACTGGCCACTGATGCAGTATAAACTATTGGTTACCTTTAAAGTCCCCCATGGCAAAGGCTCAAACTACTTGATGAACCATTTCATCACGCTTAAGGTGTTCTGTTTGGGTCTGTGAAACCCAAAATAAAAGTTTGAGATCCTGTAAAAATTCCCCCTGCATATCTGAAACTTGAAATTTCATGACTTTGCATCATTTCATGGGTTCTCTCTATGAGAATTTTTTTTGGGGGGTAGGGGGCTTCTTTCTTGCTGAAAAAAAAAGTCCCTAAAGTTCTGTTCCCAGATCAGCCTGACCCAGATCGAAGATTCTTCATTTGAGGTGCCTACGTTTGGTCAATTTGAAAACTTTTTTCACTTGGAAAGTAGTCTGAACATTTCTGCACACAATGAAATGAAAATTGAACTGAAAAAAATGATGCTTATTGGTTTATTTTAATGAAAAAGCCCCCGCCCCCCTTTTTGTGATCTTTTTTTCAATTTATAGATAGTTTAGCCTGCAAAATGAATTCAATTTTACTAAAGTTGGTGTGGGATTGCTTATTGGTTTATTTTGATCAAAAAGCCCCCACCCCTATTTTTGAGCATTTCGTGTCAGTTTATATTTTTTTTTAGGCTACAAATCTCCAAGGGATTTCCCCCCAAAAGGTTTGATATACAAAATTGAACATTCCTGATCATAAGAAAAATATAAATGAACTGAAAAAATTGATGCTTATCGGTTTATTTTCGAATATAAGACCATAGCCTACTTGAGTATAAGCCTATTTGAGTATAAGCATGGGGGGGGGGCGCCTTTTATGAGCAAAATAAACCAATAGGCATCAATTTTTTCGGTTCAATTTTCATGCCATTAATGTTCAAGCTAGTTTCCAAGTGAAAAAAGCTTTCAAAAAGACCAAATATAAGTACCTAAAATGAACATTTTTCAGTCTGGGTCAAATAGACCCGGGAACAGAACTTTAATCTGCCCTACTCCTGCCTGCAAAGAAGCCTGCTGAAGATCCCATTGGTCAAGGAATTCTGACTGAACCTTCTCTATTGTAGTATCAACCCTCTGCAATATCCTGTCTGCTCTTTGGGGTGAGGTTTGCCCCCACTTTCCTATCTTTTCATGAGGGTATGAAGACCTGACTCTGCCATCTGAATAGGGGGAAACCAATGGGGGAGTACATCAATAAAGGTGGCTGCCAGACTAATTAGCTGACACCATCTCTCTCCTTCCCCCCCGTGCTTTATTCTCTCTCTGATCATTTTTTAAATTTAATATTATTGTACTTTTGTTCAGTCATATGGTTTATTTCTTTACTTTTTTATATTTTATATATTTATTTGTCCATTTAATTGTTGTAAGTTGCCCAGAGTATCCCCACAACAAGACAGCAAATAAATTTATTAAACAAAACACAAACAATGGCAAGCAACATAAACTAATGTCCTTTAGACATCTTACCAATTTGATATATCATACTGTACAATATATAAAGTATCAGATTTAAATATATTAACTTGTAAACTGTAGTAATATGTATTATAAAGTGTGCTTTATTAAGAGGTCAAATCCTCTTCCTTATGCGATCATTTTTTAATATTTTCCTTTTTTGAAAATGGATTATAATAAATGTGAATGAAACAAGCATAAAATAGAACATGTGCAAGAAAAAGCACTGAGGATCAATTTCAATTGTTTGATAAGTTGTACAAGAGCTCAGAAAAGAAAATACAATGCCTTTTAAATTATTGTACTTCCAACAATATTTGAATGCAGCCATATATTTATTTAAATGTTTATTTAATGTTAATTGGGTCTGGTTTAGAATTACCAGACCCAATTAACATTAAATAAACATTTAAATAAATATATGGCTACATCAAAGCCTGCTGAGAGATCCAGAAAAATTAAAGAGAAGCCTGATGTGTAAGTTTGTTGTATTACATTTGGATAGCTTTTATTAATTTTTTTCAAATATTGCACAACTTATAATCTCACGGTTTGCATAAGTGCTGTTACTCAATCTAATTTTTTGGATTTGCACATACTGAATGATAAACTCACCATACTGGCAAAACTGCCATAGCATGCTAAGCTAAAGGATGGTTGGCTTGTTTATGATTCTATGAACATAGCATCCTAAAACCACCACCACCACCCCCAAAAAAATCCCATGTCAACTGCACGTCGAATATTTATGCCAGTAAATATTATTTTCGTTGCTAATGGATTCTCATCACCTAGCTTCTAGCCAGTAAGCCAATAAAATAAAATAAAATAAATTCGGGCCACATCCCACGCATTGACTTATAACTATAACAGCAAAGAAAGAACTATCATAAATAGAATACTAGTCGTTTTCTATCCTTTTCTACCCCGCTTTATCTGCTGAAGAAATCTATTTTGTATGCAAAAATGGTTTTCGGCTTTTATCATTGCATTTTTATATAACCTTGCGAACGTTTCTCTATCAAGTCCTCAAGCAATCCAGGTCCTGAATATTCAAACTCCAAGACCCATCTCCTTTTCGGTATTACGAGATCTAGTGGTAAATGCACTTACCCTGTTAAATAAGGACAGCGAGAATCAAATGAAAGCAACCCCCGAAAGGTTGTCTTTGGCTCACCCGGATCACTATTAACTACCGGAACCCTCTGAAAGAAACTGAAGTGCGCTTGCGCCTCGGTCCTTCAGACTACTAAAAAAAAACCTTCACCAACCAGAGGCTCATACGCACGCGTAGGCAAATAGGCATTTTCAGTACCTAAATACGCCTGCGCAAAATGTTTCAGGCGGTTGTCAAAATGTAATACAGTACAGTACTTGGTATTGGAGTGGCAATCTGCAGAGCTGACGTTACACGGATAGAAGCAATGAATGAGTTCGGAGCTCATTAAGGTCTTTAGCGATCGCTGCTGAAAGTTTCCAAAGGTGCAAAGCGTTTAAGGATGGTGGGAGCAGACGCTGCGCGCGTGACTTCCTCTTGAATTTTTTTAGCAAAAGTCTCTTGAATGGCAAGAAATCTCCAACCATGAGTCCCGCGGAATTGGACGGCATAGAAGTCAAACCAAACCAAACCAAACCGACCAACCAACCAATAAATAAATAAATGATTCAAGAAAAGTAAAACACAAAAGAGGGTGGGGTATTTTTAGGCAATGAGTGCTTATGTTCTATATCCTTACCTGGAAGATATATAGCTTCCCTCTTTTACCTCGCTTTTACTAAGCGCTGACATATATAGCACATAGACTAGGTCAGGAAGGGCCCCCAAACTTTTTACACAGGGGCAATGTTCCCTCTAAATTTTTTTCGGTGTGGGTGGAAAAGTATAGTGTCTGAGCGACAGTCCCTTTGGGACTGGGCGGCATAGAAGAATAAATAAATAAATAAGTAAATAAGTAAGTAAATAAATAAATAAATAAATAAATTCCCTTCTTTTTTTATTAAAAGAAATTAATAATAAAACAAAACCAAAATCTATTTTATTACTATCTTCTCCTCTTATTCCATCCCTGTCTCCTCCCCCCTTGTGTGTGTGTGTGTGTGTGTGTGTGAACTCGTGAACCATTTCCAATAACAGGTGAGCTATTGGAAATGGTTCAAGAGTTCACACACACACACACACACAAACTGCTGGGGGGTTTTTCTCTGTTATTATTTGGGTGCTTTTTACCATATGCTTTAAATCAAGAGTCATTTCTCTCTCTTTCTCTCTCCCCCTCTTGCTCTCTCTCTCTCTCTCTCATTTTCTTTCTTTCTCTATTGCTTTCTTTCTCTCACTCTTTCTTTCTATCTCTTGCTTTCTTTCTCTTCTCTCTCTTGCTATCTCTCTCTCCCTCCCCTTTCTCTCTTTCTCTCAGCAGCAGCATTGGGAAGTAGCTGTGGGGTGGCGGCAGGGTGATCAGCGGTGAGGCAGAGCTCCGGAACGGAGGCACCGACGGCAAGGGGGCTGCGAGAGCGCTTTCTCCGAGCGCTTCGGGAACGCCTGCCCTGCCTCTACTGCAGCCCCCTTGCTGGAAGTCTGGGACGAAAGCGCTCCCAGCAAAGGGGCTGCGAGAGGGGCGGGGCGGGCATTCCCGAAGCGCATGGAGAAAGCCCTCTCTTGCAGCCCCCTGGCTGGGAGAGCTTTCGTCCCAAGAAGCTGCAGTCGCCGCAGCCGCCACCGCCGCCACCGGACACCGCCGCGGGGGAAGTCGCGCCCCAAGGCAGGAGGCGGCGGCATCGGAGAGGGGGCGGATCGGGCAGGCGGGGGGCAGGGCCAAGAGGCCAGGGGCGTAAGGGGGCCGGAGGCACCGTGGGGAGGCAGGGGCGGCCATGGCTCCCTTCCCTTCTACTGCCAGCACTTCCCCGCCCCTGCCCCCCCGCGGGTTGGCAGAGGGATGGGGAGCGCGCGCCCGTGGAAAAGGGTGCGCTGGGGGGTATTTTGGGGGGGCGCACGCCCGCAGCTTACGGGGAACGCTGCACAGGGGGCCAGTTTACTGTCCCTCAGACTGTTGGAGGGCCAGACTATAAAAAAAACTATGAACAAATCCCTATGCACACTGCACATACCTTATTTTAAAGTAAAAAACAAAGTGGGAATGTACTATTTAGAGGGGGGGGATGAAGTCTGAAATTCATATATGTTTCTGTTTTGTTTTTAATTTTCTTTTGTTGACATCTGATTGGCTATACAAGGTTTTCTTGGTTTATAGAAAAATGTATAAAAATGTTTATAGAAAAATATATAAAGAAAGAAGGAAGCACTTTGGCATAATTGGTGTACTTTTTGAAGGAACATTAAGGAGGGAATTTAATTAAAAGGAAAGTATGTACCTGGATGACAACATTAGAAAAAAAAATTGCAACTTTTTTTATGATTGATATTAGTTACTGACAAAATACCGCATTTTATTCAGGGAAAATTAGATGGTACATTGTATTGTTTGAATGTATGTTGAGAGAAAATTTTAAAAAAATTTACACACACCCCAAAAAAGTCCTTCCTTCCTCCGCCCCTCCATTCATTTCATTCTTCCTTCCTTCCTTGTTCCCTCCATTTCTCCTTCCTTCCTTCCCTCCCTTCCACTTCTCTCTTCCCTCTCCCTTTTATGCCTTCTCTCTCATTTGTTTCGTTTCCCTCTCCCTCGTTCTTTCCCTCCATCATTTTCTCATTTTTCTCTTTTTTTCTCTCACATTCCCTCCCCCTCTCACTTCTTTTTTCTCTCCCTCTCTTGCTTTCTTTCTCTCTCTCTCTCTCTCCTTTTCTTCTCTCTTCCATCCTCTCTTTTTTCTCTCTTCTTTTTTTTTCTGCCCTGGAACACCACTCACATGCACAAATACGTTTTGTGCACCGCGGGGCGGTCGGTTGCAAGCAGGAGCTCCAAGATGGTGGCACCAACGTTGGGTTGCCATGCATTGCTGGCGTTGGGCATGGGCATGGGCATGGGGCTGGCACTGGCCCGCTGGCTGGGCCGGGATGGAGGTGCCAGCCCCATGCCCAGCGCAGCGCCAGCATGTACGGCATCCTGCAACACATCCAGCCACTGCTGCCGGTGCCTTGCAGCCAACTGCCCTGCTGCCGCCCCACGGCTACTGCTCAGTGCCATTGCTGCCGTTTCCCTCCCGCTCGACCCTGCTGCCCTGCGCTCGCCAGAGCTGCCCAGTGCAGCCGAAGCACGGGGTTGAGTAGGCGCCATTAGGAAACCCCCCCCGCACTAACTTGTTGATGGCTACGCCATTCAGGATTGCAGGAAGGGGAGCTCTTCCTTGGCCTGGCGACGGTGAGGCTCTCTCGATGCTCGGCCTCCGCCCGGGCCCCACGGCCGAAGCGCAGGGTGGAGTAGGCGGCGGCGGCTGCTGCTGCTCCAGGCCCGCCCCTGAGCTGAGCTTCCTTTGGCTCGATTGCACCGGGTGGGCGAAGACATCGCTCCATCTTCGCTTCACCTTTTCCTTGCTACAGGGCGCATTTTTGCGCTTTGTCTGAGCCCGGAGGACTCGACACAGAACAGGGGGTCTCCCGGATCCCTAGGGGCAGATCGCCACTGCCCCGAAGGGTAGGGAAAGCCTCGCAGCTGTACCATGGAGAACAGTGCCCCAGCGGCTGCAAGGACGCGGCCATAGCGATCAGTCCACGAAGGAAGCCAAGAGAATTTTAAAGAAGTCTATAAATAGGCAGATCTGCAGAAAGAAGAAAGAAAAGCACTCACAAGTTAATATTTTTGGTATTTAACACTTGAAAAGTCAAAAGTGAAGATCTTGAAAGTAAAAGGCGAACTTTAAATAAAGCTTGTATCTCGGAGTGAAATCCTTTCGCAAAAAACAAGAACGGCTGGACCTACTTTCCTTTGTTAAACTGCTTGTTATGGAAAGAAAAAAGTGACCTTTTTACATTTTATATTTTACATTTTATATTTTGGATTATATATATCGCCTTTGTATTTATAAAACTTTTAAACATTTGGATTAATAACTTTTACCTACGATCCATATTACGATGTATATTATAGAAATAATTGGATGAATCGGATTAATTTAGAAGAAATTGTGACAAACTACCTAAATTACCTTTCAATGAACTTTATTTTCTTGGATTAAATTTTTGAACCTTTTTGCCTTTTTTTGAAATTGGATTACATTAGACATTTATAATAAAGAGAATAAAGAAGAACGAGAGCTGTAATAAATTGGAGGTATTCATTGAAGGACTATTTTTATTGATACTGAGAGTGTAAGGAACAAAGATGGACTAGAACTTTTTTCACCTTAACTTTTTTCGATTTTATATTGTTTGATTTTCATATCGTAACATAACTGCTTTATATAATTTTCTCTGTTTGTATTTTTTTGTGGAATGTGGACCTTGGCCTTATTTTTGGATTTAATTTTTTCCTTTGTTGCCTAATTAAAGACTGAGAACCAAGATAGAACATCCTGGAAAAAATTTAAACCTGCTCTTTTTTTTTGCTTTTTCTATTTTTTCTCCTAAGAAAACATTTTTATATATTCACTCCTTTTGATATTTTTACCTCCTTGGATATAATATATATATTTTAAAAGTTTTAAATCTCCTTTCCCTTTTCATATTTTCCTTTTTCTCTTTCTTTCTTCCTTTATATCTAATCGGAATATCTATTTTTAATTTCTTTTAGTTAAATTAGATATTTAAAATGTGTTAGAGTTCTGTTTTTCCCCTTTCTACACTTGGTGTATCCCCCCATTTTAACAAACATAGTATACTGCCTATCATATATTGAAGTGAATATCTTTCTTTTCTATTATTATTCCTTCTCTTTATTACTTTTCTAACTTTTCTTTTTTACCTATTCTTTTTTCTTCTTTCTTTTAAACTTTTTATACTTTTATTAAAATTGGTTTTTTAAAATTGTTTATAATTATTAGTTAATTATAAAGTAAAAGAAATTTTATTAAGAAATTGTACAATAGATTGTAAACTTTTGAGATATGAAAAGTTCCTACAGGGCACAAAGTGTGACATCTGTTACAACAACAACAACTCAAAAACAGACTTCCACTCCAACTCCAAGTCCCACCCCAAAAGTATCTCCAACATAAGAAGGAGATCGGTGAACTTAAAACTGAAATCAGTGAAGTCAAAGGGAGCATGAATGAGGTGAATGGAAATATGAAAGTAATACAACAAAACTTACAAGAAAACAAAAAAGAATAAAAGCAACAGAAGAAAAAGTACAGGATATGGGACAAAAGGTAGAAGAATATGAAGAACATAATTATGCGGCTTGCAGAAGCTTTGACGAAGCAATAACCAACCTTGAACTTCAATCCGCATCGCATGGTTTGAGATTTCAAAATATTGAGGAAGAAAAAGATGAAGATTTATCCGCAAAGATGGCAGAAATAATAGGAGAAATTCTACAAGCGGATCCACAAGAACTTATAAGAGAGATAGACTAAATTTACAGAGTCCAAACAGGCTATGTAAGACGGCACAACTTACCAAGAGAAGTCCACATTAAGTTCACAAGAAGAATAATCAAAGATGATATCTTAAAACAGGCAAGAAACCAGACTTGGAAACACAAAGGGAAAGACATTACGATCCTTAAACAAGTTCCAAAGAGGGTAAGAGAAAGTAGAAGAGAATACTACTTCCTTACAAGTGTTTTAATCAAAAAGAGTATTGTTTTTCGATGGCTAGTACCCTGACTTGGCAAGCAATGAAAACCAAGATAGAGAGTGTGGACCAAGCAAGAGCTTTTCTTGCACAAAGTGGACTGGACAAGATTGACCAATTACAGATAGAACTCAAGGGCAAAGAAGAAGAACGGGGGGCCACTGGTAAAGAAAGGGGAGAAATGCAAGATGTTAAAAAGAAACAACCACAAATTCAACAATAATTGGTGTTACACAGTAGATTACGTGAACCGAAAGAAACCAAAAAAATACTACAAATAGAAATGTCACATGACTTGAAAATTTTGTCAGTCAACGTTAATGATGGGAGGAGGAGGGTGGAATATAGCTCCACCGGACTACGGCTAAATATCAAAGGAAAAAAAAAATATATAGGAACCCCCCATTGAGTCAGCAACTGCTTTGAAGTTCTGGGGAGGCGAAGTGTCCCCGTTTCCAGAAATCCTAGATTCGGCGGTGTTCGTGGCGGTGGCGAGCTGTTTGGCCACGAACACGCCTGGAGTCGGGTTGGCGGAGACACGGAGGAATGGCGGCTGCTATTTACAACTGAGCCGCACTGCCGGGAGTGAGTCGGGTGAGTCGGAGAAGGGAACAACGGAGGACCGTGACGGCCAGGGAGAGGGAGCCAACCAAGAAACAACTGGTTTGGACGACCCAGACTCCGGGGGAAGCCTTTTTTGGAGGAGGTCTCCTGAAGCTGACGGTCCCCTGGAGGGGTCTCGAGTGTGCAAGGAAGGACAGCTGATGGGAGGAGAGAGCGTGCACCGAGAGGAAAGGAGAGAGGGGAGAAAGAGGGGCGACGTCTGAAATTGCCCTCCCCCCACTGCATAGACCCGAGACGCCAAGGAGCTGTATGGTGGGAGCACCCGGCGCCGGAGGGACTATGGAGGAATGAACTAGTGGGAGGAAGGAGAGGAAAGAAAGAGGAAGGAGGAAAGAGGAACTGAGATTGAGGCAGTGCCTGAAGCTCGCCCTACTGAGCCCACATGGAGTTTCTATTAAGACCTCATAAGACTGCAGAGGGTCTGGAGACCTGGAAGCATTGTAAGAGCAGAGGAGTGGAAGTGACTGAGAACCCAGAGAAAGACCTGAGAGTGCCAGCCAGTGGCAGTGGCTGGCACCAAAAACTTAACAACAATATGCCAAGATTTCTCCCTCAACAACATTTTTCCCCTGATCAATTCTTTTTTCCCCCAGAACTCACCTTTAAGAACTGGTGTCAGTAATGCTGGCTTGATGGATAGTTGATTTTCAATTATTTCCTATATTTTTTAGCACTTTAGAACCTTGCACTTTACCAACTTTAATTCATAGCTAAGCCTTGATTTTATACTATTAACTATTAATCTATGAACTTTTTTATTCTCTATTTTATATTGTGATATATATTATTAGTATTTTAATTATTATTAATTTAATTCATTTTAATATTGCTAGGGGGTTTCGTAATTAATGGATGATTGGGGTAGATATGGGACGAATGATTGGTATGAATGTAATGGTTGGGGTGGGTGAGATTATGGTATGAATGTGATAAATGGAAACAGTATGAATGATAGACTTGGCCCACCTGACGCCGGAGAGGCAGGAGGGGAGGGGGCACTAATCTCTGGGGTGACAGAGGGTCAGAATATTCCGGTGTTGCTGGGGAGAGGCAGATATGGCGGGGGCCACAGAGTTAGCCGTTCCAGGGGAACGAGGGACCGTTGCTTAATAACGGTCCCTTGTTCTGGCTCTGTGAGCTCAATCTTGGGTACTGGTGATGAGTGTAATTCTGGCCCTGGGCTCAGGTTGCTGCTGCTTAATGCCAGGTCGGTGGTAAATAAAGCTCTCCTCATCCGGGACTTAATCCTGGATGAGGAGGCCGACCTGGCATGCGTTACTGAAACCTGGCTGGGCCCAGAGGGAGGAGTTCCTCTCTCTGAAATTTGCCCAGCTGGGTTTCAGATATGGCATCAACCTCGACCCCAGGGAAGAGGGGGAGGAGTGGCTATTATAGCCAGGGAGTGCCTTTGCCTACGTGGACTCATTGCTCCAGAGATTGCGGGCTGTGAGTCTCTCTTGATGAAGTTGGACTTAGGGGTTCAGGTGGGCTTGTTTCTCACGTACCTGCCTCCCAGCTGCATGTCAAAAGCCCTGCCTGTGCTGCTCGAGGAGGTAGCCGGGTTGGCGGTGGAGTTCCCCAGACTTATTGTCTTGGGGGACTTCAATCTGCCATCACTCGGCGAAGCCTCTGGACTGGCACAGGAGTTCATGGCCACCTTAGTCTCAGACCATTGCTCAATTGCTCAGAGAGGAATACCATGTCGGGTGCAGGGTCCGACTCACGAGGGAGGACACGCACCCGACATGGTATTCCTCTCTGAGCAATTGAGCAATGGTCTGAGACTAAGGGGCTTAGAAGTGTTGCCTTTGTCATGGTCAGACCATTTTCTACTACGGCTTGACTTCCTGGCTCCAATCCTTTCCCGCAGGGAGGCGGAACCAATCAAGATGTTCCACCCCAGACGCCTGATGGACCCAGAGGGCTTTCAGACGGCGTTTGGGGTTATTCCAGATGCAGTCATCCACAGTTCAGCGGAGTCTCTTGCGGAAGCCTGGAACAAGGCTGCAGTGGAGGCTCTTGATCGGATTGCGCCTTTGCGACCTCTCCATGGCGCTAGACCCCGTAGAGCTCCATGGTTCAACGAGGAGCTCCGGGAGTTGAAACACCAGAAGAGACGTCTAGAGAAGTGATGGAGGAAGAGTAAGTCTGAATCTGATCGAACACTTGTAAGAGCGTTTATTAAGACTTACAAAGTGGCGCTCAAGGCGGCAAGATGCGCGTACCATGCCGCCTTGATTGCATCAGCGGAATCCCGCCCGGTCGCTCTGTTTAGGGTGACCCGCTCCCTTCTTAATCAGGGGGGAGTTGGGGAGCCCTTGCAGAGTAGTGCCGAGGATTTTAACACGTTTTTCGCTGATAAAATCGCTCAGATCCGGGCGGACCTCGACTCCAATTGGAAAACAGAGTCGGCTGACAACGAGTCAGTTGAGGTGACTGGGGCCCGTACTTGTCCACCTGTCTGGGAAGAGTTTGATCTGGTGACACCTGATGAAGTGGACAAGGCCATTGGAGCTGTGAGTTCCGCCACCTGTCTACTGGATCCGTGTCCCTCCTGGCTGGTTTCGGCCAGCAGAGAGGTGACACGGAGCTGGGTCCAGGAGATTATCAACGCTTCCTTGGGGAGGGGATCCTTTCCATCATCCTATAAAGAGGTGCTCGTGCGCCCCCTCCTCAAGAAGCCTTCCCTGGACCCAGCCGTACTTAATAACTACCGGCCAGTCTCCAACCTTCCCTTTATGGGGAAGGTTGTCGAGAAGGTGGTGGCACTCCAGCTCCAGCGATCCTTGGAAGAAGCCAATTATCTAGGTTCCCAGCAGTCGGGTTTCAGGCCCGGTTACAGCACGGAAACTGCTTTGGTCGTGTTGATGGATGATCTCTGGTGGGCCCAGGACAGGGGTTTATCCTCTGTCCTGGTGCTTCTTGACCTCTCAGCAGCTTTCGATACCATCGACCATGGTATCCTTCTGCACCGGCTGGAGGGGTTGGGGGTGGGAGGCACTGTTCTTCAGTGGTTCTCCTCCTACCTCTCCGGTCGGGCGCAGTCGGTGTTAGTGGGGGGTCAGAGGTCGACTCCGAGGTCTCTCCCTTGTGGAGTGCCTCAGGGGTCGGTCCTCTCCCCCCGCTATTCAATATCTACATGAAACCGCTGGGTGAGATCATCCAAGGGCATGGGGTGAGGTATCATCAGTACGGTGATGATACCCAGCTTTACATCTCCACCCCATGTCCAGTCAACGAAGCAGTGGAAGTGATGTGCCGGTGTCTGGAGGCTGTTGGGGCCTGGATGGGTGCCAACAGACTCAAACTCAACTCAGATAAGACGGAGTGGCTGTGGGTTTTGCCTCCCAAGGACAATTCCATCTGTCCTTCCATTACCCTGGGGGGGGAATTATTGACCCCCTCGGAGAGGGTCCGCAACTTGGGCGTCCTCCTCGATCCACAGCTCACATTAGAGAACCATCTTTCAGCTGTGGTGAGGGGGGCGTTTGCCCAGGTTCGCCTGGTGCACCAGTTGCGACCCTATTTGGACCGGGACTCACTGCTCACAGTCACTCATGCCCTCATCACCTCGAGGTTCGACTACTGTAATGCTCTCTACATGGGGCTACCTTTGAAAAGTGTTCGGAAACTTCAGATCGTGCAGAATGCAGCTGCGAGAGCAGTCATGGGCCTACCTAGGTATGCCCATGTTTCACCAACACTCCGCAGTCTGCATTGGCTGCCGATCAACTTCCGGTCACAATTCAAAGTGTTGGTTATGACCTTTAAAGCCCGTCATGGCACTGGACCAGAATATCTCCGAGACCGCCTGCTGCCGCACGAATCCCAGCGACCGATTAGGTCCCACAGAGTGGGCCTTCTCCGGGTCCCGTCAACTAAACAATGTCGGTTGGCGGGCCCCAGGGGAAGAGCCTTCTCTGTGGCGGCCCCGACCCTCTGGAACCAACTCCCCCCGGAGATTAGAACTGCCCCTACTCTCCTTGCCTTTCGTAAGCTCCTTAAGACCCACCTGTGTCGTCAGGCATGGGGGAACTGAGACATCTCCCCCGGGCATATACAATTTGTGAATGGTATGTGTGTATGTATGTGTGTTTAGAAAATGGGGTTTTTAAAATGTTTTTAATAGAAATTTAGATTTGTTATAAATTGTTTTTCACTTTGTTGTGAGCCGCCCCGAGTCTGCGGAGAGGGGTGGCATACAAATCTAAATAAATAAATAAACAATCCAAGGAAAAGAAATCAAATATTAGCTAAACTCAGAAAACAAAAAGCACAAATTAATATTTTACAAGAAGTTCACATTAAAAAACCAAAGAGAAGCCTTCTTAATAATTCAGAATTGGGGAAGCTTTGTACTAGTTTGGCAAATCAAAAGAAAAGAGGAGTAGCAATGTATATTGACAAAATAATTGAATCCAAATATAAAGTGATAGCGAAGGCAGAATTTTAATGGTACAATTAGACTTAGAAGTAAAACCTCTCGTAATTATTTCAATTTATACACCAAATGACAACCAAAAACAATTTTATAAAGAATTGCATGACAAAATAACTGAACTATCAATAGAAAATATGATAATAATAGGCGACTTTAATGCGATTTCAGATAATCAAATGGATTACACAGGGGAAAAAATGAAAAGAAAAAAAGGTAATTCTACCTACAACATTTTGGAAAATGAGCACAGAACTATTATTAAAAGATATATGGCATGAATGCCATCCACATAATAAACAATACACTTTTTACTCTAATCCACACAAAACTTGGTCTAGGATTGACATAGCCTGGGCACCAGCACACACAATGGAAAAGATCACAGATATTGAGATGGAAACCAATAATTGGGCAGATCACAATCCATTAGTTATATATTGGAAAGGTAAGAGAAAAGTAAATACAGTGGTACCTCATGATATGAACCCCTCGTCATACGAACTTTTCGAGATACGAACCCGGGGATTAAGATTTCTTTGCCTCGTCTTAAAAACATTTTCCATCTTACGAACCTGAGCCCGGGTTCGTGGGCTCTCTTACTGCGCATGCGCTCTTACTGACAGAGGGATTCCCCTTCCTTGTGACTGCCCTGATTGGATTTTCCATTCATTTCCCCGCCCACCGGGATTCCCCGCCTTGCAACTCCAGCCGAAGCACCTGGTCCAGATGACCCCCTTCCTCATCCATCTGCATGGCGGGAGGTGAAGCGCTGGAGGGGGGTGTCAGGCCGGCCCTCCTGCCTCCCCCCCCAGCCAAAAACCCAAAGCCTTGCTATCGCCGCCGCCGCCGGAGTCTTTAGCCTCCCGATCCTCCCCGCCCCTCGCGTGTGGCCGGCAAAACTGCCTACCGAGTGCTCTTGCCTGGCGGGAGGTGAAGCGCTGGGGTGGGGGTGTCAGTCCGACCCTCCTGCCTCCCCCCCAGAGCCAAAAGCCCAAAGGTCCCCACCACAGCACCCACTGCAGGAGACTTAAGCCTCCCAATCCTCCTCGCCCATGGCCGGCAGAACTGCCTCCTGAGCGCTCTTGCCCGGTGGGAGGTGAAGAGCTTGGGAGGGAGGCAGGAGGTCCAGCCACCCGACCGCAGCACTTCACCTTCCCCACCACCACTGTTTCCTGTAGGCTGCGCACGTGCGTGCGCGCACGCTCCAAAATACCGGGTCGCGTGCCCTTTTCCATGGGCGCGCAGTCCCCATTTTCCATGGGCGCGCAGTCCCGCGGGGCGGGGGCGGGGAGGCACTGGCAGCAGAAGGGAAGGGAGCTGCAGTCGCCCCTGCCTCCCCATGTTGCTTCCGGCCCCCTCGGCCTTTCGTCACTGCCCCCCGCCCAATCCGCCCCCTCTGCTCCGCCGCCGCCTCCTACCTTTGGGCACGGCTCCTCCGCACCCGGAACGCACGCCTTGCCCGTCTCAGTCCCTTTGCTGAGAGCACTTTCATCCCGGGCTCTCAGCAAGGGGGTTGCAGGAGAGGCGGGGCAGGTTGCGCACGCTCCCTATCTCCATACCAGGCCACTCGGAACATTCAAAATAAGAAAAACTTTCGCCAGCGAAGGCTTTTCTTATTTTGAATGTTCCGAGTGGCCTGGTATGGAGATATGGAGCGTGCGCAACCGCGCGCGCGCCCCCGACATTGAATATCACCTTCGCCGGCCTCTGCTGAGAGAACGCCTGCCAGCAAAGGCTTTTCTTATTTTGAATGTTCCGAGTGGCCTGGTATGGAGATAGGGAGCGCGCGCAACGGCGCACGCCCCCCCGACATTGAATATTACCAGCCTCCGCTGAGAAGAACGGAGAGAGAACGAGAGTGAGTGAGAGCAACAGACAGCAAGATAGAGAGAAAGTGAGAAAGAGAGAGAGAGAGAAAGGGGGGAGAGAAAGAGATAGCAAGAGAGAGAACAAGAGAGAGAAAGAGTGTGAGAAAGAAAACAAGAAAGAGTGAGAGAGAGAGAGAGAGAAAGCAAGAGAGGGAGAAAGTGAGAAAAAGAAAGAGACCAAGAGGGGGAAAGAGAGAGAAAGAGAAAGAAAGAGAGAGATGAGAGAGGAAGGAAGAGATAGAGAGAAATGATAGAAAAAAGGGGAGAAAAGAGAAATGAGAAAATGATTGAGGCAGAGAATGACAGGAGAGAGAAACAGAGAGAGAAGTGACTTGATTTAAAGCATATGGTAAAAGCACTTAAATAATAACAGAGAAAAAAAACCCAGCCTTCACCTGTTTTTATTAATATGTTTTTGGTTTTGCTGGTTGATTTAGTTTTAATAGTAATGGATTTTGGTTTTTTTAAATTATTAATTTCTTTTAATAAAAGGGATTTTTTTCTTATTTATTTATTTATTTATTTATTTATTATTCTATGCCGCCCAGTCCCAAAGGGACTGTCGCTCAGACACTATACTTTTCCGCCCACACCGAAAAAAAATTAGAGGGTACATTGCCCCCCACCCCAGCGCTTCACCTTTCCCCTCAGCCAAAAACTCCAAAGGTCCCCACCGCAGCAGCCGCTGCAGGAGACTTAGCCTCCCGATCCTCCCCGCCCCTTTTGCCTGATGGGAAGCGAAACGCTGGGGTGGGGGGTGTCCTGACACCTCCCCATCCCAGTGCTTTGCCTCCCACCGGGCAAGAGCGCTCTTCTGCCGGCCACGGGCGAGGGGAGGGGAAGCCTCTTGCAGCAGCTGCTACAGTGGAGACATTTGGGTTTTTGGCTGGGGGGGAGGCAGGAGGTCTGTCCTGACACCCCCCACCCCAGCGCTTCACCTTCCCCCCAGCCACAAACCCACAGGTCCCCGCCACAGCACCCGCTACAGGAGACTTAGCCTCCCGATCCTCCCCGCCCCTCACCCGTGGCCTCCCGAGCGCTTTTGCCCAATGGGAAGTGAAGCGCTGGGGTGGGGGGTGTCCTGACCACTCCCACCCCAGTGCTTTGCCTCCCACCGGGCAAGAGCGCTCTTCTGCCGGCCAAGGGCGAGGGGCGGGGGAGCCTCCTGCGGTGGAGACATTTGGGTTTTTGGCTGGGGGGGAGGCAGGAGGTCCGGCGCTTCACCTCCCCTCTCAGCCAAAAAGGCAAAGCCGGGCAGCTCCCCAGCCGCCAAAGGAGGCTTAACCCCGCCCCTCTGTTCCACCCATCGCCCGTGGCCGGCAGAAGAGAAGGGGGAGGCAGGAGGCTGTTTTACCAGATGTCAATGCACCCACGAGGCTCCCTCCAGGCAGCCTGTGCTATCTCCCCCCCTCTACCTGCCCCCCCAACAAGGATCCGAATGCCGGCAGCAATGAGGCAAAAGGGGTGAATTTTGGGCTTGCACGCATTAATTGCTTTTCCATTGATTCCTATGGGAAACATTGTTTTGTCTTACGAACGTTTCACCTTACGAACCTCCTCCTGGAACCAATTAAGTTCGTTAGATGAGGTATCACTGTAACTGGTCAATGAATAGAAATATAGTAGCTGACCCTGAGTATAAAAAATGGATAGAAAAAGAATTAGAGGCCTTTTTCAAAATAAATAAAAATAATGACACTACCCCACCAAACTTTTGGGATACAACAAAGGCATATGTACGTGGGCTAACAATCTCTTATATGGCAAAAAAGAATAAAGAGAAGAAGTTGCAATATCAAGAATTAGAGGATGAATTGGAAAAAAAACTAGAATTAGAAATGCAAAAAGATGAATATGATGATAAAATTAAAAACAAGAGAGAAGTATTAAAACACAAAATAAGGTTGATAGAACAAGAATCAATGGTGGAACAAATAAAAAGAGCAAAACAAGAATATTTTGGACATGCAAACAAACCAGGAAGGTGGTTGGCATATAAACTTGGGAAAGAGAAAGAAAACAAAATTATTAAAAAATTAATAGATAGTAAAGGTGTAATAAGACATAGAACAGATGAAAAAAAGGAAATAGCATTAGAATTTTACAGGAAATTATATGGGAAAGAAGAAATAAAAGAAGATTTCATTTTTGATTATTTAAGGACTATAGACTTACTGGTATTAACGGAAGCTCAACAACAAAAATTAAACAAACCTATTACAGAAATAGAATTACGGCAATCTATTAAAAATCAGAAAAACAATAAAGCGACTGGTCCAGATGCAATACCAACAGAATTTTATAAGTTAGATATTGAAATACTTTTTAAAAATATGTTAGAAATATTTAATCGAATAATAGCAGAAGGTAAATTACCAAAAACATGGACAGAAACTTTAATAACTTTAATACATAAAGTGGGAACTGAGAAGGAAAAAATTGAAAATTACAGACCAATATCATTATTAAATGTATATTATAAAATTTTTATATGAATTTTTGCTACTAGGTTTTAAAATATTATTAATGGAATAATACCTGAAGACCAGAATGGATTTTTACCAGGTAGACAAATGAAAAACAATTTAAGAACAATAATAAATACTTCAGAATATTATGAACTACATCCTGAAAAATAAATGTCACTTATATTTTTAGACGCTAAAAAAGCGTTTGATAATGTTGACTGGAACTTTATGAAAATACAATTAAACAAGATGAATGTAGGAACTAATTTTTTTTTTATATAATAGACGCTATTTATAATGAGCAATCAGCTAGAATTATAATAAACAGTGAACAAATAGAAAAATTAGAAATACAAAGAGGAGTGAGGCAAGGATTTCCAATATCACCACTATTATTTATTCTAACATTAGAAGTTTTATTAATAAAAATAAGAGCAGAAAAGGAAATAAAAGGGTTGAAGATTAAAAAGGAAACATATAAATCCAAGCTTTCGCGGATGATGTAGTTTTTATAATAGAGGATTTTTCAACATCAATTTTAAAGTTAATAGATCTTATAGAAGAATACGGGAAAGTTGCAGGTTTGAAAATCAATAAGGAAAAGACATAGATATTAACAAAAAACATGACAGAGCCACAGATAAAACATCTTGAAAATTTAACAAATATTAAAGTTACAAAAAAGGTGAAATATTTAGGCATATGGATTACCTCCAAAGCTATATCTTTAAAATCTTTATCCCTAGTTGGAAGAATCTCCACAATCAAAATGAATATCCTCCCTAAAGTATTATTTCTTTTTCAAGTCATTCCAATTAATCCTGGGTCAAATTTTTAAAAAGAATTAAATAGCATTACAGTGGTACCTCGAGATACGAGTTTAATTCGTTCCGGACCTGGGCTCTTAAGTCGAGCAGCTCTTATCTCGAACGACTTTTCCCCATAGGAATTAATGTAAATAATTTTAATTGGTTCCAGCCCTCAAAAAACTCACAAAGTTAGTCTAAATTATGCAGAAAGACATGTTTTTAATGAAGAAATGTACATGTACATATAAATGAATAATGAAGTTTCTTTCACTTAACTTGTAAACTTTCTTAAACTTTTAAATTTACATATGTTCAACTTCTCTGCCACCCAATCCTGTAGGACAGAGGTCCCCAACCCTTTTTGCACCAGGGACCGGCTTTAAGCGATCAAGAGAGGAATGGGTGAATGAATGGACGGAGGGTGGGAAGGAAGGAAGGAAAGAGGGAAGGGACAGGAACAGAGGAAGGAAGCAAGGAAACTTATGAAAGGGGAGAGTAAGAGAGGAATGAGTGAAGGGAGGGAGGGAAGAAGGTGGGAAGGAGAAAGAAAAGAAGAAATAGAGGAATGGAAGGTAAAAGAGAGAAAGAAAAAGAGAAAGAAAGAAAGAAAGCAAGAAAGAAAGAAAGAAAGAAAGAAAGGGGGAAGGGACAGGAACAGAGGAAGGAAGCAAGGAAACTTATGAAATGGGAGAGTAAGAGAGGAATGAGTGAAGGGAGGGAGGGAAGAAGGTGGGAAGGAGAAAGAAAAAGAAGAAATAGAGGAAGGGAAGGTAAAAGAGAGAAAGAAAAAGAGCAAGAAAGAAAGAAAGAAAGAAAGAAAGAAAGGGGGAAGGGACAGGAACAGAGGAAGGAAGCAAGGAAACTTATGAAAGGGGAGAGTAAGAGAGGAATGAGTGAAGGGAGGGAGGGAGGGAAGAAGGTGGGAAGGAGAAAGAAAAGAAGAAATAGAAGGGAAGGTAAAAGAGAGAAAGAAAAAGAGCAAGAAAGAAAGCTGCAAGCACCCCCCCGAGCCCCCCAGGCCGGCTGCAACCTTTTAAAACACGCGCGCCGCTTCGCAGCTGTCTCCTGAAGCCGAACGCGGAAGTTAGCGTTTGGCTTCAGGAGACAGCTCCTTGGCGCTTGTATCTCGAATTTGGGCTTGTAAGTAGAACAAAAATATCTCTCCCCTCCCAGCTCTTATCTCGAGTTGCTCTTAAGTAGAGCAGCTCTTATGTCGGGGTTCCACTGTACAAAAAAATTTATATGGCAAGGCAAGAAACCAAGAATAAAACAAAATTCATTAGAAGACCGTTAAAGAAAGAGGAGGCCTCGGCCTCCCCAATTGGAAGTTATATTATCAAGCCACCGCTTTAGCATGAATAAAAGAATGGTTAATTCTTGAAAATCGAAGATTACTCAATTTAGAAGGCCATGATTTAATGTTACGCTGGCATGCCTTTATATGGTATGAAAAGTTTAAAACCCATTCATATTTTAAAAGTAATGTTATCAGAAAAGCGTTGGTAGATGTTTGGAATGAAATAAGGAAAAATCATTTTTTAGTAATGCTAGAATGGATTTCACCAATTGAGGCCATTTCACACCCAAACCTTTTAAAAGATGGGAAGATATGGAAATATGGAGATTTATGGGACAATCAATTAAAATTAAGAACTAAACAAGAACTACAAGAGATAGGTGTCAATATAGATTGGTGGCAGTATGCACAGATTAATTCTAGATACCAAGAGGATATCAGAACTTTTATTTTTAAAAAAGAAAATAACATACTTGGGAAATTATTGACTCAAAATCAAGGGAAATTAATTGGAAAGTTATATAAATATTTAATAAACTATAAAATGATAGGTTAGATATTGAAAGACAGTATGACCAGTTGGTGCAAAAATTTTGGAAAAGAAATAAATTTGGAAACATGGAAAAAGGTATGGATATATAATTGGAAAATAACAAAATCAATTTCCTTTAAAGAAAATCAAATTAAGATGTTTTACAGATGGCACCTTCCACCATATAGGATTTCAAAGATGTTCCCTAATATTTCTCCTGTTTGTTGGAAATGTAAAAAAGAAATCGGTACAAACAGTGGTACCTCGGTACTCGAACGCTTCCTTTCTCGTACATTTCGGATAACGAACAAAATTTTCGGCAAAAATTTGCTTCGGTATCTGAACAAAAATTCAGATACCGAACAGCCAGAGAAAATTTTGTTCATTATCCGAAATGTAATCCCGGCAGCTTCAGGGGGCTGAGGAGCTCTCTAAGAGCTCCAAGCTGCAGGAAGGGTGGGGGCTACTGCAATCTTGGCAGCTTCTGGGGGCTCCTTTCCTCATTGCTTCCTTTTATTACCTGTAAGCAGCTTCAAAAACTTTCTCCTTCCCTGTGGCTGCAACAGCGGCGGCTTCCCTTCCAGTAGCAAGAGTGCCGGGAAGTCACGTAATGAAGGGAAGCTGCTGGAGCGGCAGCAACTGTTGAGATGGCTCCGGCGGCTTCCCTTCATCACGTGACGTTCCCGGCGCTGTTGCTACTGGAAGGGAAGCCACCGCTGTTGCAGCCACAGGGAAGGAGAAAGTTTTTGAAGCTGCTTACAGGTAATAAAAGGAAGCAATGAGGAAAAGAGCCCCCAGAAGCTGCCAAGATTGCAGCAGCCCCCACCCTTCCTGCAGCTTGGAGCTCTTAGAGAGCTCCTCAGCCCCCTGAAGCTGCCGGGATGGCAGCTTCTGGGGGCTCCTTTCCTCATTGCTTCCTTTTATTACCTGTAAGCAGCTTCAAAAACTTTCTCCTTCCCTGTGGCTGCAACAGCGGCAGCTTCCCTTCCAGTAGCAAGAGCGCCGGGAAGTCACGTAATGAAGGGAAGCTTCTGGAGTGGCAGCAACTGCTGAGATGGCTCCAGCAGCTTCCCTTCATCACGTGACGTTCCCGGCGCTCTTGCTACTGGAAGAGAAGCCGCCGCTGTTGCAGCCACAGGGAAGGAGAAAGTTTTTGAAGCTGCTTACAGGTAATAAAAGGAAGCAATGAGAAAAAGAGCCCCCCAAAGCTGCCGGGGTTGCAGCAGCCCCCACCTTTCCTGCAGCTTGGAGTAGCGAATTTATTTATCCCATTGGAAATAAAGAAAATAGATTTCATTGGTTCCCAGCGAGTTAACAGGAGCTGGGAACCAATTAAATCCATTTCCATTATTTCCTATGGGATAAATAAATTCGGTACTCGACCAAATCGGTTCTCGACCAAACTTCTGGAACGAATTGTGGTCGAGTACTGAGGTACCACTGTATTTTCATACATGGTGGACTTGCCCTGAAGCTAAGATTTATTGGAACAAAGTAGAAAAATGGTTAAAGGAAATAACGAATAAGAAGATTAAAAAGACTCCAGAATTCTTCCTACTAGGTATTTGTGACACTAAATATAAAAAAGAAATATATTATTTACATATTTTAGTAGCGGCAAGAATTACATTTGCGCAAAAAATGGAAAGAAAAGGAAATACCAAAAGATGAAGAAGTATTTAAAAAAATTATGGAATGTGCAGAATTAGACATGATGACAAGACGGTTAAATAACCAAATGGAAACAGAATTTTATAAAATTTGGGATAAAGTGTATAATTGGTGGAATGCTAAAAAACAGTTTTAATAATACATGAACAAATTTTAAAATGTTTGCACTTATTAAATTAAATATACAATAGTAGTATGTTAAGAAATTTAAAGGATAAGGTTTTTAGATTGAGTAGGTGATTTCAATAATTTTATTATATTGTTAAAATAGATATAAAGAAGTAGATTTTAAATGGAATAATTACATAGTATTGTAGGACTTTAAGAAATTTTAAGTGTAAATTTTTTATTAGTTTAATTAATTGATTTTAATTAGTTTAATTACATTATTAAAATGATATTTTAGTAATACATTGACAAAAATTTATAGATATTAGAATTGATTTTAATTATATGAACTATAATATAAAAATGGAAATATAGATGTAGATTTTATAGGAAACCAAAGTATTATAAACTGTATTTCTGTATTGACCTGATTATAGTTAGACTTATTTTTTCTGTATTAGTTAGACTTCTGTGATTAGCAGAGCAATGGTAGCTCCTTTAAATGTTAAATGTTGTTTGTATTGTCTGTCTTAAAGAAAAATAATAAAAATATGATTTAAAAAAATTAAATGTTTGATATTTTTAAACATCCCACTTTTTTCTTCATATACTTTTGTGTTTTGATCCTTTTATCTTCCTTGTAACATCAAACACCTCCTTATATTACTAATGGTTAACTTTTGCACTTTATTTACCATCCATTATTTTATTGCCTTTCTGGGAATATTCATTTTTTAAATCTGCACTCAAGAGTTATGTAATAATGAGTAAATATGGATTATAAAGACTTAAAATATTTACTTTAGCGATCTGTATACATGCATTCCAGTTACTTTGAACAGAGACTGAAAAAGCTAAACTGGTTTAAAATCAGGCAAATCTGAATTCTGCTTACAAGGCTGTTGATCAAATTGATCTCACTCCAAATATTTAACCGAGATTTCCCAGCTCATCTTCAAAAGGCAAATGCACTCCATAATCAGCAAATAGATATGTCTCAAAGCATTGTGCTTTGCTTTGAAATTTATTATAGTATTTTAGAATAATTGCTAGAATATAATTCCATAGCCTCCTTTCAGCAGTTAAAAGTTGACTCTGAGACTAAATATTGACAAGAAAATGATCAAGAGATACTGCTTATTCCTTTGTTTTTTGTGTCCATAGTTTTATGGGGTCTTCACCTATTTCTTTTTATAATTCCACAAACAGCAATTGTGTCAGAAATCAAATTTATTTCTCTGCACAGTATACAACGTATTGAAGCAGAATCACAAATACATCTACTGTATATGTATTGTTAGTCTCCAAAGTGAAGGCAAAGAAATATTGCAAAATGGGGACCACTGGAATACCGAAGATGGTGCATATCTCAAGAATGATAAGTAGGAAAGACAGGAATCACAGTGATAATAGTGGCTGGATATGACATAATCAGCGTTCTAGGATTGAAATTTACAGTCCATTCTGAAATTTCTGTATGTAGGAAGTTAGCATTCAACCCTCTCCTAGGAAAATGAGGTATTTTAGGAAATATTAAAAGGGCAGAGTGTTTCCCCTAAAAGGATCCTTAAGCCTGGGCCAGTCTATTCTACATAATAAATATCTATCTCCTTCAGGCAGAGCCACAGTAGGAATTGCCCAAAGTCCTTTCATTACATCATCAACCAGCAAGAGTCAACCAAGCCTGGGACTCAAAAGACAACCTACAAATTACCCTTGCATGTCCTCATGGGAGTTTGAAAAATCAGAACACAAGCTCAAATTTGAAGCCCAACAGAGGGCATAAAACCCAGATACTCTCAATATGTGTCCTTTTTTTGCCCAGGATGTCAAGCCATATGATTGTGTTCATCAATAAACCGTCTGTCCAAGCAGTCTCCATGTTTCCAGTGTCTTTCTCACCACTTGGAATGGAACCCAGATATAATTTTTTTCCAACATGTCAATTTTGTTATGCTGCAGCCTGATTCTACAGCGGTTGAAATTCATTTTTCTCTCATTAATCTATATTCAGTACCCTATAATAACAACATGAAAACAATTTTAAAATGTCTGTAAATTTATTAAAAAGAAACAACTGATATTCATATGCTCCTGAATTGTGCACTACCGATTCCCAGACAAACTGCAGCCTTCTAAATTCCTAATATCCAGCTCCACCCCAGAGCCTGAGAAAGAGCCAGTATGTGAAGGGGTTAGCCTGGAAGAAGAGCCCACCCTCTGAGGAAAATGAGATGGGGCTCAGCGAAGTGGGGAGAAATTTGTAATCATCTAGATATTTTGCAGGATGCACCATCCAGAATGGGAGATTCTTCAATCACAAGGGCAGAAGGATTCCTTTGAACTGGCATCACTCCCTCCCAAGTTCCTATGAGAATACAGACAATGAAGCTGATATGAAAGGAGGTGGAGACTGTTGTGGGGAACAAGTGAAATTGGGAAACACCCAACCAGGCAGGAGGGAGTCTTCAGGTGTGGAATTAGCTGAGTCATTGTTTCCTGGCTAAATTTGACAGCCTGAAAGAAACATCCTATATAGTAGGCAGAATATAATAAAACAGGGAGCTTGAACTTTATGCATGTAGGTCTGGTTATTTATGCTTAACAATATTCAAAATCTACCTCATATCTCTTCACAAAGGATAAAGCTATTATGGTTTGTCAGGCTCTTATAATTGTCTAGGGATCTGACTGGAAGGCAAAATTGTCCCTTTTTCAAATTACTGAATTGGACAGTGAGAAGGGTATGTGGGTGAGGATGTATTTCATGCTCAGGCCCAGACAAACCTAGGTTTCTGAAGAAGTGCCATTATTTTTCCATGATTTGTCTATCTATTCTAATCACTTGATTCTGGGCAAGTGGGAGGGGCACTGAGTTGGCTATGCAATCCAAGCATGGGCCTGTGGTAATGTGAGTGTCTGGTTTGAGAACTGTGGTGATTGGATCAAATAATTTGCTCTGCAACCCCAATATGGAAGGTGAGATGGTTTGAGTTTTGCCCTGTTTTTAATGCATTCTATTTGAAAGTACAATTTTAATCAAACTGTATTACTAGCTGTCTTGAGTTTTGTTCACTCCCTCCACAACCATCATGCTTTTCTTCATTTCTGTTTGGTCAGCAATTTTCCATTGTCCCACTTTAAATGCCTATCCCAACTGGGGTATCATGCACACCTGGAAAAATTCCCTAGGAGAGAAATTTATATTTAGCTTACCTACAAAAGTCCAGCACTCAGAGTGAGGTAGAACTCTCTCCGCGGAGTATGAGGATCCCATCCCATTTACCAGGTTTTGAATGTCAGGTACTTGGAAGGAATCTCTAACAGTCAGAAACTAGGCTGGCAACTGCCCATATAATACAATTCCTTTTTCAATCTGCTGGAGCCTACAAATAACAGTAAACCTCCTTTGTTTTTCAACATCCCTGGGTCATGGTCTGACTGAAATTTCCAACAGGTGCAACTGAGAATAAATTGGGATGCCAAGTTCTGGGCAGCAGTGGGAAAACCTAAAAGGCAAATACAATAATTAAGAACAAGTAATTAATTTTCTGAGATACTTACCAACTTAGGAATCTCTGGTTCAAGCAGCTGTTTGGTTCAAAGCCAAAACTCCCTTTACTACCTATAATGGGACAGGTCCTGAGAAGGACTTTCGACAAGCAATCTAGTGTTACCGACTTGATGTTTACCTGTGCTAGGTCTGCTTGCCAGGTTAATGTCATGGTCTCCAAATTATAAGAAGAAAAGCTTTGGTTCATTCCAAGCTGTTCATGAATGGGCACATAGGACAACTACATTAAGTGAAAGGTGTTATGTCTGTAGCAAACCCTAGGGAGCGCAGTTGAAGGCGGGAAAGTACTTGCTGTTTATTGGTTGTTATCACAGTATATAAGGTCTGTCAGAAAGCCAGTCAAGCATTCTCGTTGTGAAGTTACTTTTAATAAAGTTGGTGTTCCTTCAAGCCATCTGCCTCCTCTTTCAGCTCCTACACTGGCAATGAGGGCTGGAGCCGAAGCTCACGTATTGGAATTTTTCATCCTGTGAGGTAACAAATGGTAATTAGACCATGTCTACTCAAATCACTTTTCCTCCCTTTGATCCCCAAGGTGAGTCCTGGGAAGCCTACATATCCTGTTTTGAGTGTTTTATAATCTCTAATGACAATAAAGAACTCTCCGGGGATCGCAAGAGGGCTTATCTTTTAGGTTTTTGTGGAACAGATATGTTTGTAACTGCTTTGTCCCTTTTCGCCAAGACTTGTATCCATGAAATTCCGTAGGACGAATTTATGACCAAATTAAGGGATCACTATGCCCCCCCATCCTCCCGTTGTGCCAGGCTATATTACTTTTATCACCAGATTCAGATGAAGGGAGAATCAATTAATCAATATGTTGCTGCTCTCTTCCATGCAGCTAAATCTTTTCAGAACTTACCGTATTTTTCGGTGTATAAGACACACCTAGATTTTAAAGGAGGGAAACAAGGAAAAAAGTATTCTGAACCAAATGATGTAATATTATTTTGTTTAATAAAATACCAGTGCAGCAGAATACGTTTTACAACCATGTATACTTTTTAAAACAATGTACAATTTTACAAACTTCAAACATGACAGCTTCAAGGACTTCAAGCTTGTGGACTTTAACTCCCAGAATTCCTCCACCAATCATGGGAGTTGAAGTCCACAAGCCTTAATCTTGCCGAGTTTGAAGACCCTTGCACTTCCAACCCCTAACTCAGGGGTCTTCAAACTTGACAATTTTAAGACTAGCGAACTCCCAGAATTCCTCCACCACTCATGGGAGAAGGGTCTTGGCTGGAGAATAGCACTCCACCAACTTACCCTCTAGCCACATGGATTTCTTTCTTGGTTTGCTAAAACTTGGAAGCCCAGTTTACACTTCTGCAGAGGTAGGGGAGAAAAGAAAGTTCTCCTTCCCCTCTGATTTCCTCCAAAGCCTTTTGACCAGACAAGTGAAAATGCCTCTCCAAGGCGAACAGTTTCAGGGTCTGCCTTTCCTATCTACCTACCTCCTTTTCCTCCATCCCGAGTTTGGATAGCGTGATGGGACCCGGGGTGTGGGGGCATGTCGCTCTCCAACCTGTTGGATGTGCAGAATGCCAAGGGGACACCCTCCCGCTTCTCTGCAACTGCCATCGCACACGCCCACCTCACCTGCTTCACTGTGACCTCCCAAAGACATCCCGAAGGCAGAAGATTGGGGGGGCTGATGGAGCCAAGCTGCCTTGCGCCGGAAGATCAAGGCTGCCCTGCAGGCCTTCTCCACCAGTTGGATGTACAGAGCACTGAAGGGGCACCCACCCACTTCTCCTCAGCTGCCACCATGTAACCCATCTCCCCCATTTCCATATCTACAGCGATCATCATGCACGCAACATCCAGAGACCCCCTCCTCTCAGTTGTGTCATCCTAGGTTGTTAGTGGGTGGCCATTGGAGCCCATGGATCTCTGGTTTTCGCCATTCCAGCTCCGATGAAAGGAATTGTCTGTAATGCAGGGCTGCCTAGTCTGGGGTTCCAGGGTCGTGGTCCCTGCACAATTGCAAACAGAAGTCCTAGGCCTATTACACAAGGGTCATCTGGGAGAAGTCCGAATTAAGGCCCTTGCTAGGGTATACATGTGGTGGCTGGGCCTAGATAAGTCAATAGAATCCCTGGTGGCTGGTTGCAAATCCTGCCAAGAATCTAGAGCTGCACCACCCCAAGTGCAGCCAAGGGATTGGGAACCGCCTAGTGGACCATGGTCTCATGTACATATTGACCTAGCGGGGCCCGTTCAGGGGAAGATACTTCTGGTTGTAGTAGACGCATATTCCAAGTAGTTGGAAGTCCATGTGATGCTTTTAACCACATCCGGCGCTATCATACATGCATTATCTACTATGTTTGCAACCCATGGCTATCCTGATATTATTGTACCTGATAATGGGTGCCGGTTTGCGATCTTTTTAGCGGGTTTGGGAGTCCAGCACACACTTCTTGCCCCGTGGCATTCCACGAGCACTGGGATGGTCGAATGCATGGTGCACAGCACTAAGGAAATGTTGAGTAAAATAACCCACAGAGACTTGCAACAGAGAATAGACAAAATATTATTAGCACAGCACTCCACTCCGAGTGTGTCCAGGATGAAGGCCCTCTCGGAGGTTTTTTTTTAAATAAAAATTGATTTTGAGACAAAACAAAAACACAAACAAAACACAGAACAAAAAAAGGGTAATATTAAAAGAGAGAAAAAGGTAAGTAAAAAGAAAAATGTCAACTATATATAATACTAAACTACTATTTACAGAATTTGCATGATTTTATACCAACTATTATAAAAATATACCATTACATAGATATTCTTTTGTTCAACCAATCATAAAACTTATACCAGATTTTATTATATTCCGATTCTTCTTGTCCCTTTAGCTGCCTTGTCATCATATCCATTTCAGTGCAATCAGTAATCCTATTTACTATTTCTTCTTCTTTTGGAATTTCAACATCCTTCCATTTTCATGCGTAGGCTAGCCTGGCTGCCATTAAAATATGTATTAATAAATATTTTGTTTCTTTTTTAAATTTTTGGGAGGGTATACCTAATAGAAAAAATTATGGAGTTTTGCCCATTTCATCTTGTGTTATTTCTTTTAACCATTTCTCTATTAGGTTCCAATAATATTTAGCTTTAGGACAGGTCCACCACTGGTGATAATAGGTGCTTATCTCTTTTTTACATTTCCAGCAATTCGGTTGGGAGTTTGGATACATTTTAGAAAGTCTGTAGGGTGGCAAATGCTATTTGTGAAACATCTTCATCTGATTTTCCTTAAATACGACAGACTTTGTAATTTGCCAATTGTATGTCCAAAGATTTTCCCATTTGTGCATGTCTATTGAATGCCCAAAATTCCTGCACCAGCTAATCATACTGTCTTTTAACATAATATTTTCTGTTTTGGATCTTAGTATATGTTTATAAATTTTTCCAATCATTTTTTCTTGATTTTTCATAATTATTTTATCAAAAATGCTTTTACCTCTCTGAAAAAAATAAATCTTTTTATCTGCTTGAAATCTTGTTTGAATCTAGGCATAGGTCCACCAATCTATCTCCCTGCCCTCATCATTTAATTCTTGTCTAGTTTTTAGTTCCATATACGTGTCTAAAAGGTCTTTGTATCCTAAACTTGTGGTGCCTTGTAATAAATTTGGGTGTCTTATTGCCTCAATTGGGGAGATCCATTTGGGCACAGTTAAGACATGGTCTTTCCTAATCTCTGTCCATACTTGTGATAGGAATTTCTGATTATATGGTTTTTGAAATACTTATGCATTTTGTATTTCTCGTACCACACGAAGGCATCCCACCCCAACATTAGATTGTGGCCTTCTAAATCTAGAACTCTACCACTTTCTAGGGTGAGCCAATCTCTTATCCATACCATCATGGCTGTTTGATAATACAATTTCCAATTTGGTAGGCCAAACCCTCCTCTTTCTTTCACATCTTCTAATACAGTTAATTTAATTCTTGCTTTTTTGCCTTACCACATAAATTTTTTGACTGTATTTGTAAGTTCAATAATTTCTTTCCTGGGTTAATTTGAATTACCTGAAATAAGAACAAAATTTTAGGTAAGATATTCATCTTTATGGTAGATATTCTTCCTAGGAGTTGAAGATTATTCCATACAGTATTTCCAAATCTTTTTTAATCTGAGCTAACAATTTAGTGTAAATATCTTCTTTTAAGGAAGAGGCTTTTGAGGTTATCCAGACACCCAGGTATTTTACCATCTTTACTACCTTCATTTTTGTTAATATTTCTAATTGGTTTATCTGCTCTATGGTCATGTTTTTTGTTATTATATGTGTTTTAGATTTGTTGATTTTTAACCCAGCGACATTCCCAAAATCTTGTATCACATCCAATAATTTAGGTATCATCATCAAAGGTTCCTCCACTATAAGGGCTACATCATCAGCAAAAGCCTGAACTTTGTAGATTTCCTTCCTGTTCTTTAACCCTTTTATTTCACTATTTTTTTTAATTTTGATTAACAAGGTTTCAAGTGTTAATATAAATAAAAGTGGGGAGAGGGGACAACCCTGTCTAACTCCTTTATATATCTCAAATTTGTCAGTTTGTTCCCCATTTATCATAATTTTAGCTGTTCGTTTGACATATATGGAATCAATCAATTTACAAAAATTTGCACCAAAGTTCATTTTATCTAGTTGTAATTTTAGAAATCTCCAATTCACATTATCAAAGGCTTTTTTGGCATCTAAAAAGATTAATGACATTTGTTTTTCAGTATTTTATAGTATTTTAAAACATTTATGATCGACCTAAGATTATTTTTGACCTGCCTTGCTGGTAGGAAAACATTTTGATCACTGTGAATTATATCATTAATAATTTTTTAAAATCTAGTTGAATATATAGAAACAAATATTTTGTAATCGACATTCAGGAGGGATATTGGTCTATAATTTTCTATTTTTTCCTTTGGTGTTCCTGATTTTGGTATTAATGTGATCAAAGCTTCAGACCAGGATATAGGAGTTTTTGCATCTAAAATTATTTTGTTGAAAATCTCTAGCATATTCAGAGTTATTACATTACTATCTAGTTTATAGAACTCTGCTGGTATTGCATCCGGGCCAGTGGCTTTATTCTTCTTCTGTCTTTTGATTATTTGTTGAAGTTCTGCCATTGTGATGGAATAATTCAATCTTCGTTGTGGTTCATTGGTCAAAATAGGTAGTTTTACAGAGTCTAAAAAGTGTTTTACTTCTATATCTTTAACTTCTTCATATTGATATAGGTGTTTATAAAATTCTAGTGCAATTATTTTCTTTTCGTCTGCCCTATATCTTAACTTACCTTCTTTATCTTCTAATTTGTTAATTATTTTGGATTCCTTTTGCTTCCTTAGTTTATAAGCCAACCTGCGTCCGGGCTTATTTGCATTTTCGAAATAGTCTTGTTTTGCCTTTTTTTTATTTTTGTCACTATTTCTTCTTGTTCTAATAACTTTATTTTATGTTTTACTAGATTCATTTTCCCTTTAACTTTGTCATTGGTCAGGTCATTTTGTAACTTCCTTTCTGCTTCTTCTAGATCATATTCTAGTTGCTGGTACTGCCTCTTTTTCTCCTTATTCCTTTTTGCAGTGTAAGAGATTGTCAGACCATGAATATAAGCCTTCGCCGTGTCCCATAGGTTTTGTGGTGAGATTTCATTATTTTTATTTAATTTTTTTAAAAATTCCATTTCCTTTTCTATCCATTCTATGTATTGATTCTCTCACAATATATTACGATTAGTGATGGGCGAACCAAACTCGCACAATTTGGGTCCGCACCGAATTTTACGGTGTTCGGTATCCCGGACCCAAACCCGAATTTTTTTGAAAATCTGTGCTGAGGTTTGGGTTAGGGTTTGGGCAACGTGGCGAAGCAGCAAAGCATTGAAGCGGCAGACCAATGGACAGCCTTCTTCTTACCTGAAGCCATGTGGTCTCCGGACATCAAGGCAAATGAAAGGCTGGGATTGGCCATGTGCCCTGTTGACCACTCATTGGCCAGCAGTATGCATGGCTTGGATTGGTCCCCAAGGACACCTGACCTGCCTCTATAAAAGGCAGCACCTTGCTCTCCAGCCCCATTATAAGAGATATCAGCTAGCGAGGGAAAGCCTGTGTTACTTATACTGAGAGGCAGAGATAGATTAGCTTTCACTTTGTTTCTGCTACAAAGAAAGACCTCAAAGACTCTTCATACAAGTTGAAGAGACAAGAAAACTTTGGTGAGTAATGCATCCAGGCAGGGAAGGGCAAGGCTGAAGGAAAAAAAACAGGGGGAAGGCAGGGGGGCAGTTGCTCTCTGCTACACTTCCACTTTTACATTTTTAAAACTTTTTTCCTTTCATTCATTTTGTGTACAAATGCATGGAAGGGCATAACAATATTAATTTGTGGGGGGGGGGGTTGGGGGTTATTTATTTCTCTATCCTATACTTCCACTTTCAAATTTTTAAACCATTTTCCAAATTCATTCATTTTGTGTACAAATGCATTTTAGGGAACAACAATATTACTTTCGGGGTATTTTTGCAGTTATTTTATCTATCCTATTCCTGTACTTCCAATTTTTAAACCATTTTTTCCCATTCATTCATTTTAATTTTGTGTGCGGCAAGACTGCCACTCAGTAAGCCCAAAAAAAGGTTGCTGAGTCTGAACAAGTCTGCTGTTCCTGTCTGAAGAAAAGGTCTCCAGTGCGGTCTGGGGTCCTTCTAGTCTTGGAAAGCAACACCTGCTTCTAGGGTGAAAGCTATTTCCTGTATTCAGAGGGAGGGGGACTTGTCCAACGTGCAGATTGGTTGGGTGGAAAAAGTTCATGTAGGAGTGATAAATCGAGCCATTTCAGTAATTTCAAAGTGCAATGGCTCACATGTTGAAGGCCACCCTGACTCTTTTGAGAATCATGGAATAATAATCAAATAAATAAATAAATAGATAGATACATAAAAAAGGGGTGGACGGACACTTTTGTCTCGCTACTGACCGCTGGCACTCGTACTTTTGGGTCCACCTCTGGGCCACTTTCTTTCAATTTCTTTCTGTGCATTTCCTTTTTTTCTATATATAACAAAAGCCACTAGTCAATTTATTTTTGGGTAAAACAAGGGCCAATTCCTATCTCTGCATCTCTTTCTTCTATCTAATCTGAAGCCTCTAGTGCTCTCTGAAATTTAATTTTGGGTCAAACACAGGGTGACTTCAAGTAGCTGTGATTTTGATGTTTTTCTGTCTAATACAAAGGCTTTACTGCTGCCTGGGCATTTAAATTTTATAAGGCATTTTTTCTCTAATTCTAGTTCCACCTGAATGCCGCACCTTCATCTGTTCCTTGGACCAGTGTCATCGTAGGCCTTCAAACATGAAGAAAGCCGCGAAAAAGGGACATGGCCGTGCTGCTGCTGGTGGTGGTGGTGGTGATGGAGATGGTGCTGCAGGGGCAGGTAGAGGGTGTGTAACATCTGCGTCTCCTACCCCTTCCTCTGGTGCAAGCAGATGCCGGGGTTTGATGCAAGAAGAAGTTGGTGATGACATGGCATGCAGCAATACCTTTTCCTTGGTATTGCCTTCTACACACTCCACCACATCTGCGTTTCACTGCCTGAGTCATCACCCCCCTCCAAAGCATCAAGGCCGTCTCACCCAGAAGCAGCGGAGTCTTTAATGCTGTTCTCTGAAACTGGCAACTGGGATGCCATGGGGCGTCCACCTGCCCAATCCGCAGTTGCAGACCTTGGGCTTCTGGATAGCCAGGAGCTTCTGCTGGAGAAAGAGGAGGTGTCCATGGCATCATCGGGGAAGACCATAATCGATGATGATGAGACCCAGATCCCCGCTCCTGCAGCTCACTGCAATGTAGAGTCTGAGAAGGAGGCTAGCGGGAAGGAGTCTGTGGAAGAAGATGACGAGGTGCTAGATCCCATGTGGACTGAAGGCCGACAGAGTTCAGAGGCAGCCAGCAGAAGCCGTGTCCAGGGGCCGAGCACACCTCATGTGTCACAAAGAATCTCACCAGCATGGCATTTTTTCAAGCACTTAGCAGAAGACAAGAAAAAGGTCATTTGCAATCTCTGCCACCAGTCCCTTAATAATTTCAGCACCAGCTGCGTGACCAGGCACCTGATTTCAAAACATGACCTATAGTGGGGACAATACCTTAAAAGCATTCAAACACCTGGGTCTTCCTCTTCTGCTGTGGCTGCCTCAGCCACTGCCAATGCCCCCCCCCAACAACAAGATCACCTGTCTGTCCCCAAAGGGACATTGATGGATCACCACCAACACCAACACAAACGGCAGCACCGGCACCACCGGCAGCAGCAGCACCACCACCACCATCGCCTAGCATGTCTACACCGTCCCAGGGAAGCATTCATCAGCTGTCCATCAGCTATTTAATATCTACATGAAACCGCTGGGTGAGATCATCCAAGGGCATGGGGTGAGGTATCATCAATACGCCGATAATACCCAGTTGTACATCTCTACCCCATGTCCAGTCAATGAAGTAGTGGAAGTGATGTGCTGGTGCCTGGAGGCTGTTGGAGCCTGGATGGGTGTCAACAAACTCAAACTCAACCCAGACAAGACGGAGTGGCTGTGGATTTTGTCTCCCAAGGACAATTCTATCTGTCCATCCATTACCCTGGGGGGGGAATTATTGACCCCCTCAGAGAGGGTCCGCAACTTGGGCGTCCTCCTCGATCCACAGCTCACATTAGAGAAACACCTTTCAGCTGTGGCGAGGGGGGCGTTTGCCCAGGTTCGCCTGGTGCGCCAGTTGCGGCCCTATTTGGACCAGGAGTCATTACTCACAGTCACTCATGCCCTCATCACCTCGAGGCTCGACTACTGTAACGCTCTCTACATGGGGCTACCTTTGAAAAGTGTTCGGAAACTTCAGATCGTGCAGAATGTAGCTGCGAGAGCAATTATGGGCTTCTCTAAGTATGCCCATATTACTCCAACACTCCGCAGTCTGCATTGGTTGCCGATCAGTTTCCGGTCACAATTCAAAGTGTTGGTTATGACCTATAAAGCCCTTCATGGTACCGGATCAGAATACCTTCGGGACCGCCTTCTGCCGCAGGAATCCCAGCGACCGGTTAGGTCCCACAGAGTCGGCCTTCTTCGGGTCCCGTCGACTAAAAAATGTCGTCTGGCGGGACCCAGGGGAAGAGCCTTCTCTGTGGTGGCTCTGACCCTCTGGAACCAGCTCCCCCCTGAGATTAGGATTGCCCCCACCCTCCCTGCCTTTCGTAAACTCCTTAAAACCCACCTCTGCCGTCAGGCAAGGGGGAGCTAAAACATCTCCCTCTTGCCCATGTTGTTTTGCCGTTTGATTGATTGTGTGCTTGTTTTTTATATATATTGGGATTGTTTTATGAATTTCTTAACTTAAAATTGTAATTGGATTGGTGGGCATTGGATTTGTCACTATGTACTGTTTTTTACTATTGTTGTGAGCCGCCCCGAATCTGCGGAGAGGGGCGGCATATAAATCCAATAAATCTAATCTAATCTAATCCCTCAAAGTTTTGATAGAAAGCAGAGATTCGGGCCATCCCACCCACGAGCCCTGGCCCTAAATGCCAGCATTTCACAGTTGCTTGCATTTGAAATGCTACCCTACCGCTTGGTTGAGACAGCAAGTTTCAGGAAATTTCCATTCCCAGCCACTATTACTTATCACACAAGGCCATCCCTGCGCTGCACCAACATGTACAGTGATCCCTCGAGTTTCGCGATCTCGATCTTCGCGAAACGCTATATTGCGATTTTTCCCACCCGATGACGTCACTCTCTTCCTTCCTTTCTCATCTTTCTTTCTCTCTCTCTTTCTCTATCTTGCTTCTTCCTCTCTCACACTCTCTTCCTCCCTCTCTCATCTCTTTCTTTCCTTCTCTCTCTTTCTCTATCTCTCCCCCTCTTGCTGGCGGGCGGGCGGGCGGGCGGGCGAGCGGGGGCATCAGCGAGGAGCCGGGGTTTCCCCTTTGCCGCCCACGCAAAGGGGAAACCCCGGCTCCTCGCTGCTGCCGCGGCCGCCCAGCATCTGATCTGCTCGGCGGCAGCAGAGAGGAGCCAAATCGGGGTTTCCCCTTTGCCGCCCACGCAAAGGGGAAAGCCCAATTCGGCTCCTCGCTGCTGCCCCGGACGCCCAGCATCTGATCGGCTTGGCGGCAGCAGCGAGGAGCCGAATCGGGGTTTCCCCGCCGCCCACGCAAAGGGGAAAGCCCGATTCGGCTCCTCGCTGCTGCCGCCGAGCAGATCAGCTGCTGGGCGGCCGCAGCAGCAGCGAGCAGACGAAGATCCGGGTTTCCCCGCCGCCCATGCAAACTCCACCATCTGTGCATGCGCGGCCATGGAAAAAGGGCGCACATGCGCAGATGGTGTTTTTACTTCCGCAACCCTACATCGCGAAAAATCGATTATCGCGAGGGGTCTTGGAACGGAACCCTCGCGATAATTGAGGGATCGCTGTAGTGGAGAAAATTCGGTGTGCACTGCAAAATGCTATCAGTTACCGCATCCACCTCACCACCGACATGTGGACCAGCAAACATGGCCAGCGTCAGTACATCTCTCTCACTGCCCACTGGGTGAATGTAGTGGCAGCCGGGAATGAGGCGGGAAGCAGTTCAGTGCATATCCTTCCACTACCCAGGATTACTGGACATCAGTTGGTGCCTGCTGTTGCCTCCTGCTCCTATTCTGATTCCCCGTCTTCTTCCTGCACATCCAGTAAGCGCAGCCCGGCAAACTCCTACTTCAGAATGGCTGTGGGTAAACGGCAGCATGCAGTGCTAAAACTCATCTGCTTATGCGAGAGACCACACACTGCCCAGGAGCTATGGACTGGCATCCAGGGAAAGACAGATGAGTGGTTGTTGCTGCTGAACCTGAAGCCGGGGAAGGTGGTGTGCGACAACGGGTGGAACCTTGTGGCAGCCTTGGGCCAAGCGGGGTTGACGCACATCCCTTGCATGGCGCATGTGGTCAACCTGGTGGTGCAGAAGCTCCTAGCCAATTATCCGGGCATGTCAGCACTGCTGGGTAAAGTGCGTGTGGTGCGTGCACACTTTCGATGTTCCCACCCTGCTGCTGCTCACCTATCTTCCCTGCAGAGGAACTTTGGCCTTCCCACCCACCGCCTCATCTGCGATTTGCCAACCAGGTGGGATTCCAAGCTACATATGCTTAAAAGGGTGTGTGAGCAACAGCAGGCAATAGTGGATTACCAGTTTCATAACCCACGGTCAAGTAGAAGGGCAGACCCACAGCACTTTACCCCCAATGAGTGGGCCTCCATGAGGGACATTTGTTCCATCCTGAATGGCTTCCAGTATGTCACCAATATGGTCAGCACTGACAATTCCATCGTCTGTGCTACCATCCCCATGGTTTGCCTACTGGAAAAAACCCTTCAGGCCATGCAAGTTGTGCGACAGGAGGAAACAGCAGCAGAACGGGAGTAACAGTTCCCTGCAAATCCATGTCTTGCAGGGTGGGGAGCTGTGCCGACAGCAGCCAGGTACTGCACTGTCCAGCCAGCGTGAACTTTTGGGGCAGCAGGAGGAGGAGGAGGAGGAGGACTTGCAGCAGGGTGGCCCCCAGTGCAGTTCAGTGCATCAATGGAGCTGGGCTGGAGGGGGGAGCAGGGGGAAGAGAAGGAGGAGGAGGAGGAGGAGGAAAAGAGACCTGTTGCTGAAAACATCGCCTTGACTCTGGGCAGCCTGGCTCATATGAGCCACTACATGCTCCAGTGCCTGTGGAATGACACCAGGGTAGCCCGCATCCTCGACTCAGCCAGTTACTGGGTGGCCGCCCTGCTGGATCCCTGTTATAAGGACCGCATCACCTCCTTCATACCAGCGTCCGAGCGGGAGCATAGAATATGCGAATACAAGTGTACACTCGTGGACACACTATTGAAAGAGTTCCCACAGCCCAGTGGTGGCACGTGGAGTAGGACACAGTCGGCAACGCAACGGGGACACTGGCAGCACCGCAAGGGGGTGGTCATTGGAAGATATTGCAAATATGCATGATGTCATATTCGACCTCCACACAGATCCACCACCCTCGGATGTGATGTCCCATAGCAGAAGGCATCATGTGACCCGCATGGTGGACAAATACCTGTCCACGTGCATGATGGTTCTTAGCAATGCCTCTACCAACTTCAATTTTTGGGTAGGAAAATTGAACATGTGGCCAGAGCTTGCCCTCTATGCCCTGGAAGTGCTGGCCTGCCCTGCAGCAAGCGTCCTATCAGAGCATGTGTTCAGCACCGCAGGAAAGGTCATCACTGACAGAAGGATCCCCCTATCCACATTCAACGTTGACATACTGACATTTCTAAAAATGAACCAGGCATGGATCACAGAGGACGTTGCTGTGCCACCACCCGAGTGAGTGGTTAGAGCGTTCACTACCACCAACACCAACACCACCCTCACAGTTGTAAAATTCATGTTATGTATGTATATAGTCAATTATATTTTTATGGTGAAAGTTTGGGTATAATTTGTGTTTGACTAAAGTTTGTGTTCAATAAATCTATTTTTTGCACAGATTTGTTCTGAGAGCCTAAATGGATGTTCCTTCCAAGTTGTGTCACCTATTGAAAATCTTTGATATCCATGTGTATTTTCATGGGAAAACTTTTAGTGTGTCCTGAGTTCGAATCCAGTCAATGGCTGTACTGTGCACCTGGCCAGGAAGAAAAAAATTCTTTTGGAAAAATGGTTGCAGGGAGCTTAAATGCAGGGAGTCTTCGTAGAGGGGCGGCATACAACTCTAATAAAGTATAAACTATGTCCCCTCCCAGAACTGTCACCGTTTGTAAATCTGAGATATGCAGATTTGTAGTAATGGGATGTAATGGTCTGGTTTGAGTTTCACAAACACGGTTTGTGTTCCCTCTCCACCAGTTGCAATTTGCCAACACTACCCTCAGTGTTCAGTCTGCTGTTACTACTGCGCACGGTGGCCAGTGACCCAGCGCGCCACATAGCGCATGCCCTCCAATCACACAGGATTGCTGTGCAAAATCTGGTGGGTGGCTGCTGTTGCCTCCCCCCACCTACTCTGCATCCCTGTTCACCCTCCTGCAAATTTAATTTGTGGGAAATCACAGGGCTGCCTTCCGCAGCTCTATTTTTAAAAAGTTCAAAATTCGGTTTGGGTTTGGGTTCGGGGTTTGGTGACGTCACCCGAATTTTTTGCAAACTTCACCCGAATCCACTGAACCTGAACTTCATTGGGTTCGCCCATCACTAATTATGATTCATTTTCCAATCATTTTGTCTTTTGACACTCTCGAAGATCTTAATGGGGTGAAAGTTATGTATTGCATTAGACAGGCTTCACCCACAATATTCAGCCCCTGTGATAACACCACCTGAACTCAACACCCAGGTTTTTGCAGAATTAGTGGCCCCCATTCTTATAAAGTCTTACTAACTGATGGTAGGGAGTGGCACATCACACGGATCAATTACGGGATCGGAATTTAGGCCCTGAAGAAACTGCCATTAGGCCCTTGGACTTGCAACTGCCACCTCCCAAAGCCCAAGCCACCCTGACAGTCATTCCTCTGCCCAACCGCGAACCCGAGGTCGCAGCCTTACCTGAAAATTCAGGGCCGGCACTGTCCGAAGAAACTGGCTCTCTGGTGGAGGAATCTGGGCTGAGTCTGAGCCGAACAGCCCAACTGCTGCCGCTCTCTACGCGCTGCTCCATTGATCTGGGCGTGTCCGGCGTAGACCAGCTTACCTCATCGACTATGCATGTACCTCATAGGGTGAAGGGGTGTTATGTCTTTGGCAAACCCTAGGGGGCACAGTTGAAGGCGGGAAGGTACTTGCTGTTTATTGGTTGTTACCACAGTATATAAGGTCTGCCAGAAAGCCAGTCTAGCATTCTCGTTGTGAAGTTACCTTTAATAAAGTTGGTGTTCCTTCGAGCTGTCTGCCTCCTTCTTCAGCTACTACAAAAGGTAAGTTTATTTGACATATCGTAATCAAAGATAATTACAATTTGAAATGCCAAAGGCAGTGATTACAGAGAAATTGGTTCTTTGTTTAATAAAATATTTGAAAGTGTCAGCTAGTGTGTTTGCATTGGGGAACATGCAAAATCCATAAGAGGGAAATGTTGTTTTCTCACCTTACAGAAGGAGGGGGTGCTAAAGATTTTACTACTGATTCTGTGGATGTGGCTGGATGGTCATGTAGTGGTGGACATGGATTCATAGTCATGTAACTGGGCAGGCATGGTCACGAGTCTCAGAAGAAGGGCGGCATAGAAGTCGAATCAATCAATAAAATAAATAAATGTGACTGGGTGAGTATGGCCAACTCAATGTCACTCACATCAAAGAGTGCCTCACCTGGCCCTTCTCCTCCCAGCCATTCCTTGTCACATCCAGTCTTAACGTATCTATAGATATGTAAAACTGTTGTTCACTGCTTATCAATTTTATTATCTACAAACTATAGATGTACTTTCATGGACCACTGAAAGGAGGAAATGGCTCATATGTGGGTCTAGGAGTTTTTGCCTCCTCCACTTCTCTGGACCTGTTTTGTTCCTAGCCTTCCGCCCCCAGTCATTCGGGGCTGCCTTTTCTCCCTGGACCTTTCACCGAACAGGCTCAAAAGCACTTTCACCCTGTCCTTTTAGACGCAGGGGACAGTTTCCTGTCAGCCAATCAGAGAATTCATTCCTTTTTCATTCCCTTTCACTCTGCCTGCGCATGTGTCAGGAAGCAGCCTTTTTAGAAGAAGGAGGGGGAGGGGATAGCCCACCACCTTCTCTCTCATTCCAGTGAGAGGGGAAAGTTGGAGATTTATCCCTTTTGTGCTCTATGTCCACTAGTTTGTATGGAAGGATTTTCTCATTCCAGCGAGAGGGGAAAGTTGGAGATTCATCTCCTTTGCACTCTATGTGTCCACTAGTTTCCAACCCTACCCAAACCTTCCATTCTTTTTCCCTCCACTCTGAACAACCCCACTACCTTCTCCTTCATTCCAGCGAGAGGGGAATTTACATTAAACATAAATGTTAAACATATACCAAAAACAAGGTCACTTAAAACCAGCCATTATTAATCTATTTGATAATTGTTTGTAATGGCATGCAAATAATCAATATGGTTTCAGTTGCCATATTCACTAACACGAATATCTTCATTTTCAATGGAGGACTATGTCCTGAAAAGAGTTTTTCATAAAATGCATCCCTGCTTTGTTAGAAGGCACAGGCCATCTAAAAATTTCCAAATGGTTGGGTGATACATCCCTAACTCAGCTCTAAGCCTCCGATGAGCTGCTTCTGAGTGATTGTTCCTATGATCCTCTGCCATCGGTATTCTGTGGAAAAGATTCCACATGGCTGCTGGGAACAAGGGTGTCTGCCCTCCAGGGCCCCGCCTTGCAGTACTGTCAACATAGGTATCCTCAAACCAATAGAGGAGATTGAGCAGTGGTTCTGGAAGATAACTTTCCAGAGCAGAAATATATTCATCTAAGTCTGGCACGAAAGCCAGGGCCACTACCATTTTTGCCCTCACAGCAAACTCAGGATCTGTATTGTATTCATGTGCTATTCCATCTCTAACCAAATGGTTTCTCATATTCGTGCTAGATGAAAAAGGCACCCTTTCACAGCTACTTCCGAAAACTATATATATATATGTACGTCACATGTTTTTGCTGAATTTGAAAATTAAGGGAGACTAGGATAGATCTATTTCAGCCTTATTTTGGTCTCATCAGCTAGCCATACCCTCACTGGGACTTGAACTTGCAACCTTTGCCCTGTAACGCAGAGAATTAACCTCTAGGCTACAGTATTCAATCCCTTCAGCTCTGTACCAGGGAACGGTTACATGTATTTTGTGTCGAATCACCCTGGAATATTTAAGGAACATCACAGCTCCTTTTTTGCCTCTCGGCTCAACCCAGGGCCATTTCTGTTCTGCCTGACCGGGCTCAGGTGATAATTAATGGTCCAGGAAAGAAGGTCAGACACACACTTGCATTGCTAATCAGCAAACTTGTATTAAACATAAAAGAAAAGGCTAAAGAAAACTGTCCTTATTTTCAGGAGTATAACACAGTTCAAGGTGAAATTTCAGTTAGATACAAAGTTCATGAAAAAGCAAACAAATACAAAATTCACATAGCAGGGGGTGGGGCCATGGCAGAGCACAGTTAAGGGCAACGTCGCTCCACTTGACTCTGAAATTTTCCGTCTGAGGACTCCTTCAGAGTTATCGCAAATCCCGGAGAGGTGAGCAATAAAAGTGGGAATACCTCAGGAGGGCGTGGATGTGCGCAAATCCTGCCTTTCCAGACTAGATCTCACCTAACGAGACGGGAAAGAAGCCGGTGTGTAAACATTACAGCCCAAAACATAGCGACCCCTTAAGACACCAGGAAGAACCTACTGTTGGACATTTTTGCCTTTTTGTTTTCCTTCTCCTTTTATTTCCTTTACTTTTTTTCTAAGAGCGGAACTGTGGATATGTCAATGTAAAACGTGAATCAACTTCCTGACGGGGGAACGCTCTTCCAAAAGTGCTAGAAATCTTGAAACTTCTTTCTTCAGTCTAACCTTTCATCGGCTTTTTCTTTTCTTTTTTGCAATTAAGACGGTTCCCAATTTTCCTTCTGTAGTAAATTTTTGCTCTACTGTGGACCACCCTAACAGAACTCTTCAATAATAATAATTATTATTATTATTTTTGCCCCATTTTTCTTTTTGTCATATCCTTACCTCAACTCCTTTTTCCCCATCACCAACCGCTCCCTTCATTTTCCCTCTCTCACTATTTTGAACTAAGTAGATTATTTAAACTAGGATATTCTAACTTGCCTTAATTTTCCTATATTAACAACCCGAGTTATTAATTGATCAGTAACATAGTATAATTCATAAACTAGATACTACTGTTCTACATATTTACATATTTATATATTTATATAGCTACATATTTAATATACTATTTAACATATTTAATATACAAATAAGTTTAATCATATTTAATATTTGCGTTAAGTAATTATCTATTAAGCTTTAATTTATAATATACCATAAGACTTTGTATTGTTTATTGTTCATTGTTTAATATTTATGTAAAACAACAAATATAAGTGATCAATTGATTTGAATACCTTAAATGAAATTTAATTAAATACTCTATAAATAATATTAAAATTGATATAGTCATAGAAGCATAGTAATAAGTGTACAAATAAGTGTAAAAATAAGTGTATGATTAATATATGACCAGTAATAGAATAACACAGATAGAGGTATTATAAGAGTATAAGATTATTATATCATAAGATACTAAATATTGTATGAATTAAAGGTAGTAGACATATTGTGTTAAAATAATTAACTCAATATAATAACTATACTCAGTAACACAACCCCAAATACAAGGTTTTTCTTCTTGCTTACCATTGAATGAAAGTGTGGAGTAATTTTTTTAGAACAGTAAAAATGTCACAAACATATACTAAGTCTCTTAAGAAACAGATACCAACAACACCGCTTACAATCGAAGCAAAATCATCGACAGAAATGACATAGAGAAACAAGAACAAGGACCATCTCTCCAATCCATTCAGAGCTCATTGGATCTAATACAAGACTTCATGAAACAAACACAAGAAACCATGTTTAAAACACAAGAAACCATGATTCAAAATCAAGTTCAAACAAACAAAAACTTTGAATTCATGAATGGGAACATGGAAGAAATCAAAACGCAAATAAGAAACATACAAAACGTAATTGATAACCACGATCAAAAAATTAAAGTAATGGAAGAGAACATTGTGAAGACAGAATTAAAAATAGAAGGAACAGAAGAGAGACTAAGAGCAGCTAATCACGAGTTGGAGCGAGCAGTAGCAGTATTAGAAATGGAAAAAGCTAATTTCTACTTACGAATTCAAAATGTACCGGAAACCAATGATGAAGATCTCTTTAAAAAAAATGACGGAAATATTCACCTCACTCTTAGAAGTAGATGAAGAAGGGCTCAGGAACCATATTGACAAACTGTACAGGGTCCAACAAATTACGCCAGATGACTTAAATTACCGAGAGAGGTGCATATCAGATTTACAAAGAAAACCATCAGAGACAAAATATACAGAAGTACAAGAGGTGAACTTCTAATATATGAAGGGAAGGAAATAATAATATTAAAGCAAATCCCGAAAAGAATAAGGGAGAGAAGAAGAGATTTTCAATTTCTAACAACAAATTGATAAGACAAGGGATACCATTTCTATGGCTAATCCCAGAAGGCCTGTTAATTACATGAAAGGATAGGAAGATCAAAATAGATTATTATGAAAAAGCCGACAGATTCATAGAAGAAAATCTAGAAAGAACCACAAATTGCAGTTTGGAGAGCGAACGCCCAAGTCAGGAAGATAAGAACAAAAACACAGAAACAAAAACTGTGAATCAAGACCCAAGAGAAGAAAGAGAGAGAGTAATTACACGAGCGACAGCTAGGAAGCAGTAACATGGAAAAACAAGCAAAAATATTTTCGGTCAACATTAACGGACTAAATTCAACAGTTAAAAGAAAACAAACCTATAAAAAATTGCAAAATGAAAATGCAGATTTAATTTGTCTACAGGAAACCCACATTCAAAAATCAGAAAAAAATCTACTAGAAAATCCAAAACTTGGGAAAACATTTGTAGCTTTAACAAAGAACAAAAAAAAAGAGGTATAGCAGTGTTCGCCAAAAACTGGCTTAACCCGAAACAAATATACTCAGATGAGGATGGCAGAATTTTGATACTAGAAATCTTGATAGATCAAAAAAAGATCTTAATAATTGTAATTTACGCACCAAATACCAATCAAAAAGAATTTTACAAAAAGCTATACAAACAAATAAGTATGACCCAAAACCCAAATATATGTCTGCTGGGAGACTTTAACGCTTTAGTAGACCCAGAAATCGATTACAAATCTGGGAGAAAAAACAATAAAACCAACAACAGAAATCACTTACCACCAGTTTTTTTTTATATTGCAGAAGAATATAGACTAAAAGACACCTGGAGAGAGAGAAATAAATACAAGACTCAATTTACATATTATTCATCCCCCCACCAATCATGGTCCAGACTAGACATGTTCTGGACCATAAACAAGATTGAAAACATGATAGAAAAATTTAATGTTGGTGTAAACATTTGGGCAAACCACAACCCAACAACAATAACACTTAAAGCAGTGGAAAAAGGAAACAAACGTTGGGCTATATACCCAAACACAATAAAGGAAAAGGAGTATAGAAAATATATGACTAGAGAATTAACCTATTTTTTGAAAGACAACTGGAATAAGGATACCAGTTTGCAAAACATTTGGGATACCACCAAGGCGTATATTAGGGGGTCTAACAATTGCCTATACAAGTAGAGAAAACAGAAATAAAAAAAAAAAACCAAAGGAATTACAAGAACAAATAAAAAAACTGGAAACACAGCTACAAAATGATCCCCAGAGCAACCACTTAAACCAAGAAAAAGATAAACTTAAAGACAAAATTAATTTAATTATACAAGAAGATATAGCTGTGTAAATAAAAAGAACAAAACAAAACTATTTTGAGCAAGCTAATAAAACAGGTAAATGGCTGGCATATAAATTAAAAAAAGAGAAAAAGAAATACATTCAACAACTAGAAGACAACAGGGGAGTGATACAATTCTCATTAAAAGAAAAAAAGAAGATAACTACGGAATTCTATCAAACATTATACCAGAAGGATGAAATAGATGAAATACATATATGTAATTACTTAGATAAATGTAACCTAGATGAGATAACAGAACTAGACAGAGAACTACTAGGGAAAAAGATAACTAAAGGAGAACTAGAAATTGCTATACATAAACAAAAAAACAACAAAACCCCAGGTCCAGATGGAATTCAGGCAGAATGCTACAAAGAATTAGGAGACACCTTAAATGATTTGATGCTAGAAATATTTAACGAGGTGTTAACCTTGGGTAAAATGCCAAACTCGTGGATAGATTCCCTGATAACCTTAATTCCCAAAGAAAAAAAAGAAAAAGAAAAAATAACTAATTACAGACCTATAGCATTATTGAATACAGATTATAAAATTTTCTCAGCTATAATAGCTAATAGACTTAAAACAATTTTAAATAAATGGATACATCCCGACCAGAATGGGTTTTTACCTAATAGATACATCCAAAATAATACCAGAATAATGCTTGATACTTTAGAATTTTACGAATCACACCCGGAAAAAACAGCGGCAATAATATTTATGGATGCTCAAAAAGCATTTGACAATTTAAATTGGGAATTTCTATTCGAAGTACTGATAAAAATGAATTTTGGACAAAATTTTATTAGAGTAATTCAAACAATATATTCAAAACGAACAGCCAAAATCATAATTAATGGAGAGACAACAGATGCATTTCAAATATATAAAGGAGTACATCAGGGATGCCCTCTACCCCCTCTTCTTTTTATTCTGTGTACCGAAATCTTATTAAACCAAATACGCAAAAATGAACAAATAACAGGCCTTAAATCCAAGGGACAAGAGTTCAAATTACAAACCTTCGCTGATGATATAGCCTTTATTATCGAAAACCCGATGCAAACAGGTAAAAAATTGATGGAAGAAATAAATAACTATGGACTCCTAGCAGGATTAAAACTCAATAAAACTAAAACTAAAATTATAACCAAGAATATGACGATAAAAGATAAGCAAATGCTAATTAGAGAACTAGAATTGGAAATTACAGAAAGAATAAAATATTTAGGAATCAATCTCTCATCTAAATGTATAACATTAAAAAAAGATAATTATGATGTACCACTAAATAAAACAAAATCATAATTAGAGACCTGGACTAAACTCCCAATATCTTTGCTAGGAAGAATTGCAACAATAAAAATGACCATACTACCAAAAATTTTATATCTTTTTCAAACCATCCCAATTAAATTAGAAGGAACTTTCTTTAAAAACTTAGATAAAATAATATCCAAATTCATATAGCAAGGCAAAAAAGCAAGAATTAGACTTAAATGGATGCAAGAGAGCCCAAAACAAGGTGGACTCGGTCTACCCGATTTTAAATTATACTACCGAGCCGCAGTTCTAACCTGGGTTAGAGAGTGGATACGGCTCCAAAACACAAGATTACTTGCCTTGGAAGGACATAACATTCGGACCAGATGGCACAGCTTTATTTGGGACAATAAAGCCGCCACACACTCTTACTTCAAACATCACTTGATCAGGAAATCATTATTAGACACTTGGAATTTAATTAGGAAACAACATTACTCTAAAATACCGTTATGGTTTTCGAGTATAGAGGCAATAACTTACCCGAACACTCTAAGCTTACCAAAACTGTTAAAATATTCACAACTATTGGACAAAGAAACAAACTTAAAATCATGACCACAACTAAAAGAAGAAGGAATTAAAATAGACTGGTGGCCCTATTATCAAATAACATCCAGATTATGAACAGACAGAGAAAAATATGGAATACAGAAAAATGATACGCCACTAGACAAAATCCTATTAGGACCAAACAAAAAATCAATTACTAATATATATAAAATATTATTGGAATATCAAAATGTTGAAGAAATTATTCAAGGTAACATGATAGCCTGGGCTAAAAACATGGGTCATACAATTCAATTAGATCAATGGGAAAGAATATGGCACACAAACTATAAAATCACCAAATCTACTGCATACAAAGAAAATGCAATTAAAATGTTCTATAGGTGGCACATGCCACCAGCAAGGCTAGCCAAAATGTATACTAATCTTAAACCTAATTGTTGGAAATGTGGAGAGAAACAGGGCTCATATTTCCACATGTGGTGGACTTGTAGACAAGTTAAAGAAATTTGGCATAAACTTCAAAAATGGATAAAAGAAATAATTAAGATAGAATTAGAAATGAAGCCGGAAATATTTTTGCTTGGTATTATTGAAAATCAGATGAAAAAAGAACAGTATTATTTGATGCAACATTTAATAACATCAACAAGAATAACCATAGCACAATTTTGGAAAAATGAAGCAATGCCGAATGAACGGAACTTAATAAAAAAAATGTTGGACTGTGCTGAAGCTGACAAGCTAACAATGGAGCTAAAGGAACAAGATAAATCAAATTACTATCAGATTTGGAATGACTTCTACACATGGTTGAATAAAAGAACAGCTACTAGTAGTGCTGTGTGATAAAGAAATCTTTTAAAAAAATCACTAAAGAAAAAAGATAACTTATTCTGACTATGCGTTAGATATGTTCTATTATTAGCTTGAAAATAAGAACTTAAATGCAATAGTAAATAATATAAATTACAAAGTATACGTTATCAATTAAACCATTGGTGTTAATACCGCTAAGAACAAAAGGAGTCTGACAACATAGCCAGACGTAGGAGGGGAGGGGAGATATATTATATGCTCGTCTTTCAATTTTTATGTGTTTATTGTATATTGTTTAGATGTAATGTTATGTCTGTTTTTTATTGTTTTTAATATTTATATGTAAATAAAAATTATTAAAAAACAAAACAAAATTCACGTAGCAGAGACATTCCAAGAGTTCTCTGAATTTTCGAAGCACGATAGCAGCAGCTAGATCCAGAGTTTTCAACTCCCACTTGCCTGACAATGCTGGGTTGAAATCCAAAGGCCAGAGCAGAGACTTCAAAGCAGGAACCACAAAGCCACACAAACCACACAGATAAACATTCACAGTTTGCCTCTGCCTCTGTTCTCTTTTATAACTGTAGCCCTCATTATGGGAACCACACCCAGCCCTCATTCTGTGAACCACACCCAAACACAGGTGACACCAGAATCACCGTTGATAATCCCTTAATTGAGCCCTGCATTGCATTGTTCTCCGGCTATGCATATTAATTATCTGTTCAGCATCCAAATCCAGAGAAGAGAGGCTATCCGATGGGCTGCCTGCCAAGTCCCCTGGACTATCTGCCCGTTCCTGTGGTCTGTCTGCCAACTCCTCTGAACCATCTGCCTCATCCTTTAGGCTGTCTGCCATGTTTTCCTGGCTGTCAGCCAGGCTTTCACAATCACTTTGTGACACATCTCTCACATATGTGGGAGCAACAACTGGTCCAGGCCCAAACACAACAATTTCCAAGGCAGTTAATTTATTCATAGCCGACAAACTATATTCTGTATGTCACAGGTTTTTGCTGAATTTGAAAATTAAGGGAGACTAGGATAGATCTATTTTGGCCTTATTTTGGCCTCATCAGCTAGCCATATATAGATATATACACACATATATAAATATATACATATACACTCTTTCTGAGCCTTTCAGTTTACCACATGCTTTTGATAATTAAATTCTGTATTTGGTGATTTTAATTCCATATGTATTGATGGGATAATTTTCTGAGTAGTTTTGTTTGGAAGGAAAAAGTGACCATAGCTGTTGAAAAGAAAAGAGCTTCTGTTCCCCACCCTCTCCAAATTTGAAAGGCTTGTGGGTTCCTGTGAGATACTGAACCAACACAGCCCCCGCCACCCTTTTCTGTTTTCTGTTCATCACACCACACCACACACATGGAAGAATAAAAGCAACCAAAACCATATTGATTATTTGTGTGCCATTGCAAACAAATACCGAATAGATGAATAAAGGCTGATTTTAAGTGACTTTGTTTCTGGTACCGTGTTTCCCCGAAAGTAAGACAGTGTCTTACTTTCTTTTTATCCCCAAAAGCCCCACTATGTCTTACTTTCGGGGTATGTCTTATATTGGAAAAAACCCATCCAGTAATACAAAAAATTATGGTATAAAATTGGAACCTGGTTGGAAGAAATAACTAAACAAAAAATTCAAAAGAAACCCAACATAGATCAACTCAATCAGCCAGTAGTCCGAAGGCAAACAAGACAGGAGTTGCCATTTACTCAGCGGTAAGTTCCGCGGTGTCTTTCAGCGCTTCCTTACAAAAATGGGGGTGGGGGAGAAGGAAAGAAACTGGTACAGCAGCCAGCATCACTTCCAAAGTCCTCTCCAAGCAGAGGATGCTAGAAACCACAGCCGGCTCCAGCGGAGGCAGAAAGTGACTGCAGCAGCGGCCAGCGGACGCTCGTAGACTGCCGGCGGCGGCAAAAGCAAGCGTAACAGAAGCGCAAAAGGGAGCCAGCGAGAGCAAAGCCGCCGTGATAACTCGCTTAGCTTCGCTTTCCGTCCCGTCCCTCCCCTTCAGCCGCTAGCTCCGCCCAGCCCTCGCCTTTAAGGGTGAATGGTCTAGAGCCGGGCGACGGATGGGTTGTTGCTGCTGCTGCTGCCTTCACTAGAAAGATAACGTCGCATTCCCGGAGTAAACCAGGCTGGTAGAGTTCGCCCTCTCTTTCTTTCCATCGCCATGAGGCCTGGCAGCGTGGACGGCAGGACCACGCATTGCGTCTGTCTTGGATTGTTTCTGGCGCTGCTCGGTGGAGCCGGGACGCTGCGAGGTGAGTTGGAGCGCCGCGCGAGGTGGGCGCAGAGGGGTGTTGCCTTCGCTAGAGAGGATCCAGCGGCAATACCCCCGTGTTTCCCCAAAAGTAAGACATATGTCTTACTTTCGGGGTACGGCTTATATTAGCCGACCCCCCTGAAACCCCCGATACGTCTTACAATCGGGGGTGTCTTACTATCGGGGAAACAGGGTATGTGTGAACTTCTAAGGGATGAATCTCCTACTTTCCCCTCTTGCTGAAATGAGGGAGATGGTGGGGGTTGATTAGAGTGAAGGGAAAATGAAAAAGAAGCCACCTACTGGCTCACTTCTGCTCAGCTTAGTCTCATTCAATTCGGCTTAGCTCTTCAAAGAGTCTTGTTCAATTCAGTTTAGCTCTTCAAAACAGCCTTGAAGGCGGCCGCCATCTTCCGCACTCCAGCTGATCGGCTCCCTCCACGTCTATGACTAGGACAGCCCTCAAACCGTCATAGCAAATGCCATTTCGGGGTTCTCCAAAACAGGAACACCCCAACCAGTCCAAGATATCTAGATTATATAATTAATTATCTTTTGAAATACAAAATGGATGACTATATTGTAAAAGGAAATATCTATAGCTGGAATAAAATTTTTGGATACAATGTAAACTTAGACAAATGGGATATAATTTTGCATAAAAATTATAAATTGATGAAATTGGAAGCTTATAGGGAAAATTTATATAAAATGTACTTTAGGTGGCATCTCACACCAGCAAGATTGGCACAGATGTATCCTAACCTTAAACCTCACTGCTGGAGAGGCAAAGAAAAATTGGGAACCTATTTCCATATATGGTGGACTTGTCCATATATTAAAAAATTCTGGAACACAGTTCAAAATTGGTTAATTGATATGACTAAAGTGAAAATAAACAAAAAACCAGAAGCATCTCTATTGGGAATTTTAGATCAAAAAATGGAACAAAAACATGATTATTTAATCATATATGTTTTAACAGCAGCCAGAATTATAATAGTGCAAAATTGGAAACAAAGTAAATTACCAGACGAACAAATATTAATTAAGAAAATCATGGACTGTGCAGAAGCCGATGTGTTAACATTAAAACTAAGAAACAAAGAAGACTCAGAATACAATAAAATTTAGAACTCATTTTATGAATGGTAAAAAGGAAGAAAAGAAAATTAAAATTATAACATAACAATTTACTAGCTAGAAACAATCAGAAATTTAAGACTATTAAAGTAATAATGTGTTTAAGGTATATATTGAAATACAAGGTGTGACTTTTTGGCATCATGTTTGAACATGTTCAAATCAATCAAAACTTGACATATTTTAATATTTGTTTTTTAATTCTGTTATTTGATATGTTTTTTTAAACTATCTTTTTTTTAACAGAAATTTAAGGAAATTGGTTATAACCTTCTAGAAATGGCAGACCTCTCAGACTTTCAAAGAGGCCAAATTGGTGGTGCTCAAATGGCAGGCGCTAGTGTAACAGAAAGTGCCCGGATGTTTGGTGTCTCAAGAGGTAATGTCTCAAAAGTAATGACTGCTTTTGAAAGAGAAGGGAAAATGTCCTCAGCCAAGCACAGACAGATCTGGTCAAAAGTCGAAGTTGTCTGAGAGAGGCCATCGGACTCTAAAGCGAATTGTTAGAGCAGATCGCCACAACACAGCTCCTAAAATCACTGCAAAGCTCAATAGTCATGTACAGAACACAGTTTGCACAACAACTGTTCGAAGAGAGCTTCACAAATCTGGATTCCACAGAAGAGCTACAATGAGAAAACTTCTGCTCTCAAAGACAAATGTTTCAAAGCATTTAGAGTGGTGTAGAAACCACCAGAAATGGTCCCTCGAGCAGTGGCAAAATGTGATTTTCTCTGATGAATCACCGTTTACCATTTTTCTGACCTCCGGCTGTGTTTACATTTGGAGACAGCCAAAAGAATCATTTCATCCAGACTGCCTTCTGCCAACCATTAAACATGGCGGGGGTTCAGTGATGATCTGGGGTGCTATTTCTTGGAAATCCACCAGGCCAATGGTTTCCCTTCATGGAAGAATTAACAGCCATCACTATTTAGGAATTTTAGCCGACCAAAATCATCCTATGGTTCAAGAACTGTTTCCAAAGGGGGATGCCATCTTTCAAGATGATAATACACCAATCCATAGATCAAGAATTGTTAAAGAATGGCATGAGGAACATTCTAATGAAGTTCAGCATTTCATCTGGCCATCATAATCACCAGACCTCAACATTATTGAGCATTTATGGTCGATTTTACAGATTCAGGTAATTCAAGTAAGAAGTCAATTTCTACCACCATCATCTCTAAAAGAACTGGAGGGTGCTTTAACTAAAGAATTGGCTAAAATTCCTTTGGAAACAATTCACAATTTGTATGAATCAATACCTCAGAGAATTGAGGCTGTATTTGCCACAAAAGGTGGACCAACACCATATTAAAAGATATTTTGACGATTTTTCAAGGTGTTTCCATTTTTTGACCACCCCCTGTAGATGATTTGAATGAGTTGAATTATTGTATTACTGATTAAGATAAGGCAGTAAGAAATATAATAAATGTATATATATAAATCAATAACCAAAATAATTTTTTTTCATACCGGCTGTATTTGCCACAAGAAAACAAATGAACAAAAGCTATGTGTTTAATGGACCAATATATTATATCTTAATTTTAATATTGTCTCTCTCTTTTGTTTTGTAGATGTATTTATATTATTATGTGTTTGTGTATTTTTGTGTATTGTCTTTTTTTAATTTTTAAAATTCAATAAAAACTGTTTTTAAAAAACAATATTTAATGTAATATTTAATTAATCTAGTCATTTTGATATATACTCACTTAAAAATTATCAACTTTGTTTAACCTCATACGGTGGAATTTCTCTTTTCCTCTCTCTTCTGTCTTATATATAGATAAGTAAATTACCTCAATTTTTAACATTTGATTAATTTATATAAGATCTAAGGAAATTATTATTGCTTTATTACTTGTTATTTGTTATTCAATGAAGATAGCTAATAGAATATAATAGAGTACAGTAATACCTCGTCTTACGAACCTAATTGGTTCCCGGGGGAGGTTCGTAAGATGAAAAGTTCGTAAGATGAAACATTGTTTCCCATAGGAAACAATGTAAGATCAATTAATCCGTGCAACAAAAAAAAGAACGCAAAAAAATGCCGCCGCCCGGCTGTCACCTTTTGAAACAGCCGGGGGGCTTCTCAGCATCCTCCTGAACCTGAATGCCAAACCCGAACTTCCAGGTTCGGCGTTCGGGAGGTCGCCAAAAAGCCCCACCGCCCGGCTGTCACCTTTTAAAACAGCCAGGGGGCTTCTCGGTGGCCTCCCGAATGCTGAACCCGGAAGTTCAGGTTCAGGAGGACACTGAGAAGCCCCCCGGATGTTTTAAAAGGTGACAGCCGGGCGGCGGGGCTTCTCAGCAGCCTCCCGAACCTGAATTTTTGCCGAACTTCTGGGTTCGGTGTTCGGGAGGCCGCTGAGAAGCCCCGCCACCCGGCTGTCACCTTTTAAAACAGCCGGGGGGCTTCTCGGCGGCCTCCCGAACGCCGAACCCGGAAGTTCGGGTTTGGCGTTCGGGTTCAGGAGGACGCTGAGAAGCCCCCTGGCTGTTTTAAAAGGTGACAGCCGGGCGGCGGGGCTTCGCGGTGGCGGGTTCGTAAGAAAGAAAAAGTTCGTAAGAAGAGGCAAAAAATTTCTGAACCCCGGGTTCGTATCTCGGATGGTTCGTAAGACGAGGGGTTCGTATCATGAAGTACCACTGTATATACAATAGAGAATACAGTAATACTTCATCTTATGAAATTAATTGGTTCTGGGATGAGGTTCGTAAGGTGAAAAGTTCATAAGATGAAACAATGTTTTCCGTAGGAATCAATGGAAAAGCAAATAATACATGCAAGCCCATTAGGAAAATCCGAAACATTAAGGCTTAAAAAAAAAAGCAGCGGGCAGACGAAGTGGAGCCGAATGGAGTGGGGACAGAGGCAAGCCAAGGATGCAGTGGGCGAGACCATCTTGCTGCCAAAATGTGTCTGTGGGAGCCGCAGTCATCCAGAAGCCAAAAGTTCCACCCCCTCCTGACAGAAGCTCGCGAGGGGCCAAAGCCGGGTGTGGGGAAGGGCAGAACGTTTGACTTCTGGATGGACAGGGGAGCCTGGAGCCGCCACCTTCCCACCTGCCTGCCTTGCCGGTCACTCCCCCTCACCAAAGGTGCCCATTCCACCCACTACAAGGATACTGCAGTTCACCTCTCTCGCTTGCTCACTTGCTCTCCTACCAGCTGCAAAGACAAGCGTCACAGTCACCCCCTCCTGACAAAAGGAGATGAGGCAGTTTCTGGAAGCAAGTTTGAGGGGGGGTCACTAGCAGGAGTGTCGCCCAGCTGAATTACTTTACTTTAGTGGGTTAGTCTCCCCGGAGCAAGCCTGCACCTTAAGCAGGCGGCCCATGAATGGCTTTGGCTCTGAAGAGGAAATCCACGGCAGGGGGGAAGTTGCCACCATCCTGGCCATAGCAGCTAACACCACCACCAAGGTGGAAGTCCCCGCAACCCTTCCACAGCCGACGGTCAAGCTGGGAGTGATTTAGTCAGCTGCCGCTATGACAGCCGTGGGTTCAGCCAGTCCCCTTGGGACTGCAGGACCCGGTGCTGGGCAGTTATGCTGCTTACGGGAAGAGGGCAAGAGATGTAACTGAGCTGTGGGAAATGCAAGCTTCAGCAAACGAATCCAGAAGAGCATCTCGCAGAAGAAGGTGAAGATCGAGCTGGACAAAATTGTAAGTGTCTGAAATCTGCAGGGAGCTCCTGGATTTGGGATTAGCCCTCAAAGCCGCCACCACCAGTGCCAGATAACCTCAGTGGTGGTGGCTATGGTAAAAGAAGACAAAAGCGAACCAGTCACGGGGAATGAATGGGATGCCTCCAGCTCGATCTTCCTGGACGGGATTCCCCGCCTTGGGACTGGTGCTCTAAGCAAAAGGAGGCAGAGAATCCCAGTGGGGGCTGCAAGCAAATGGAAAATCCCAGCGGTGACAGTCGCAAGGCAGGGAAATCCCTGCGGCAGTAAGAATGTGCACACGCAGTAAGAGAGCACACACATCCGGGCTTGGGTTTGTAAGATGAAAGTGGTTCTTAAGACGAGGTAAACAAATCTTAAACCCCAGGTTCGTATCATGAAAAGTTCATATGAAGAGGCGTTCATAAGACAAGGTATCACTGTAGTTACTTATTATATTTAATATATTTAATATTATAGAATATATATATATATTGATATTTTACAAATCTACTGTATATTAATAGTATATTAACTACTAGTCTTATTGTTAAACTTTATAGAATATTATTTAATTATTTAATTCAGCACTCAATTATTATTTAATTTTATGTTGAAATGTAGAAATCACAGACATAGACACATGGTTTCCAGAATGCTTTGTCCATGTTGGAAATATCTCTCTGGCTGAGCAGAACTGTCTCATGTTGAAAAGCAAGTTCTCTCTTTCTCTATGGAATCATGTGGTGGAAATAATGCAGGGAGACAGAAAAAAAGAGAGGAACAAATCAAGTCAGTTGGAGCTAAGTCGGAACAAAATAATAAAAAGACAAAGTAGATAAAAAAATAAATAGGACTTGTAGAGAATTGGAACATTCACTGATAAATCTCGAAATGGATAGGTCATCTTATTTCTTGAGATTTCAAAATATTATGGAGACAAAAGATGAGAATATAGAAGATAGGATGGCAGAACTGATAGGAGAGATACTCCAAAGAGACAAAAATGAAATGAAAAAAGAGATTGATGAGGCATATCGCATACAAACTAATTACGCCAAGCACCACCATCTGCCAAGGGAGGTACATGTAAGATTCACGAGGAGAAAAATAAAAGATAGTATTTATATGGCTACAAGGGGACAGACTTGGACCTACAAAGGAAAAGAAAGAAACATCTTAAAACAAATACCAAGAAGAGTGAGGGAATGGAGAAGCAATTATAAATTCTTAGCCTTCACTTTAAACAAAAAAACATATAACATTCAGATGGATCATTCCTGAAGGAATGATAACATCATGGGAGGGTAAGAAATTTAGGATTGATAATATAGAAAGAGTGCAAGAGATAAATGATCAACTCTTGGCAATAGAAAAAGGAACAGAAACAGAAAGTGGAGATAGATGGGGGAGCGAGTCAGGAAGAAAGAAAGGAGGAGAAAGAAAGAGAAGAAAAGGACAAAACTAAGGAAACAGAGGGAAAAAGCCAGAAAGAGGAAGGGGTAAGGACAAGAACTCAAATGGCTGCAAAGACCATCAAATAGATAAGAAAAGAAATGCATAAATGTTCAATTTTATAAGAGCTCTGTTTTAAGAGAATGGTCTGAAACAGCTTATGTACAATTTTGTTCAGGAAACTATCTTTACTGCCCAAAAGCAATATCAGTAAATCAGACTAAATCCGACAGTTTCCATCATTTTCCAACCATAATTGATAGGGGGGGAAAGTTTCTTACTGTTTTGAGCCTGGAAGTGAAATCTGTGGCATCTCACTATGTAGTATAAGGCCACTGCATACTGCATTCAGTTTTGATCGCCATAATGCAAAAAGGATGTTGAGACTTTAGAAAAAGTGCAGAGAAAAACAACAAAAATGATTAGGGGACTGGAGGATAAAACATTTGAAGAAGGATTGCAGGACCTGGACATGGCTAATTTAAGGAAAAGAAGGACTAGGGGAGACATGATAGCAGCCTTCCAATATCTCAGGGGTTGCCACAAAGAAGGAGTCAACCTATTCTTCAAAGCACCTGAGGGTAGGACAAGAAGCAATAGGTGGAAACTAAACAAGGAGAGAAGCAACTTAGAACTAAGGAGAAAATTCCTGACAGTTAGAACAATACATGAATCCGTGGAACAACCTACCACCAGAAGCTGTGAATGCCCCAACACTGGAAGTTTTAAAGAAGATGTTGGATACCCATTTGTCTGAAGTAGTGTAGGGTTTCCTGCCTAAGCAGGGAGTTGGACTAGAAGGACCCTTCCAACTTTGTTGTTATAATTATACAAGGCAGTTAGAAAATGTTCTTAATTAATCTCTTTAGAGGAACATCTTCCCACCTTGTAGACAATGTTCTGATCTCCGGCTAAGGCCACTGGTAATTGGAATAAAGGATTGCTAAATGCATATATTTGTAAAACACCACATCATCTTTATTTTTCTTTCCTTTGTTCCACACTGAATCATCTCGGCAGGCAGCGATAATCATTTATCTTAAACTTTGGTATGCAAGGCAACATCAAAATCATCAAAACATTCCAGAAGTCATTCTAAGATTTATGGCTAGTCAGAGTTATCCCAGAGTCATAAAAACTGCAATTAAAAGCCCACCAGGCATAGCTTACATTCAGAACTGCTTGAAAGAAACCTCCATATTTCTTAATGCAGATTGATGACTCAACTCTTCTCTTCCTCTGACACCTGGACATGACGAATTAATTATTTAATTAAGTAACCCGCTCCTCTCCTTAATATTTCTTCCCTGACACTTGCTCTCTTCGCCTCTGCAAGTGTCTGAAATAAGGATTTATCCATCTAGCATCTGTTTCTCCTTCATTTGAATCTGAACCCATAGAAACATCCTGTGCTTGGTGTCCTACTTCTTCTGCCTCTAAGTCAGGCCCTACCACTAATTCAAAACCACTTTCTGAATCAGAATCTGAAAAATCCCCAAACTGAGCAGGAGTATACACAACAGACAGGTCAGTTTGACATGCCTTGATTGTTAATGAATTATCTACTTTCAGTCTCTCTAGGACTTTCAACTGACTTGCACCTTAAGGCGGTTGTTTTGATTTTTTTTGTTTTATTCTTGTTTCTGCAAAAACAAAAGTAACATCATTTAGCAGCAATTAAAAGCACTTTCAGTGAGACTTTAAAAAATACAATATCCAATTAGAAAAAGCCATACTTTTAAAAATTTGTACAGAAACAAGTTGCTGAATTTTTTTAAAACTGAAAATATGGTATCTGTACAATACATTTACAATAAAATTAGAAGGGAATTTGTCATTATTCTGCATAGAAACATTAAACATGACCAATTTGCTTTTAGTTACATACATGGCCTTGTAAATCGTCCACAAAAAGTCTGGAGAGTAGATAATCAGATAACAACTCTGCTAAGTATCAACATGCCATTTAAATAGTTGAGCTAGTTTCAAACTAGATTTTGCACTCTCTCTTCCTCAATCCCTCCCTTTCTTTCTTTCTTTCTCTAATCCTCCATCCCTCCCTTTATCTCTATTTCTCTCTGTCTCCCTCCCTTTCTCTCCCTTTCTCTCTCACCCTCCCTTTCTCTTTTCCTTCCTTCCTCTCTCATTTTTTCTCTTCCTCTCTCTCCCTCTTTCTTTCTCTCTCTTCCTCCCACCACCGGCACTTCCCTGGATCTACGCCTGTCTTGCCCTGCCACGAGTGCTGCCTTCCCCCACCATTCACCCCTCACTTGCCTCTCATGCTGGCTCCCTCTACCACCCGCGCTACCGCTGTTCACCCCAAGAGCGAGAGGTGAGTGAGAATGGCAGCTAGCGGGCGGTGGGGGGGGGGCAAATGGCAGTGGGCAGTGGTGAGCAAGCACTTACTTGTTTGCCCATTCCCGCGGGGGTGATGGGGGGAGCCGGCGCGAGAGGTGAGCGAGGGGCGAACTGTGGGGGAAGGCAGCACTTGTGGCAGGGCAGGGTAGTTGTAGGTCTGTGGAAGTGCCGGTGGCACATGGCACACCCGGCATCGCCACCGGAGCTAGGCTTTGTGCTACATGGCTGCTACTGGAACCACATTCCCCACCTTTTCGGCTGGGGCCCACCACTGCTTAGAGGGAACAGTGATGGGGACCCAAATTGTTGGGGGCAATATGCTTACTCTCTATAAACTGCTTAGAGGGTTCTTAATGCACTGTGAAGCAGTATATAAGTCTATTCTCTTCTCTTTCTCTCTCTTTCTCTCTCTCCTTCATTCCCTCTTTCTTTCTTTCTTTCTTTCTTTTCTTTCTTTCTCAGTACCTTTTCTTTTTCTTTCTGTGTCTTTAATTTTTTTCGGTGTCCTTTTTTCTTCTCTCTTTCTCACCTTTCTTTCTCTCTCTCTCTCTCTCACACACACATGCACGCGCACGTACACACACACACACAAATGGTAGAGACCAGCACTCGGACCATGCAGAGCTGTTGCTCCAGGAGCAGCAGCTTCTCCAGGCCTTCCAGGAGTGCTTCTACTGATGGGCTAATCCTCCCTCCCAAGCTTTTCACTGCAACTGAATTTTGGCTTTTGAGGCTGGCCTGATTTCCTTCTCCACTTCGGTGTGCTTTTTCTCCTCCATGTTGCTGTCATCAGAGGCTGATCAGAGCACACTGCCCCCCACCCCAGGCACTTGCCATCTCCCCAAGCCAGAAATATTAGTTCAGAGCAGAGACTACTATGCTCTCCAGCAGGAATGAGAAAATAAAGCTCCTTTTCTCAAGCGGTATGGGGTAGAGTTTAAGGTTAACCCAGAAGAGGTTGCAGCCTGGTGCTCTTCTAGTTCATGAAGAGGCAGCTCAGAGGAGCTGCTGGTCTCTCTCTCTCTCTCTCTCTCTCTCTCCTTCCTGGCAGGAATAGTAGGCTTCGTTAGCAGCTTCCTTACTGGGCTTGAAGAGGGGAGAAGGCAGAACTGTTGCTTGAGGCTGGAGAGCCACCCTGAAAGCATCCTTCTCCGGGCAGGGATGAAGAAGAGCAGCTGCCCTCCTCTTCCTGTGGCTCCTGCCCAGCACTTTCTCTTCTCTCTCCCTTTTACTCTTTGCCCGTTTACCCGTTGCAGAGAGTTCTTTCCTTCAGTGGTTCTTTTTCTTGCCTCTACACAGCTATGTTAACTTTGTCCTTAAAGACTGCTCTGCACTTTTTGATCTTTCTTGGATGCAGGGAAAAGCAATCACATAAAGAGACTGAGCCTGCTGCTGAACGTGGAAGCTTGGAGGCTTCTTTTCCACCCAGCTGGTGGCTCAGGGTGCCCAAAATTCTGCACATGCGCAGAAGGAAATAAACTGAAAAAAATCCCATTTTTAATTTTTTTTTTTTTTTAAATATGGTGGTGCCCGCAGACCATCACTGACTGATCTAGTTATGTGATGTCATAGAGGCATCATTGGAGGATTGCTATGGTTCAGGCAAATTGGTCTGAACCAGGAGGAACCCACCCCTGCCTTATGGAATTTGGTGAGTTTGACCTTCCCCTCCCCCCAAATGTCCTGATTTTTTAATGGAATAGCGGGACAGCCAGCAGCTAGGGGAGAGCAGGAGGGGAACACCCGGGGTTCTTCAGAGGATCTTCTCCAGGTGAACCTGCAGGCTCCTGAGCCAGACCAGACCTGTCGGGCTAGACTGGGGAGGCTTAGAAGGGATGCCGCCACCTGGGCAGAAGAAGCAGCCGCTCCGGCACTGCAGGGACTCCTCGGGGCATTTTAAGACTGGGAGAACTTTTCCTGCCTTTTTTTCATTCCTGAGCCCAGCCCTCGCTCACCTCGCCGCCACCGCCACACCACCTCAGCCCACCACTGACTTGCCGCAGCCCCGAGGCCAGGCCTGAAAGGAGGGTGGCTGGGGGCTTTGCCTTTGCTGGGGCTGGAAGATGTGAGCTGGCAGGGGCTGCTGGCATCAGAGTACCCGCTTTAGCATCCCCCACCCAGGTCCTCGCCTTCCCCTGGTGAGCTGGGCTGGCCCCAAGAACGGGAGATGCCTTGCATGCCCCCTGCACTGCCGCCCATCACCTCCTGCAGGACCCCATGTCCCTGGAAGGTAGCGTTGGGGGGAGAATTGAGGGGACTCTGTGCCCCTTCTTGGATTGGCCTTCCTTCCTTCCTTTTCCTCCCTTCCTTCCTTTCTCTCCTTCTTTCCTTCCCTCCTTTCCTCCCTCCCTCCCTCCCTCCCGAGGTCAAAAGCTCAGGAGAAGCTCGGGTTTTCCTCGCTAAATCCTAATGTTGCTCCAGCCGCAATCTATGCTCCGCTTAACTCCAGTTTGTTAGGGATGCGAAAATGGGCCCAGCATCCCTAACAAACTAGGAAGCCGAACACGGGAAGCCGAATCTAGCCATTTGCAATCGCGCGCATTGGGTGAAACTTCTCTGAAGCTCGTACTCATCTGCCCATCCGCCCAACCTCCAGTTGCACCATCTCAGGATCTGGCCTAGCGGTAGAACCCCTTCACACCACCATCTCCTGGGGTTAAATTCAACCCCCTCCCCAGAGTCTGTCTGTCTGTCTTTCTTTCTTTCTTTCTTTCTCTTTCTTTCTTCCTTTCTTTCTCTCTCCCCTCCCTCCCTTTCTTATTTCCTCTTTTCTTTCTTTCTCTCTCCCGCCTTCATTTCTTTGTCTCCTTCCTTCCTCTCTCTCCTTCCTTCCTCTCTCCCCTCCCTCCCTTCCTTCCTCTTTCCTTCCTTCCTTCCTTCTTTCTTTCTTTATAGCAATAGCATTTAGATTTATATGCTGCTTCATAGAAAAAAAGAGAGAGGAAAGAAAAGAGAGAAAGAAAGAGGGACATGGAGAGAGAGAGAGAAAGGAAGAGAGGAAGGAAGAGAAAGAAAGAGGGACAGAGAGAGAAAGAAGGGAGGGAAAGAAAGAGGGAGGGAGGAAGAGAAATGGAGGAAGAGAGATAGAGAGAAAAATATTTTTTTTGCTCCATATAAACCAAATTTTTAATCAAGCCCCCCCCCAATGGTGTCCCTCTTTAACAATGTAAAAATCTTGTCACTTTAATTTAAGGCCGCGTTCAAACACACCAAATTTCTTGGCAGCCTATTTATCTTGGTATATACCTTCGAGGGACCTACGTTCAACAGGAAAGGGTCTGTTGTCTGTTTCAGAGATACACATATCAACATCAAAACTGTGGGCTTCCAAGATCTGGCCCTTTGTCTGTGGAACAGACTTCCCTTAGAGCAGTGGTTCTCAACCTTTCTAAGGCCGCGACCCCTTAATACAGTTCCTCGTGTTGTAGTTACCCCCAACCATAAGTCTAGCGCAAATTCTCCCAACAGAGCTTTGAGCTGATTGGCAGGAAGGTCAGAGAGACGCCCCCACTGTAAACACCTGGCTGGTCGGATTGTAAAAATATGTTCCAGGATGCCAGAATAGAAGCTTTAGTTCCTAATGCCAGGGAAATTTGTCTTTTCCCAGGGTCTCAGGTGACCCCCGTAAAATGGTCATTCGACCCCCAAAGGGGTCCCGACCCCCAGGTTGAGAACCACTGCCTTAGAGCTTCGTGTAGAGGAGAATTTTCTCCTTCATAAGGCATTAAAAACATTCCTTTTTGATTCACCAGATTGAAACATCCCTGTCTGCAGATCAATAAGAGGAGAAGACATTGGAGATGTTGGGAATGTTTTAATAAGTCCATGGGTTTTTTTAGCTGTGTTTTTGATATGTATTACCTAACAAGTATTATTGTCTGTCTTTATCAATTGGTCTGTTGTTATGCCCTTTGCTAAAAGAGCATTATAAACATTGTTGTTGTTATTATGATGGTGATGGTGATGATGATGTGCATAATAATTATATGATTATTATCATTTTTCACCAGAAATCTGGCCTCTAGCAATGAAAAAGGGGACCTAAAAGGCAATGCCTCCTTTTTTTACCAAAGATCCACTTGACAAGGCTTTCCACCTTCTGGGCCCAGAAAAGAGGCCAGAAGGTCACATGTGGCTCACTGGGCCTCTTTTCTCATCAGCAAAGTGCTTGAAGATTGCATCCCTTTAGGCATAGGCAGCCCTTTTCAAAATCATTTGCCAGTAAGAACAGATTTCAGGAAAATATATAGAACTCACTTATATTTCTTATAAAAAAAAATATTATGGTATTTTATGTATCATGGATGGATCTCACTGAAATTAAACATAGTACAGTACTAATAAAAAAAAATCTAAAATGCAAATCAAATAATCTATCAAAAACTGTATTTTATTAACTGCATGCCAAACAGTCTGAACATGCTGTTTTTTAAATAAATCCACAGGCTGAAAAAAAGTACAGTTACTTTAAGAGTTATATTGATTTTAATTGATTGACTTCCCCAAACATTTGTGTGTATTTTCAGGATCATGCAGAAAATTTTAAAAAGAGGTGGCTTTAATTAATATTAGGCCAAGAAAGAAGAAGAAACAAAGAATACATATTTATAACCTGAATATCCTGCATGTTGAGACAATGCTCTCTTCTATTTTTCCTTTGAAGATGCTGTTCTCATAAGCAACATTTTTCCCTTGCATTATTTTGTGGCCTGGCCTGTCTGACTGGGAAATTCAGAAACTTCTTTAGAACATTTGCAATTAAGTTTCTTTTCACCTGTTTTGATGTGTAAAATGTTTATTTCGGAAACATACCATATTTTTGGGAGTATAAGAAGCTTTGGATTATAAGACACACCTACCCCTTTTTGAGAGGAAAATAAGAAAAAAAATCTGCCTCCCAGCAATTGGCCTCCTTACAGTAAACAGAAAACAGCCCATTTCAGCTTCAGCACAGCTTGATTAGCACAAGAGCTAATTGTCGGTTGTATCAGCCTTCCAACAATCAGTGGTTTGAGGCTGCAAAGGATGCCATAGCCAATTGCCACCTCCATGTGTTCCATTTACAGTGGGTGGACTGTACTCAGTGTATAGGACACACCCAAATTTTCACCTCCTTTTAGAGGGGAAAAGTGCTGTAATTGTCCTTTTTGGTTTACATTCTATTCACTGGCTATAAACCAGGAGGCCCTGAATTCTAGTCCTACCTTAACCATGAAAGCCAGCTGAATGACCTTACCAGTCAGTCTCTTTCAGTCCAATTCACCTCACAGGTTGCTTTTGTGGGAAAAATAAGAGGAAGAGGTGTTCCACCCAAAGTTATCTTATAAAGAAGATAGGTGGCATAAACTTTTAATAAATTATTAAAAAATAAATGTTTGCTACCTTAAGTTAGTTGAAAAAACAATAAAGGTTGGATATAAACAAAATTTAAATGTTTGCCCAGAGTTCAGCTATTACATCAAATTCTTGGTAGATGGAATTCTGTTGTACTTTCAAAGGGAGGTACAATATTTTGCCAAGTATAATATTTATCATCTTCACATAGAGATGATATAGAATAAAACTCACAACGTTAGAACATGTTTTTGAATTATTTTTATGTTTTACAAAAGATTTGAAGTTTAAAATTTAAAGTATCAATTTAAGTAAAAATTATTACCTTAAAATGATTATTCAATGTATGCACAAATGACTATACTATTCCTTTTCGAGTAAGCAACATTATGTTGGGTGCAGAAATACTAAAATAAATAAAAGGGGTAAAATAATAAAAAAGGAAAGGTAATGTAGGTAGAACAAACCTAGCTCCATACTATTCAGGTTCCCCCCCATATTTTCCATTCAGTGTTTGCCTTTGAAACTATCCTGAAAACTGATTTCAAGGATGTTCACAGTATATTATCCTTTGCTTTTCTTATGTGGCTTTCTCATCTTGAGGATCTCATCTACTCCATTCAACCACAACCTCCTTCACCTTCTCTTCCAAGATAATTTATCTGTAATATTTTTCTGTTTTGTAGGTTAATTCCTCACCTATTCTTTTTTAACAAATCATCCCAATGTACATCTTTATAGTAACCACTAACTGGTATTTAATCAATTTTAATTCAGAAACAATTTTTAGCACTCTTTAATTTACACACACACAGTGAAAATGGAGCCTCAACAAGTGATGTTGAGCTCACCATGCCCCCTCCTGCACCCCTCCCCCTTAACCACCCCCTTAACCACAACCCTACTGTGGCCCTCAATGAAACCACGTTTGACACCCTTGCACTAAAGCAACTGCATTCAGCTTATTTTTATGTTTTTCCTGCACTTATTTCTATCATGCATTCTACACACCCTTCCAGACCCAAGCAACACCACTTGTACACAGGGCCATTTCTTTATTATTTGTATATCCTTTTTAATTATTAAGATTCATTGAATATTCAGTGAAGCACTTTTTCTGTATGATCCTTTTACCAGTTATTTTAAAATCTACTTCCAGATCAGTCTGAGTTTGTCCTGTAATATTTGTTTCTCTTAATTAATATCTATACACAGTCTAATATAGCAAAATAGTTTTGCTCCATTCTATATAAGTAGCTCAATTTAAGTGTTCTTCCCTTATGTAATTAAGTTCCTTCTGGTTCTCAGTATTGTCTTCAAAATTCTATCTTTTTTAAAGAATCCAAAACATTTTCCCATAGGAAGAATTCTTATAATTAATACCAAAATCTTATTTCAAATTCATCTAAACTCTTAGTCAGTTTTATAATTATTCAAAGTAAATGATCTAATTATTCTTTTGCTGTGTATTCCCTTCCCCTCTCATATTTTTAAGTCTTTAAACTTGTATTTGAAACTTATTTTGCTAAGGATTAAAAGAAACTTTCTTGTTACCATAAAACTTGTTGATCCAAAAGTTCCTAATAGCTGAAAAGCAGTTAATTCCAAAAATTATTGGAAAAGGAAATATACAAACATAGCGCACTTTTAAAAGTTTGAACAAAATGGCTTTCTCTCATCTTCTACAGCTCTAATCCAGATGACATGCTGTTTTACAGTCGGTCTGTTCATAAGAAACAACTTTTGGACTACAGTACTTCAAGGTCCTTGTTGTAGAGGAAGTACAAAGAGCTGGTCTACTTGCCAGTTCTTCATTCTGTTGCAGTGATTGTCATTTGTACACAAAGACATTATGGAGGCAATATCAAATGCATCACTACAAACCCAACATTCCTCATATTGAAAGATAGCCTTATTTTTCTTAAATATTAGTTTAACATTATGGATAGATATCCATTCTTAAAAGCTAGAGTTTCAAAAATTAAATATGTGCATTTAACTTTATACAGAATTAAATAATAAATTGAGATATTTGCAAAATATGCCATTATGAGATTATAAACGATTTTAATGGGGCTACTGCCTCTGAGGGTCTTTTACGGCAGTGTAATAACTCCCAAGCATCATCACCTCTATTTGTAAAATTAGTTTGAAACAAATTCTATGGCTGACAAGCTTTGATCTTGTTTACACTAGAAGATTCTGCATTTATATATTCATCCCTCAAAAAAGAAAAGAAAGAAAACTCCCCACCCTCAAGCTTTCATTAAAGTATTTCACTACAATCCCGGGGAAATTAAAACTGCCCAGCTATTTTAAGGGATTCAGCATTTAGGAAGGAAATTGGGCTTCTTTTCAGAAACACACTGGAGGCATGAATCGACTTTTCGGATTCTTGATTATACAGTATAAGCAAAATCCTTTCTTTGACGGTGGACGGTACACAATCTGAGTTTGTTCTGCAAGCCCGCTTTTGCCTTTAACCAGACAAAAATGTGGTGGGCCGCCGCTTGCCCTTGAAGTCATTCTTCGGTTGCTGCATTCGCACCGGATAGTCACATAATATACTGCTCACACCAGGCTTCGTCTAAATTTTCTGTTATAGCATGGTGAGGAACGTGTCCCTTGCGTGAACCAAAGTAGTATTGGAGCTTGAAGCGAATTATGGACTACAGTATTGTCGGACAGTAACTGTAACCATTTTACTACAGCTTGTATTATTCCCAAAGTTTAGCTACTCTAACAAGTGCTACGGCTCAGTTCTCCATTTCAGATCCAAGAATGCCGGTTCAGCATTATTTAACAGCTCTGCCTTTAGAAAAAATTTCTACCCAGCAGAATGGGAAGGTATTTTACACTACTGCAGCCAAAGGTCTATCTTACAAACTATTTGTGAACGTTATAATATCAAGCACCCAACCTTATACTTACTCTATCTCTAATCGTTTTAGGAATAATTTGGTCGATACCTACACATGGGGATATGTTCTGGTGCTTTAATAATCAGCAGTTGCTCCTGATTCGCTAATTTGTTTAGGCAACAGATCCGGTTCGTTGGGCCTCCGAAAGAAAACACCTGCCTATAAATATTGCATAGCTTCCCTGTCTGGCAAACTGAACAACAAAAAATCGTTGTTATCCTACAACACAGCTCCCCAACGGGACGGCAAACTAAAAGATTGCCCTTGTCTGTGCCCCTCTCTCTCGGCCTCGGGGACGGAAGTTGCCTGTTTAGTTGGATGCCAGGCGAGAGCCAGCAATAACTTTCCACTCCGCACTTACCCTCTTTTTAGACGCCCCGAGCTCTCACAGAAGGCAGGCAGCTCAGAATTCAACTAGAGTGGGAGTCCGGTGTGAATGAAACGCCACACGCCCAACCAATTGGCCCAGTAGATGCCTGCCAGCTGCCCCACCGCCAGGTGCAATTTAATTGAGCAGTTTCATTCAAGGCAGCGCAAGAGTCTTTTTCAAACTAACTATGGAGACCAAGGGTGCTCAGTCCGGCGACTACAAATCCACCAGCGGGTAAGATTACTCGAGGGGGAGCATTTTAGACTTTCTTTTAAAAGGAGAGGAGTTGGAGATATGAGAAAGAACAATGGGGAGAGGCTTGTCCTGGTTTTTATTCCTCTCGGCTGCAAGGCAGGGTAGAACAAGCAGTGTATATCAGGGACATTTCGCAGACGGCATTTTGACGGAGAAAAGCCGCCTTCGGGTCTTGCATTTTCAACAGACAGTATTATTTCAGGGGCTAGTATATTTAGATTCGTAGTTATTCTGTTCTTAATGTTTCTTGCAAAAAGCCCGCGCACTTGCACGCGAGCCCTTTCTGATCACAGTACTTACAACTCGTTCTGGGTTTTTATTACCTTACCTAATTGTTACAAAAACTAGCAATAGGCTACGTTCTCAAAAACGAAGGCGCTACCGCTCCTCAGAACAGTCAAATCTGGACTCGGGAGGGTCTCTCCCCGCTTCTCTTCTGCGTTCTTTCACTCCGCCTCTTCAGCTGTTGATAGTTGAGGGTGGAGTGGAGTTGGAGCCTGGCCGGCAACTGAAAGGGAGCAAGTGGAAGGCAAGTGGAGTTTTTTCCTTACTTAAGGCGGTAGGAGACATGAAGCTGGGTCACGGCAAGCAGCTGCGCTTAAGCAGAAGGAGCTTTTTGGCCCAGAAACCGTCTCGCTTCGCTCCTATGTCACGCGGACTAACCAGTGATTGGGGAAATATACGAAGTTTAGTGTTACCATGACACCATAGTTTAAAGGATTCCAGGAGCTGCAATTCAATGTGGCATATTAGTTATTGGTGGGCTGGGATAAAGGGATATTTATATTTAAGTTCATTCTTAACCATGAACTTTGTTTAACTATAAAAATAGACATGCTTCATGTATTTGATTTAGTTCTCTTGAAAGGAACTCTTTCATACAACAATGAGAGAACAGTTGATGCATATATTGTTTTATGACAATAAGATAAAAATACATGATTTGATATTGTACAAATGTTAACTGTATCGTTTAAATTGTTAAGACAAGAGCATAAACTTGTAATAGAAAAATTAAAAAAGTATGCACTAATTTTTTATAATAAACAAAAAAATTAGCCAGGCTGAAAATTGTTTTCCTTGTTTTGTAATTGATTAGTAATTAATTTAGTAATTGAAAGTATCATGCATCTACTGTTCAAAATCTTAAATATTTAATCATGGTTTAAAGAAGAGATGCCTTTTAATAATAAGGTGTTTAAATGTTAATAATATTTATTGTCTTCTGTGTAAAAGCATACAAATATGCGACAATGTGAGAATAGCTTTGGAATGACTACAGTACTGATTTATTTATTTTTAAAACCATAGACAAAAGTACTTAAAATAATACCAATTTTTTCAACAATGTGTAGGCTTCCAATCTCTCTGATTTGACTGTGAACTAAATATTTTAGTATAAAATTCTACATTAAACTTTAGTTTTCCAAATATTGCCTGAGGTAGTGATTTTGAAAAAGTAACCTTGTTTTATTTAAAAAAGCTTTAATGACATAAAGCATAAAGGCATAAAAGTCCAATTAATAAATAATAATAAATAAAATATATTATTTATTTCAAAAAGCTTTAATGACTCATAGTAGTCTTTATTTTTCTAAGCAGAACTCTAATATAATTATGGTTTACTCAATTGAACATTAATGTGGTATGGAAATACTAGTTTCTAATTATGAATACGAAGTAAGCAATGATCAAGCAGTATTTGGAAGAACAAATTCAGTTGAAAATTCTTATAGTTATAATTTTTTAAAATATTTATAAAAATTATTAATAGTTTTATTTACAAGAATATATACAATAAACACAACAACAATACAAATAGCAATACAATATTAGACAAAGAAAAGAAAATATGGGGGGGGGAGACAAACATCCCTGGATTGTACAATGAACAGTATACAATAATAATGAACAAATAATAAAAATCAGACGGGATCTGTATCAGAAATTTATTTATTTATTTATTATTTATTTATTATTTAGATTTGTATGCTGCCCCTCTCCGCAGACTCGGGGCGGCTCACAACAAAGTGAAAAACAATTTATAACAAATCTAAATTTCTACTAAAAACATTTTAAAAACCCCATTTTCTAAACACACATACATACACACATACCATTCATAAATTGTATATGCCCGGGGGAGATGTCTCAGTTCCCCCATGCCTGACGACACAGGTGGGTCTTAAGGAGCTTATGAAAGGCAAGGAGAGTAGGGGCAGTTCTAATCTCCGGGGGGAGTTGGTTCCAGAGGGTCGGGGCCGCCACAGAGAAAGCTCTTCCCCTGGGGCCCGCCAACCGACATTGTTTAGTTGACGGGACCCGGAGAAGGCCCACTCTGTGGGACCTAATCGGTCGCTGGGATTCGTGCGGCAGCAGGCGGTCTCGGAGATATTCTGGTCCAGTGCCATGAAGGGCTTTAAAGGTCATAACCAACACTTTGAATTGTGACTGGAAGTTGATCGGCAACCAATGCAGACTGCGGAGTGTTGGTGAAACATGGGCATAGCTAGGTAGGCCCATGACTGCTCTCACAGCTGCATTCTGCATGATCTGAAGTTTCCGAACACTTTTCAAAGGTAGCCCCATGTAGAGAGCATTACAGTAGTCGAACCTCGAGGTGATGAGGGCATGAGTGACAGTGAGCAGTGAGTCCCGGTCCAGATAGGGTCGCAACTGGTGCACCAGGCGAACCTGGGCAAACGCCCCCCTCGCCACAGCTGAAAGATGGTTCTCTAATGTGAGCTGTGGATCGAGCAGGACGCCCAAGTTGCGGACCCTCTCCGAGGGGGTCAATAATTCCCCCCCCAGGGCAATGGAAGGACAGATGGAATTGTCCTTGGGAGGCAAAACCCACAGCCACTCCGTCTTATCCGGGTTGAGTTTGAGTCTGTTGGCACCCATCCAGGCCCCAACAGCCTCCAGACACCGGCACATCACTTCCACTGCTTCGTTGACTGGACATGGGGTGGAGATGTAAAGCTGGGTATCATCAGTGTACTGATGATACCTCACCCCATGCCCTTGTATGATCTCACCCAGCGGTTTCATGTAGATATTGAATAGCAGGGGGGAGAGGACCGACCCCTGAGGCACCCCACAAGGGAGAGACCTCGGAGTCGACCTCTGCCCCCCCACTAACACCAACTGCGACCGACCGGAGAGGTAGGAGGAGAACCACTGAAGAACAGTGCCTCCCACCCCCAACCCCTCCAGCCGGTGCAGAAGGATACCATGGTCGATGGTATCGAAAGCCGCTGAGAGGTCAAGAAGCACCAGGACAGAGGATAAACCCCTGTCCCGGGCCCGCCAGAGATCATCCATCAACGCGACCAAAGCAGTTTCCGTGCTGTAACCGGGCCTGAAACCCGACTGCTGGGAACCTAGATAATCGGGTTCTTCCAAGGATTGCTGGAGCTGGAGTGCCACCACCTTCTCGACAACCTTCCCCATAAAGGGAAGGTTGGAGACTGGCCGGTAGTTATTAAGTACGGCTGGGTCCAGGGAAGGCCTCTTGAGGAGGGGGCGCACGAGCGCCTCTTTATAGGATGATGGAAAGGATCCCCTCCCCAAGGAAGCGTTGATAATCTCCTGGACCCAGCTCCGTGTCACCTCTCTGCTGGCCGAAAGCAGCCAGGAGGGACACGGATCCAGTAGACAGGTGGCGGAACTCACAGCTCCAATGGCCTTGTCCACTTCATCAGGTGTCACCAGATCAAACTCTTCCCAGACAGGTGGACAAGTACGGGCCCCAGTCACCTCAACTGACTCGTTGTCAGCCGACTCTGTTTTCCAATTGGAGTTGAGGTCCGCCCGGATCTGAGCGATTTTATCAGCGAAAAACGTGTTAAAATCCTCGGCACTACTCTGCAAGGGCTCCCCAACTCCCCCCTGATTAAGAAGGGAGCGGGTCACCCTAAACAGAGCGGCCGGGCGGGATTCCGCTGATGCAATCAAGGCGGCATGGTACGCGCATCTTGCCGCCTTGAGCGCCACTTTGTAAGTCTTAATAAACGCTCTTACAAGTGTTCGATCAGATTCAGACTTACTCTTCCTCCATCGCTTCTCTAGAGGCCTCTTCTGGTGTTTCAACTCCCGGAGCTCCTCGTTGAACCATGGAGCTCTACGGGGTCTAGCGCCATGGAGAGGTCGCAAAGGCGCAATCCGATCAAGAGCCTCCGCTGCAGCCTTGTTCCAGGCTTCCGCAAGAGACTCCGCCGAATTGTGGATGAGTGCATCTGGAATAACCCCAAGCGCCGTCTGAAAGCCCTCTGGGTCCATCAGGCGTCTGGGGCGGAACATCTTGATTGGTTCCGCCTCCCTGCGGGGAAGGATTGGAGCCAGGAAGTCAAGCCGTAGTAGAAAATGATCTGACCATGACAAAGGCAACACTTCTAAGCCCCTTAGTCTCAGACCATTGCTCAATTGCTCAGAGAGGAATACCATGTCGGGTGCGTTTCCTCCCTCGTGAGTTGGACCCTGTATTACTTGAGTCAGGTCCATGGTTGCCATGGTGGCCATGAACTCCTGTGCCAGTCCAGAGGCTTCGCCGAGTGACGGCAGATTGAAGTCCCCCAAGACAATAAGTCTGGGGAACTCCACCGCCAATCCGGCTACCTCCTCGAGCAGCACAGGCAGGGCTTTTGACACGCAGCTGGGAGGCAGGTACGTGAGAAACAAGCCCACCTGAACCCCTAAGTCCAACTTCATCAAGAGAGACTCACAACCCGCAATCTCTGGAGCAATGAGTCCACGTAGGCAAAGGCACTCCCTGGCTATAATAGCCACTCCTCCCCCCCTTCCCTGGGGTCGAGGTTGATGCCATATCTGAAACCCAGCTGGGCAAATTTCAGAGAGAGGAACTCCTCCCTCTGGGCCCAGCCAGGTTTCAGTAACACATGCCAGGTCGGCCTCCTCATCCAGGATTAAGTCCCGGATGAGGAGAGCTTTATTTACCACCGACCTGGCATTAAGCAGCAGCAACCTGAGCCCAGGGCCAGAATTACACTCATCACCAGTACCCAAGATTGAGCTCACAGAGCCAGAACAAGGGACCGTTATTAAGCAACGGTCCCTCGTTCCCCTGGAACGGCTAACTCTGTGGCCCCCACCATATCTGCCTCTCCCCAGCAACACCGGAATATTCTGACCCTCTGTCACCCCAGAGATTAGTGCCCCCTCCCCTCCTGCCTCTCCGGCGTCAGGTGGGCCAAGTCTATCATTCATACTGTTTCCATTTATCACATTCATACCATAATCCCACCCGCCCCAACCATTACATTCATACCAATCATTCGTCCCATATCTACCCCAATCATCCATTAATTACGAAACCCCCTAGCAATATTAAAATGAATTAAATTAATAATAATTAAAATACTAATAATATATATCACAATATAAAATAGAGAATAAAAAAGTTCATAGATTAATAGTTAATAGTATGCTCTAAATATTCTCTATAGCCCATTACCTTATACTGTAACTAAAAATTACATTATATACCGTATTTTTCGCTCTATAAGACGCACCTGCTGATAAGATGCACCTAGATTTTAGAGGAGGAAAATAGAAAAAAAATATTTTGAGCCAAAAAGGGGAGAGGAAGAGAGGAAGGAGTGAAAGAAGGGAGTGAGGGAGGAAAGAAGGGAGGAAGGAAAAGGAAAGCAAGAAATGGAGGGAGGAAAGGAAGGAAGGAAGGAAAGAAAGAAAGAAAGGGGGAAGGGACAGGAACAGAGGAAGGAAGCAAGGAAACTTATGAAAGGGGAGAGTAAGAGAGGAAGGACTGAAGGGAGGGAGGGAGGGAGGGAAGAAGGTAGGAAGGAGAAAGAAAAAAATAGAGGAAGGGAAGGTAAAAGAGAGAAAGAAAAAGAGCAAGAAAGAAAGCAAGAAAGAGAGAAAGAAAGAAAATGAAAGAGAAATAAAAATAGAGAGGGGGAATGAAAGAAATGGAAGGAGGGAAGGAAGGAGAGAAAGCAAGAGAAAGAAAGCAAGAGAAAGAAAAAAGAATGAAAGAGCAAGAGAACAAGAGAGAAAAAGAAAGAAAGAGAAAGAAAGAAAGAAAGAAAGAAAGAAAGAAAGGCAACTTCAAAGAAAGGCTCACTGAGCATCTCTCACTCTCTCTCTCTTTCTATCCCTCTTTCTTTCTTTCTCTTCCTTTCTCTCTCTCCTCTTTATCTCCTCTCTCCCTCCCTCTCTCTTTCTCTCCCCCCTCTCTCCCCCTTTCCCTCTCTTTTTCTCTCTCTCCCTCTCTTGCTATCTCTCCCCCCTCTCCCTCTCTCTTTCTCTCCCCCCTCTCCCTCTCTCTTTCTCCCTCTCCCTCTCTCTCTCTCCCCCTCTTTCTCTCTCTTCTTCTCACTTTCTCTCTCTTGTTTTCTTTCTGTCTCTTTTGCTTTCTCTCTCTCTCTCACTCTTTCTCTCTTTTTTTCTTTCTCACGCTCTTTCTTTCTCTTGTTCTCTCTCTCTTGCTATCTCTTTCTCTCCCCCCCTTTCTCTCACTCTCACTTTCTCACTTTCTATCTTGCTGTCTGTTGCTCTCACTCACTCTCATTCTCTCTCCGTTCTTCTCAGCGGTGACGGGGCCGGCGAAGGTGATATTCAATGTCGGGGGCGTCGGGCGATTGCGCGCGCTCCCTATCTCCCTGCTAGCCCACTCGGAATATTCAAAATAAGAAAAACCTTTGCCGGCAAAGGCTTTTCTTATTTTGAATATTCCGAGTGGGCTAGCAGGGAGATAGGGAGCGCGCGCAACCGCCCGTGCGCCCCCGACATTGAAGACCTCCGCTGAGAAAAGCCTTTGCCGGCATTTCCTCTCGGCGTCAAGGAGGCGCAGCGGCGGGCGGAGAGAGGGAAGGGGGGGCAGCGGCATCCCTCCTGGCCTTGGCGGGCCGCCCGACCCTCCCCACCTCCTGCAAATGCGGCGGGCGGCAGGGGGAGAGCTAGGAGCCGGTTCTGGCGGGCGCGGAGCTTGGCTGGCTGGCTGGCGGGGGGAGCGCTGCTGGTGGTGCGGAGGGAGACCCTCCTCCGGGAGGGAGGGGGCCAGGCAGCAGCTAGCCAGCCAGCCGGCGGGATGACGCTTCCGAGTTCGCAGCCTCCCCCCCCCTCCCTGCCTGCATCTTCGCTCCATAAGACGAGGCTGATTTTTCTTCCTACTTTGGGAGGAAAAAACCTGCGTCTTATGGAGCGAAAAGTACGGTATAAATAAGAAGTAAAGTTGAGTGTAACATAGCATAAAAATATTTTAAGAGGGTATCTTTAATTTTTGTCTATAACATATTTCAGTACTGAAGCAATTTAAACACCAGACTATTATATTTAAATATATACATACAAGTGTGTAATAAGTTTTAAGCAGTTATTGGTCGGATTTTTCTTTTTTCCAACCAGCGGTAAAAGGAATCCCAACACAGATTATTCATCATTTCTAAATTCCAGAGTTAATTTAGTCATTTCTGCACAATTTCTAATTTTTTTCCAATAAACCTGTGATTTTTTACATTGCCACCAAAGGTGGAACTAAGTGCCTTGTTCTTTTTGACATTTCCAGCAAGTGGGAGACAATTTTTTATTTACTTTTGCTAGTTTTATAGGGGTGGTGTGCCACCTATAGAACATTTTGACTATATTCTCTTTATATGGAATAGCTAGCGTCATTTTAAATTCCTGCTCCACATAAGTTGCCATTCTTCAGATTTAATTTCTTGTTTAAGATCATAGTTCCATTTTTTAATGTTAGTTTTTATTTTGGTTGTATCTAATTCCTTAGTTATTAGGCAGGAATAAAAAAATTTAATTAATTTTTCCTGTGGTCCAGTAAATATTTTATCTAGCAAATTATCTTTTTCAATGCCTAGCGTATTTTTATGTTTAGAGAATTTTGATTGAATTTGTAAATATTCCCACCATTCTGCCTTTTGGCCTGTAGATTCCAATTGAAGTCTTGATTTAATTTCTCTGTTAGAGTTCATTATATCCTTATATCTTATTATGCTATTATTTTTATGTAGATTGGGGTGCACATTTATAAAAATTATTAATAGTTTTATTTACAAGAATATATACAATAAACACAACAACAATACAAATAGCAATACAATATTAGACAAAGAAAAGAAAATATGGGGGCGGGGGGAAAGACAAACATCCCTGGATTGTACAATGAACAGTATACAATAAAAATGAACAAATAATAAAAATCGGATGGGTGAACGGCAGATCTGTATCAGAAATTTGTGCTCTAAATATTCTCTATAGCCCATTACCTTATAACTGAAAATTACATTATATATAAATAAGAAGTAAAGTTGAGTGTAACATAGCATAAAAATATTTTAAGAGGATATCTTTAATTTTTGTCTATAACATATTTCAATACTGAAGCAATTTAAACACCAGACTATTATCTTTAAATATATCTTTTTCAATGCCTAGCGTACTTTTATGTTTAGAGAATTTTGATTGAATTTGTAAATATTCCCACCATTCTGCCTTTTGGCCTGTAGATTCCAATTGAAGTCTTGATTTAATTTCTGTTAGAGTTCATTATATCCTTATATCTTATTAGGCTATTCTTTTTATGTAGATTGGGGTGCACATAGGCTTCTAAGGATATATACCATGTTGGGATTTGTTGTACATTGTGTTGCTGTTGCTGTGAGCCGCCCCGAGTCTGCGGAGAGGGGCGGCATACAAATCTGATTAAACTTAAACTTTATAAGTTTGTTTCCTGATTTTTTGCCAGGTATTTAATAAAGGACTTCTGATAAAATGGTTAGTAAAGTATTTGTGGGTTTTCAATCTATCCTCCCATAGATAAAAATGCCAACCTGCATGGAGGTCATGTCCCTCTAAGTTTAGCAGTCTAGTATTAGTCAAGAGTATCCATTCCTGTAGCCGCACTAGAGATGCAGCATTGTAATATTCTTTCCAAATCAGAAGGCAAGACCGCTTTCTTCCTTCCTATCCTGCATATATTTAAGTCGAATTTTTGGGCATTTGTTTTGCCAGGTGAACTTACTTGTTATTTTGTTTAATTTTGTGAAGAAGTCCTGATTTAGATGGATCAGGATTATTTGAAAAAGGAATAGAATTTTTGGTTAGACACTCATTTTAATTGCTGCAATTCTTCCTAAGAGTGATAGCTGAAGTTTCCCCCATTTCTCTATATCTTTTTTAATTTTCTCACATAATTTATCATAGTTATCCTCTTTTAACCTTGAAGCCTTTGCTGTCAAGTTGATACCAAGGTGTTCTGCGTGCGTGTCTCAACCGCCCGTAATTACAGGTAATTAGTCCAGGAAGACACACACCACATGATAAAAGGAAAACCCAAAAGTTTTTTTAAAAAGAAAAACAGAAACATCTCCCTTTTTAAATGTCAAAGGGATTTTCTGGTACACGCAAGGCACAGGTTAAATGCAGTCTAATTGCTCACCCAATAACTGGGAAATTGAGTCCAATTCTAAAGTCCAGAGAGTCCACACGCACAATCCTGAACCGCAAAAATTACGATCTTGACAAAACAATGAATCAGATAAACTGCCATGAGGCTAAAACACCAGGCTGCACTTTTATCTGTAGCACTAATTACAGCAGCCTCACCCAACCACAGGTGGCCTCATTTTCTCTTGTAATAATCCTTCAGTTGTTGTCTCCTATGCATCACTCTACGCATGCGTGGATGTGTCATTAATTCTTGTTCAGAATTAATACAGATGATTGATCTCCTCCTGGGCTGTCTGCCAAACTCCCCTCTTCCCTGTCACTCAAGCTTCCTTGGTCAGAGGAGACTTTGTCGGCAGATTCTACTGGGAGCAAAACAGGCCTATGGCATGTGGATGTCTCCCCCACATCCATCTCCACATTCCTTGGGGCAGGAGCTGGGCCAGAGCTAATCACAACACCATCCCCTCCCGGAAGGCCCCTCCCCTGGCTCCAGTGCAAGGGACGAGGGTTCTGTGGAAATTGTGCATGAAACACCCGGACAAGGACAGGAGCATCAACCAGGGCAGCCTCCACCCATGAACTATCGTCAGGCTCACCCTCAACCTATTGCACAAGATATTGAAAACAATCGTCCACCCAACAGGAGTCCCGGATGGCATGGATGATGACCTCAGGCAGGTGATCTCGAACACGGGGCAGACAACAAAGGGACACTGGGATGAAGTGGGCACTCAGGAGAAACAGGTACCAAAAGGGAACGGTGGAAAACGGGGTGAACACGCAGGTTGGCAAGCAATGTAAGCCAATAGGCCACCGGATTGATGACCTTCTCAATCGGGAAAGGGCCCATGAAGTGTGGATCCAGTTTACGTCGAGGTAATTCCGAAGCGATGTGTTTGGTGGATAACCACACCTGGTCACCAACAGCCAACGGGGACATCTTGCCAGGACTGGTCCACCACCCGTTTGTAGTCCTCTTTGGCCTTAATCAAATACCGCTTCACCATCTCATGAACCGCTTGCAGTTCCGATAAGAAGTCCTCTGCTGCAGGGACCGGGGAATCTAACAGGGTTAACAGGAAAAACCGGGGATGGAAGCCACAGTTTGCATGTCGGGAGTTATTAAATACAAACTCCGCTACTGGGAGGAAACGTGACCAATCAGCCTTCTGATCTGACACAAAGCACTGCAGATATTGTTCCAAAATTCCAATGGTTTTTTCTGTTCCCCCCAGTCTGAGGGTGCTGGGTCGAAGCAAGATACACTTGGACCTGTAAAGCAGACATAAACTCTTTCCAAAACTGTGCCGTGAACTGAGTTCCTCAGTCCAATACAACTCGATATGGAAGTCCATGGATCTGGAAGACATGTTGCAAAAACAATTTAGCGGTATCATGGGATGTGGGTACCTGGCGACAGGGGATGAAATGGACCATTTTTGTCAACATGTCCATCACCACCATGACTGTGGTGAACTGCGCCGAGGGGGGCAAGTGTGTGACAAAGTCCACAGACACAGCTCCACACGGCCTTGTGGGTGTTGGCAATGGCTGTAATAATCCTGACGGGGCCCCTGTGGCTGACCTGACTGCACGACACCATTCACATGTGGCAACATATGAATGAACATCATCTTGGATTGGCGGCCACCAAAATGTTCGAGTCACTAAGTCCAAGGTTTTAAACAAGCCAAAATGACCCGCCGCAGGATTGTCATGGCATTGGGACAGAATCAATCCGCGAAGCGACCCTGCTGGGACGTACAACTGCCCCCGGTACTGGAGCAGTCCCTCAGTAAATGTCCATGGAGAATTGGGCACCATCTCCCTCACCCGCTGTGCCACAAACCCATCCCCCTGCTGCATCTCACGGATATGCCTCCGCAAACTGACGGGGTCCTGGGTAGCAGCCAGTGCTTCTGCTGGCAAGATTGTCTGTAATGGGGCCGGTTCTTTCGGATGCAGAAATTTTGGTTTCCTAGATAAAGCATCCACTCTGGAAGCTGGGTGCATACCGGATCCGAAAGTTGAACCTTGCAAAAAAGAACGACTAACGTATCTGTCATTGGTTCAACTTTGGGGTCGTTTGCAGATACTCCAAATTTTTATGGTCGGTCCTGACCTCTACCTGATGCCAGGCTCCGTCGAGATGATGTCTCCACATCTCGAACGCCGACTTGACTGCCAAAAGTTCCTTTTCCCAGATTGTTAGTTTCTTTCCGAGGGTGAGTTTTCTGGAGTGGTAGGCACACGGAAACAAGGTGCCACCTTCGGGACGGGCCTGTAGAAGTACAGCGCCAACGACAACATCAGAGGCGTCAGTCTCGACGACAAATGGCTGACATGGATCTGGATGCTGCAACAAGGGCTCTTTCATGAAACCGTCTTTAAGAGCTACAAAAGCCCACTGCTCCTCCACACCCCACTGAAACAAGACCCGTTTTTGCAACAACCGGGTGAGAGGCGTGGTCAACTGGGCAAACCCTGGAATGAATGTGCAATAGCCCCAACAACCTCTGCACATCCTTGACTCTCCTTGGGGGTTGCTAGGTTTTTAGTGCTGACACCTTGCCCGGGTCCATGGCTATGCCCCCTGAGAAATGACATGACCTAGAAATTCTATGATGGTCTGCAAAAACTGATATTTCTCCAGCTTAGCATATAAATGATGCTCTCCCAACCGGAGCAGAACCCGACGCAAATGTCCCAAATGAATAGACTTGGAGGGGGAGTACACTAAAATGTCATCCAGATATATGACCACAAAATGGTCTAACATGTCCCGGAATACATCGTTCATCAAATGCTGGAAAATGTCTAAAATGCTCCCCCTCGAATAATCGCTGTATACTCAAAATGCCTGTTTCGGGTGCCAAACGCTGTTTTCCACTCATCCCCTGGCCTTATACAAACCAAATTGTAAGTGCTGCATAGGTCGATCTTGGAAAAAACAGTGGCAGCTCGTAAACGTTCCATTAATTCCGGAATCAGTGGCAAGGGATAGCGATTGCGCACTGTAATGGCGTTCAGGCGCCAGTAGTCACAACACAGACGTAAGTCCCCAGTCTTTTTTTTAACAAACAAGACAGGCGCTGATAATGGGGAGGTCGATGGCCTGATGAACCCTTTGGCCAGATTTTTATCTATGAACTCCCTGAGGGCCACTAATTCAGGTTCCGACTTAGAGTACAAATGACCAGCCGGCAACTTGGCATCGGGTAACAGTTCTATGGCACAATCATACGGGCGATGCAGCGGCATGTGTTCCACTTCTTTTTCACTAAAGACATCCACAAACTCAGCGAGGCCCTCCGATAATACTGCTGCGGGGATAACGGGCCCTTGCGAGGCACAAACGTGACAATGGTGGTCTACACCAGCATTTCCCAACCGGTGTGCCGCGGCACACTAGTGTGTCGCGAGACACGGCCAGGTGTGCTGCGAAGCGCCTAGGGAAGCTCCAGCTGGGCGGGGCGCTGCCGGTGCCGACCTGGAGCTCCCGCTCTCAGCTGTCCCCCGGCTCCTGCTCGATGCCGCGGTTTTCGGCGCTCTCCTGGTGGGCCCCAAAGAAGGAAGGCAGGAAGAAGGAGAGCTTCATTCTTCGCGCCTTTTTCCCGCCTTCCTTCTTTGGGGCCCAGCAAGAGAACGCCAGAAACCGCAGCATCAGGCAGGAGCCGGGGGACAGCTGCAAGTGGGAGCCCCAGGACGGAAGCACCAGCAGCGCCCCGCCCAGCTGAAGCTTCCCTGGCGTCGGTGGCAAGTGTCTTTTGTGGCCTGGCGGGAGGGCACTGGCGGTGGGAGCAGGGGGGAGGGGTGGTGGCTGCAGTGGCCGCAGGCAGTCGCGGGGAGATGGCGGCGGCGAGAGGGAGCTGCAGGCGGCGTCGAGAGGGAGCTCTCTCTCTCTCGCTCAGCTGACTGCAAGCGGGAGCCCTGACGGTGGCGGTTGGACGTGCTGCTGGACGTCGTAGATGCTGGCGCTGTGGGCCTGGCATATACGGTGTCCAGCAGCACATCCAGCTGCCGCCGTCAGGGCTCCCGCTCGCAGTCAGCTGAGAGAGAGAGAGAAAGAAAGAGAGACATATAAGAGAGGCAGAGAGAGAGAGAGAGACATAGCAAGAGAGGCAGAGAAAGAGACAGAGCGAGAAAGAGAGACAGCAAGAGAGGCAGAGAAAGAGAGATAAAGAGAGAGAGAAAGAGAGACATAGCAAGAGAGGCAGAGAGAGAGAAAAAGAAAGAGAGACATAGCAAGAGAAAAAGAGAGACTTAGCAAGAGAGGCAGAGAGAGAGAGAAAGAGAAAGAAAGAGAGACATAGCAAGAGAGACAGAGAGAGAGAGAAAGAGAAAGAAAGAAAGAGAGATAGCAAGAGAGGCAAAGAGAAAGAAAGAGACATATAGCAAGAGACAGTGAAAGAGAGAGAGAGAGAGCAAGAAAGAGAGAAAAAAGCAAGAAAGAGATAGCAAGAGAGAGAGAGAGAGCAAGGGAGAGAGAAAGAAGGGAAGGAAGGAAAAGAGAGAGAGAGGGAGAAATAGAGCGAAAGGGAGGAAGAGAAAGGGGTTTTTTTGTCCAAACTTTTCTTTAGCCCCCCCTGCCCCCCCTTTCAATGTTCCCCAGGATTTTGAAAATATGAATAGTGTGCCGTGGCTCAAAAAAGGTTGGGAAACACTGGTCTACACAGTGTAAACTGGAAAACGTGACACTGTTCTGTGACCACACCACCTGAGGATCATGTGCCCTTAACCATGACAACCCCAAGAGAAGAGGGAAATGGTGGCCCCACGTGACATAAAATTGTAAAGCCTCCTCATGAGTCCTGATGCTGATCCGCACTGGCAAGGTCTGAAAACGGATGGGCCCAGACAACAACACCAGCCCATCAATGGTTTTTAGTCAACAGAGGGTTCACAGGACACAAGGGCAATGAATGTCTGTGCAAACTCCTCATCCAGGAAATTTGTGGTGGCCCCCGAATCCACGAGGGCAAGAGCAGAAATCAATTGAGTACGCCGATCCACCAGGAGCTTGACATCACCCCTGTCACCCGTCATCGCAAACTTATACATGGAATATTTTGAAACCAATGCCTTGGACAAATCTGAATACAAACCCAAACTCTGGCTTAGCTATGTAGATGACACCTTCATAATTTGGCCACATGGGAAAGAAAAACTGGACAGCTTTCTCACACATCTCAACAGCCTACACCCCAAAATACAATTCACCATGGAAATAGAAACCAACAACAAACTTCCCTTCCTGGATGTCCTAATCTACAAAAAACCCGATGGCTCCCTAGGACACACCGTCTACCAGAAGAAGACACACACCAACCGCTACTTGAATGCAAAATCCCACCACCACCCCGCACAGATCAATTCTGTAGCCAAGACCCTCATTTCCAGAACCAAACGCCTAGCCGACAAAGACCACCTGGAACCTGAATTACACAGTCTCACAAATGTATTAATTTCCAATGGATTCCAAAGAGAGGCAGTCAACAACTTAATCCAAAAAGAGACACCCCCCAAGAACCAAAACACAGAACAGGACAATGGCATCGCCCTCCTCCCTTACATCAAAGGCACCACAGATAAAATCAGTAAAATTCTCCACAAACACAACATCAAGACAGCCTTTGGTACAGATAAAAAAATAGCCAACATCCTAAGAAACCCGAAAGACAATATCCAACTAGAAAACCAGGGAGTTTATCAAATACCATGAAAAATCTGCCCAGCCACATATATTGGACAAACGAACAGGAGAGTAAATGTACGTGTTGCAGAACATAAGAATGCATTAAAGAAAAAAGAAAAAACCTCCTCCCTTTTCCAACACTTCAAAACTACAGGACATGAAATTGATTTTGACAGTACCAAATTAATTTCCAAAACAGAACACTACAGCAAAAGAATAATCATGGAAGCCATCGAGATAGAAAAACATCCCCAAAATATGAACAAGCGGGATGATACCTCTCGCTTACCAGACACCTGGAAACCAGCCCTCAAACGTATCCCAGCCATAGAAACCAGACTCAGAACACACATTGTAAAGCAATCAAGTAGCCTGCAAGTTCCAACTACTCAGGATATCACGCCTAATCTACAACCATTAACTAATCAGCATACCTCAGCTACATCAACAACCCCAATTGTTACCCCACTGACTCACCAGGAAGTTTCTACACAGCAGGCAATTGCTGAGCCATCAAACCACACCCAGCCACCAGTATTTATAGAAGGAAGGCAGCTCAGGTCTCGCAGTGTTCGCCTGAGAACAAGGACAGAAACACCAGCCTGAAGATGACGAGTGGGACCTTGTCGAAACATCGCCAGAAATTTCCAAATCCTACACGGGAAGAAACCCGAATATACCAAGACCGTCATACCTGTAACCGTGAAAATCTACGAAAACAAATATATATATATATATATATATATACAGTCATACCTCATCTTACAAACCTAATTGGTTCCAGGGGGAGGTTCGTAAGACGAAAGGTTCGTAAGATGAAACATTGTTTCCCATAGGAAACAATGTAAGGTCAATTAATCCGTGCAACCAAAAAAAACCCCCCGCTGCCGCCCGGCTGTCACCTTTTAAAACAGCCTGGGGGCTTCTCAGCGACCTACCGAACGCCGAACGCCAAACCCGAACTTCCGGGTTCGGCGTTCGGGAGGCCGCCGAGAAGCCCCCAGGCTGTTTTAAAAGGTGACAGCCGGGCGGCGGGGCTTCCCAGCAGCCTCCCGAACCCCGAACTTTTGCCGAACTTCCGGGTTCGGCGTTCAGAGGCTGCTGGGAAGCCGCGCGGCTGTTTTAAAAGGTGACAGCTGGGCTGGGGGGCTTCCCAGCAACCTCCCGAACCCCGAACCCGGAAGTTCGGCAAAGGTTCGGCTGTGACCTTTTAAAACAGCCGGGCGGCTTCCAAGCAGCTTCCCAAAGCCGAACGCCAAACCCGAACTTCCGCGTTTGGTGTTAGGAGGCTGCTGGGAAGCCGCGCGGCTGTTTTAAAAGGTGACAGCTGGGCTTGAGGGCTTCCCAGCAACCTCCCGAACCCCGAACCCGGAAGTTTGGCAAAAGTTCGGGGTTCGGGAGGCTGCTGGGAAGCCCCCCAGCCCAGCTATGACCTTTTAAAGCAGCCGGGCGCCTTCCCAGCAGTTTCCCGAAGCCGAACGCCAAACCCGAACTTCCGCGTTCGGCGTTCGGAGGCTGCTGGGAAGCCCCCCAGCCCAGCTGTCACCTTTTAAAACAGCCACGCGGCTTCCCAGCAGCCTCCGAACGGTTCAGAAAAAAATTGCCTCTTCTTACGAATTTTTTTCATGTTATGAACGCCAAACCCGAACTTCTGGGTTCGGCATTCGGAGGCTGCTGGGAAGCCCCACCGCCCGGCTGTCACCTTTTAAAACAGCCGGGGGGCTTCCCAGCAGCCTCCCGAACGCCGAACCCGGAAGTTCGGGTTTGGCGTTCGTAACACGGAAAAAGTTTGTAAGAAGAGGCAAATTTTTTCTGAACCCCGGGTTTGTATCTCGAGTTGTTCGTAAGACGAGGGATGTTTTTAGCTGGAATTTTAAAATTAAGGGAGACTAGGATAGATCCATTTCGGCCTTATTAGGTCTCATCAGCTAGCCACACCCTTTCTTTACTGGGATTCGATCTGGGAAGCTTCTGCATTATAAAGCAGAGAGCTAGCAATTAGACCCATCAGATCTGAATCCTCCCAGCTCTGTACCAGGGAGGGGGTATATGTTTTTCTTATGTCGGATCACCCTGGTATATTTTTAAGGAACGTCACAGCTCCTTTTTTTGCCTCTAGGCCCAACCCAGGGCCACTGCAAGGCAGTAATATATTTATAGCCGACAAACTATATCTGATGGGTCTAATTGCTAGCTCTCTGCTTTATAATGCAGAAGCTTCCCAGATCGAATCCCAGTAAGGAAAGGGTGTGGCTAGCTGATGAGGCCTAATAAGGCCGAAATGGATCTATCCTAGTCTCCCTTAATTTTAAAATTCCAGCTAAAAACATTTAACACATACAAAATATAGTTTGTCGGCTATAAATATATTACTGCCTTGCAGTGGCCCTGGGTTGGGCCTAGAGGCAAAAAAAGGAGCTGTGACGTTCCTTAAAAATATACCAGGGTGATCCGACATAAGAAAAACATATACCCCCTCCCTGGTACAGAGCTGGGAGGATTCAGATCTGATGGGTCTAATTGCTAGCTCTCTGCTTTATAATGCAGAAGCTTCCCAGATCGAATCCCAGTAAAGAAAGGGTGTGGCTAGCTGATGAGGCCTAATAAGGCCGAAATGGATCTATCCTAGTCTCCCTTAATTTTAAAATTCCAGCTAAAAACATTTAACACATACAAAATATAGTTTGTCGGCTATAAATATATTACTGCCTTGCAGTGGCCCTGGGTTGGGCCTAGAGGCAAAAAAAGGAGCTGTGACGAAGTAAAAACACCGTCTGCGCATGCGCGATCTTTTTTTAAAATTATTTTAAGTCCGCGCGTGCGCAGACGGTGGGGCGACGGCAGTTCGGAGGCTGGCAATGGTTATTTTTCATGGTTTTTTCCTGCTCTCAAGTTCCTAGCTCTCAGTGAGTAAAACCTGCCACTTTTGATTTTAAAGTCCATTTTTAACAGGGTTTCTTCTGGTCAAGTTCCTAGCTCTCAGTGAGTAAACCTGCCACTTTTGATTTTAAAGTCCATTTTTAACAGGGTTTCTTCTGGCCAAGTTCCTAGCTCTCAGTGAGTAAAACCTGCCACTTTTGATTTTAAAGTCCATTTTTAACAGGGTTTCTTCTGGCCAAGTTCCTAGCTCTCAGTGAGTAAAACCTGCCACTTTTGATTTTAAAGTCCATTTTTAACAGGGTTTCTTCTGGCCAAGTTCCTAGCTCTCAGTGAGTAAAACCTGCCACTTTTGATTTTAAAGTCCATTTTTAACAGGGTTTCTTCTGGCCAAGTTCCTAGCTCTCAGTGAGTAAAACCTGCCACTTTTGATTTTAAAGTCCATTTTTAACAGGGTTTCTTCTGGCCAAGTTCCTAGCTCTCAGTGAGTAAAACCTGCCACTTTTGATTTTAAAGTCCATTTTTAACAGGGTTTCTTCTGGCCAAGTTCCTAGCTCTCAGTGAGTAAAACCTGCCACTTTTGATTTTAAAGTCCATTTTTAACAGGGTTTCTTCTGGCCAAGTTCCTAGCTCTCAGTGAGTAAAACCTGCCACTTTTGATTTTAAAGTCCATTTTTAACAGGGTTTCTTCTGGCCAAGTTCCTAGCTCTCAGTGAGTAAAACCTGCCACTTTTGATTTTAAAGTCCATTTTTAACAGGGTTTCTTCTGGCCAAGTTCCTAGCTCTCAGTGAGTAAAACCTGCCACTTTTGATTTTAAAGTCCATTTTTAACAGGGTTTCTTCTGGCCAAGTTCCTAGCTCTCAGTGAGTAAAACCTGCCACTTTTGATTTTAAAGTCCATTTTTAACAGGGTTTCTTCTGGCCAAGTTCCTAGCTCTCAGTGAGTAAAACCTGCCACTTTTGATTTTAAAGTCCATTTTTAACAGGGTTTCTTCTGGCCAAGTTCCTAGCTCTCAGTGAGTAAAACCTGCCACTTTTGATTTTAAAGTCCATTTTTAACAGGGTTTCTTCTGGCCAAGTTCCTAGCTCTCAGTGAGTAAAACCTGCCACTTTTGATTTTAAAGTCCATTTTTAACAGGGTTTCTTCTGGCCAAGTTCCTAGCTCTCAGTGAGTAAAACCTGCCACTTTTGATTTTAAAGTCCATTTTTTACCTGGTTTTTGGCTCTCATGTCCTCCTTCCATCCCTCCCTCCTTCCTTTAGTAAAAAGCACTTAAACAATGACAGAATAAAAAACCCCAGCCCTCACCTGTGTTTGAATTTCATTCACTCAGTCATTCATTCATTCTTCTCTATGCCACTCAGTCCCAACACTTTCAACCCACAAATTACCATTTCCCATCCCCTTACTGTACCTCTACCTGTACCTGTAACCTGTACTGTACACATTGAATAACACTTAGTCATCCTGATAGAAACAATAAAAATATTTATTTACATTTTTACATTTTTTGGGGGGGGGGTTAGCATAACTAGGATAAATCGGGATCTTCTTCTATCACCATGTCTACAATGGACGCTGCAGGTGATGTTGTGGCAGACCTCTTGGTTTTCGTGAGAAACATAGTTATGGGCAGTTGTTGGCGCGTTTTCTTTTGCTTGGCTAACAAGGCTCTGTATGGTGCAATGGTGTTGTCAAGGGAGGCCTTAAAGTGTATAGAGCGAGTCATGTTGGGATCCCAAAGTTCCGCCATGCGTTGCAGATGTGCAGCAGTTCTGTTCATTTCTGCAAGCCGCTCTAGCGTTAGGCCAACATCTTCTTCTTCCTCAGCTTCTACAACTCCCTCCTCTTCTTCACTCGCTGACCTGGTCAGCTCCTCCAGATCTTTGTCTGTCAGCGGTAGGCCATGCTCATCTATCAAACCATTGACTTCCGCTGGTGTCATGTCAACGAAGCCTTCTCCACCCAGTGCCTGTGCCAGCTTCACAGACTTCTGGACTGCAGCATCTTGGATTTCTTCGGGAGCAAATCCCCTGTGATCATGCACCACTTCTGGCCACAATTTCTTCCAGCAGGCATTCATTGTCTGCGACTTCATATCCACTAAGGCACTCTGAATGTTCGTCAGACAAGATGCAATTGTGTACTGACGCCAGTAGGCCTTCAATGTGAAGTTTGCATCAGCATCCATTGCTGCCACGATGCTTCCAAGAGAATTGCGCGTGTACAGTGCCTTAAATGCGCGGATAATACCTTGATCCATCGGCTGGATAAGCGATGTGGTGTTTGGTGGCAAGAATTCGACTTGCACCCCATCATGTTCATCTGCCAGATCATCATGGCCTCCGGCATTGTCCATTAGGAGAAGCACTTTGAAATCTAGTCCTTTGGCAGCCAAATAAACCTGCACCTGTGGGATGAAGCAGTGATGAAACCAGTCCCGCGTGAGGGGTTTTGTAATCCATGCTTTAGGATTATGCATCCAGTACACTGGCAATGCATTCTTATTTCTGTTCTTGAGGGCTCTTGGATTTTGTGACTTATAAATTAGCCCTGGCTTCAGCATAAAGCCTGCTGCATTCCCACACATGACCAAAGTCACTCTATCTTTCATGGCCTTAAAGCCAGGGGCTTTGGCTTCATCTTGCATCAAGAAAGTCCGTGAAGGCATCCTCTTCCAGAACAGGCCTGTTTCATCCATGTTGAACACCTGTTCTGGATGGTAGTCCCCTTCTGCAATTAGATCTCTAAAGGTGTGCCGGACAAAGTTTTCAGCTGCACCTGTATCTGCTGAGGCAGCTTCTCCATGCAATGACACACTCTTCAGGCCATAGCGCCGTTGAAATCTGTCAAACCACCCTTTGCTTGCTGTGAATGTGGCTGGGGCTGAAGAAGCAGAAGATGTTGATGGCTGGGGGTCAGAGTCATCTACAGAGAATGACAGGAAAGGGAGAGAGAAGTGACTTGAATGAAAGCATACAGTCTTTCCATCCCTCCCTCCCTTCTCTCCCTCCCTCCCTCCTAACATCCCTCCCTCCCTCCATCCATCCTTCCATCACTCCCTCCTTCTCTCCCTCCCTTCTCTCCCTCCCTCCTAACATCCCTCCCTCCCTCCATCCATCCTTCCATCACTCCCTCCTTCTCTCCCTCCCTCCCTCCTTCCCTTCTCTCCCTCCCTCCCTCCTTTCTCTCCCTCCCTCCTAACATCCCTCCCTCTCTCCCTCCCTCCCTCCATCCTTCCATCACTCCCTCCTTCTCTCCCTCCCTCCCTCCCTTCTCTCCTTCTCTCCCTCCCTTCTCTCCCTCCCTCCTAACATCCCTCCCTCTCTCCATCCATCCATCCATCCCTCCTTCCATCACTCCCTCCTTCTCTCCCTCCCTCCCTTCTCTCCCTCCCTCCCTCCATCCATCCATCCCTCCCTCCTTCCATCCATCCTTCCACCCTTAACACTTAACACTTAAATACAGTATGTAATGACAGAATAAAAAACCTCAGCCCTTACCTGCGTTTCCCTCATCTGCATCGCCTCCTTCTGTGTCTTCAAGACGGTTGTATAATTGTTGTGCCTTGGTTCTTATAGTGTTGGTATCCAAAGCAATGCTCTTTTTGCGGCAGTCTTGTACCCACACAGACAAAGCAGCTTCCATCTTCATAAGCCTTTTGTTTCTAGGCGTCACTATTCTTTTTGCACCCTTGTTGAATGATATCAGAGAACTTTGCCTTATCTTCTTCTCCTCTTTCCTAATGTATCGCACAGTCGATTCGTTGATCCCATAATGCCGACCAACCTCTACATTAGAATGTCCCGCTTTCAGCATGTCCAAAAGTTCAATCTTTTCCTTAATTGTCAGCATCTTCCTGCTCTTTTTAGCATCGCCGGCTCCACTCCGCATGGAACGTTTAGGTGCCATCTTCCACGAAGTCTTCACAAAAGAGCTCCAAGCAAGAGATCGAAGAAACAGATCCAAGAAAGAGCTCCAAGCAAGAGATCGAAGAAACAGATCCAAGAAAGAGCTCCAAGCAAGAGATCGAAGAAACAGATCCAAGACAGAGCTCCAAGCAAGAGATCGAAGAAACAGCTCCAATGCAAGAAACAGCTCCAACCAACAGCTCACAAAGTTCCAAGACAGAAACGGCTGCACAAGTTGCAAGTTGCAAAGGAAAGCAAAGCAAATCACTGATTGGCCGAGATTTCTGCCCATCAGCAATGACAATGGTGATTGGCTGAAATTTTGCTGTATCACCATTGCCATTGCAATGGCAAAGCTGATTGGCCGAGATTTCGGCCAACCAGCAATGCCACACGTCAGTTTGGTCAGTTTGGGCGGGAAAAACCGGGCAAGTACTGTATTTTTAACTTTTTTTTTTTTTTGAAAAATCGCGATGTAGCCTGTAAAGCGTTTCGCAACGATCGAGATGGTAGCAATTGCTCAAAAATCGCGAAGTACCATGTAAAGCGTTTCGCAACGATCGAGATGGTAGCAATTGCTCAAAAATCGCGAAGTACCCTGTTCGCAATGGTTGGGGACGCAATAAACGGGGGATCACTGTATATATATGACGGTCTTGGTATATTCAGGTTTCTTCCCGTGTAGGATTTGGAAATTTCTGGCGACGTTTCAACGAGGTCCCACTCGTCATCTTCAGGCTGGTGTTTCTGTCCTTGTCTAAGGCGAACACTGGGAGACCTGAGCTGCCTTCCTTCTATAAATACTGGTGGCTGGGTGTGGTTTGATGGCTCAGCAATTGCCTGCTGTGTAGAAACTTCCTGGTGAGTCAGTGGGGTAACATCTGGGGTCATTGATTTAGCTGAGGTATGCTGATTAGTTAATGGTTGTAGATTAGGCGTGATATCCTGAGTAGTTGGAACTTGCAGGCTACTTGATTGTTTTGCAATGTGTGTTCTGAGTCTGGTTTCTATGGATGGGATATGTTTGAGGGCTGGTTTCCAGATGTTCATAGTTTGGGGATGTTTTTCTATCTCGATGGCTTCCATGATTATTCTTTTGCTGTAGTGTTCTGTTTTGGAAATTAATTTGGTATTGTCAAAATCAATTTCATGTCCTGTAGTTTTAAAGTGTTGGAAAAGGGAGGAGGTTTTTTCTTTTTTCTTTAATGCATTCTTATGTTCTGCAACATGTGCATTTACTCTCCTGTTAGTTTGTCCAATGTATGTGGCTGGGCAGATTTTACTGATTTTATCTGTTGTGCCTTTGATGTAAGGGAGGAGGTTTTTTGTAGATTAGGACATCCAGGAAGGGAAGTTTGTCTACAAAAAACCCAATGGCTCCCTAGGACATACCGTCTACCAGAAGAAGACACACACCAACCGCTACTTGAATGCAAAATCCTACCACCACCCTGCACAGATCAATTCTGTAGCCAAGACCCTCATTTCCAGAACCAAACGCCTAGCCGACAAAGACCACCTGGAACCTGAATTACACAGTCTCACAAATGTATTAATTTCCAATGGATTCCACATTGCAAAACAATCAAGTAGCCTGCAAGTTCCAACTACTCAGGATATCATGCCTAATCTACAATCATTAACTAATCAGCATACCTCAGCTACATCAACGCCCCCAGATGTTACCCCACTGACTCACCAGGAAGTTTCTACACAGCAGGCAATTGCTGAGCCATCAAACCACACCCAGCCACCAGTATTTATAGAAGGAAGGCAGCTCAGGTCTCGCAGTGTTCGCCTTAGAACAAGGACAGAAACACCAGCCTGAAGATGACGAGTGGGACCTCGTCGAAACATCGCCAGAAATTTCCAAATCCTACACGGGAAGAAACCCGAATATACCAAGACCGTCATACCTGTACCCGTGAAAATCTACGAAAACATATATATATGTATGTATGTGTCACATGTTTAAGCTGAATTTGAAAATTAAGGGAGACTAGGATAGATCTATTTCGGCCTTATTTTGGCCTCATCAGCTAGCCATACCCACTGGAACTTGAACCTGCAACCTTTGCCTTGTAAGGCAGAGAATTATCCTCTAGGCTACAGTATCCAATCCCTTCAGCTCTGTACCAGGGAAGGGTTACATTTTGTGTTGAATCACCCTGGTATATTGAAGGAACATCACAGCTCCTTTTTTGCCTCTCGGCCCAACCCAGGGCCATTTCCAAGGCAGTTAATTTTATTGATAGCCGACAATTCTATCTGTATGTGTCACATGTTTAAGCTGAATTTGAATTGTATGTATGTATGTATGTATGTATGTATGTATGTATGTATATATATATATATCTCAAAAAGCTGTAATATGCTATCTATTTAGATAACCAATAGTACTATTACTATATGAATATAATATATATTTATGTATAAATTTTATTACTATGCCATTGTAAATATGTATATATATATATGTATGTATGTATGTATGTATGTGTGTGTGTGTGTGTGTGTGTGTGTGTGTGTATATATATATATATATATATATATATATATATATATATATTTGTTTTCGTAAATTTTCACGGGTATATGTATGTAGATTGTTCTGAGTTCGGGTTTGGCCCTGTGTAATGTTTTGCATGTCTATGCGACGTTTCGGCGAAATCACATTCACCATCATCAGGCTGGAGTTCCAATCTTTGTGTTTTTGCAAATGAATATTAGCAACTGACATTTCTTCTTAGCATGTAGTGTGGGGGTGGAGATTTGCTTTGAATGTAGCAAATAGATTGGGTGACTATGCTTCCGTGATCTGATTGGTTGGTGTAATCATGGTTATAGAAGGAATGGCATGAAGATTATGAAGTGTTTTGTTTAAGTCTGATTTCCAAATATAAAATTCTAAAATCATAATAATTAAAGGATTGACATATTGATTATAATGAAGTGTTTATTTTGTTTAAGGCTGGTTTCCAAATCTCTGGCAGGCGCGAGGTATCATCCCTTTTATTTAAACAAAAAGATCTTTTTTCAATTTCGATAGCTTCTAGAGAGATTCTTTTATATAAATTCTCTGTTTTGTGGAGTAATTTAGTTTTTTCAAAGTCAATTTCGTGCCCTGTTCTTTTAATGTGCTGGACAAGGGAGGAGGTCTTCTCCTGTTTCTTGACTGCATTCATATGTTCTGCCATGCGCTGGCTCACTCTTCGGTTAGTTTGTCCAATGTATGTGGCTGCACATGTTTTGCAAGGGATTTCATAGATACCTTGGTATTCTAATTGGATTTTATCTTTGGGGCTCCTTAGGATATTAGATATTTTTTGGTTAGTGCAAAATGAGGTTTTGATGTTATGTTTTTGTAGAATTTTACTAATTTTATCCGTGGTGCCTTTGATGTAAGGAAGGATGGTGGTGCCATTGTCCTGTTCTTGATCTTGTTTTTTGGGGGGTGTCTCTTTATTGATTAGGTTTGTTATTGTTTTCTCTTTGAATCCATTAGAAATTAGTACATCTTTGAGTTTGTTCAATTCAGTTTTTAAGTGCTCATGGTCAGCTAAGCGTTTGGTTCTGGTGATGAGAGTTTTGGCCACTGAGGTGATTTGTGCGGGGTGGTGGTGTGAGTGTGCATTTAGATAACGGTTGGTATGGGTTTTCTTTTGGTAAATAGTATGTCCTAGGCTGCCATTGGGTTTTTTATAGACCAGTACATCTAGAAAGGGAAGTTGATCATTGATTTCTGTTTCCATAGTAAACTGTATTTTGGGGTGTAGGCTGTTGAGATGAGTGAGGAAATTGTCTAGTTTTTCTTTACCATGTGGCCAAATTACAAAGGTATCATCAACATATCTCAGCCAAAGTTTGGGTTTGTATTTGGCTTGCTCTAAAGCATTATTTTCGAAATATTCCATATAGAGGTTGGCTATGACAGGTGATAGAGGTGATCCCATGGGGGCTCCCTCTATTTGTTTATATCTTTGTTCATTATAGATGAAGTATGTATTGGTCAGGCAGTGGTTGGTATATAAGTATATAAGACGAATACCAACTGAAAATATCATATGTGGAATTGAAACAACTTTACATAAAATCAACCCAGATACTGCTAACAAAATCAGACTCCAAGTCACTAATATTCTGTGCTCTAGTAAACCTCCAAAAAGCAACATACAGCAGGAAGAAAGAGAGGCACTTATCAATCTAAAGAAAAACCAGGATATAATAATCCTCCCAGCTGATAAAGGAAACTCCACTATAGTAATGAACACAGCAGAATACAAGGAAAAAATGACAAATCTACTAAAAAACCCGGCCTACAAACTCCTAAGCACAGATCCTACCACCTACCTAGAAAAAACCACCAAATCTAAAATCAAGGCCTCTCCCATCAGCGAAGAAATCCAGCAAAAAATCATCCCCAGAGAAAAATCTTCCATATGTCCAAAACTCTATGGCCTTCCAAAAATACACAAAGAAGGAATACCTCTCAGGCCAATAGTCAGTTCTATAGGCTCCCCTCTACAAAACCTTGCCAAATTTTTAGCCAAATACCTTCAACCATATACAGAAACTATTACCTCATATGTTCAAAATTCATCCCACTTTATACAAATAATCAAAAAACAAAACCTACAACCCGATGACCTACTTGTAAGTTTCGATGTCGTGTCCCTGTTCACACAAATACCTATTACAGAAGCCTTGACAGCTATCCAAGACAAACACAAACCCCCCAAATATATCCTAGACCTTACCAACCACTGCCTGACCAATACATACTTCATCTATAATGAACAAAGATATAAACAAATAGAGGGAGCCCCCATGGGATCACCTCTATCACCTGTCATAGCCAACCTCTATATGGAATATTTCGAAAATAATGCTTTAGAGCAAGCCAAATACAAACCCAAACTTTGGCTGAGATATGTTGATGATACCTTTGTAATTTGGCCACATGGTAAAGAAAAACTAGACAATTTCCTCACTCATCTCAACAGCCTACACCCCAAAATACAGTTTACTATGGAAACAGAAATCAATGATCAACTTCCCTTTCTAGATGTACTGGTCTATAAAAAACCCAATGGCAGCCTAGGACATACTATTTACCAAAAGAAAACCCATACCAACCGTTATCTAAATGCACACTCACACCACCACCCCGCACAAATCACCTCAGTGGCCAAAACTCTCATCACCAGAACCAAACGCTTAGCTGACCATGAGCACTTAAAAACTGAATTGAACAAACTCAAAGATGTACTAATTTCTAATGGATTCAAAGAGAAAACAATAACAAACCTAATCAATAAAGAGACACCCCCCAAAAAACAAGATCAAGAACAGGACAATGGCACCACCATCCTTCCTTACATCAAAGGCACCACGGATAAAATTAGTAAAATTCTACAAAAACATAACATCAAAACCTCATTTTGCACTAACCAAAAAATATCTAATATCCTAAGGAGCCCCAAAGATAAAATCCAATTAGAATACCAAGGTATCTATGAAATCCCTTGCAAAACATGTGCAGCCACATACATTGGACAAACTAACCGAAGAGTGAGCCAGCGCATGGCAGAACATATGAATGCAGTCAAGAAACAGGAGAAGACCTCCTCCCTTGTCCAGCACATTAAAAGAACAGGGCACGAAATTGACTTTGAAAAAACTAAATTACTCCACAAAACAGAGAATTTATATAAAAGAATCTCTCTAGAAGCTATCGAAATTGAAAAAAGATCTTTTTGTTTAAATAAAAGGGATGATACCTCGCGCCTGCCAGAGATTTGGAAACCAGCCTTAAACAAAATAAACACTTCATTATAATCAATATGTCAATCCTTTAATTATTATGATTTTAGAATTTTATATTTGGAAATCAGACTTAAACAAAACACTTCATAATCTTCATGCCATTCCTTCTATAACCATGATTACACCAACCAATCAGATCACGGAAGCATAGTCACCCAATCTATTTGCTACATTCAAAGCAAATCTCCACCCCCACACTACATGCTAAGAAGAAATGTCAGTTGCTAATATTCATTTGCAAAAACACAAAGATTGGAACTCCAGCCTGATGATGGTGAATGTGATTTCGCCGAAACGTCGCATAGACATGCAAAACATTACACAGGGCCAAACCCGAACTCAGAACAATCTACATATATATATATATATATATATATATATATATATATATATATATATATATATATCAAGAATAGTCCTAAAAATGCGAGTTCCAGGTATGTGTGTGAATGATGAGGCAGCAGCCATCTCGATCACCGGAACATAGAAACTTTAATAAAACCACTTAGCTTTCGTTAGCGTGCTGCTAACTTCGTCAGAGTATTAAAATGCCATGGGAGACAATCACCTTTATAAAGCATTATTCAGTCTGCTCATTGCCCGCGTCATAGGGCCACACCCTTCCCTCCCCTCTGCGGCAAGCCTAATTGTGGGCTTACTCATGCTGGCTAGAGGGGGATCTACCGCTTTTACTCATGTCTGTTGCCTCTTTCCCTCCCCAAGGGAGGAGGTGGAGTTATGAGGCAATACTTCGGAGGTGTTCGGTATTACTTTTCCCCCCCCATTATCGTTGTTACTTTCTATAGTGGTACATGTCTGCTCTTGCAATTTTTTTGCCCATGCCCTCGTCTTAGGTCTGCACTGTTCTAATCCCCCCTTGTCCCCTGTGTTGGAACTGCATTGTGCCCCTCCCCCTCTACCTCCATGTTGCTCCAGTATGTTCCCTTGCTTCCCGTTGGGGGTTGCTCTACCCTCATTTAGCTGGTTTCTATGCCCGGCCTGGGGAATTCTGTTAGGGGCTTTATCCAATCCTAATGACCTATCCCCTTTAAGTCGTTGCTGGTGCCTTAAAGCCTGGTATGCCGATGGCATATCAATATGTCTATTTAAAGAATTTTCATTAGAGAACCAGGCTTCTTTTAGGAGGCGACCTCCCTTGGTTTCATCTCGCGCCAGAATCTCAGTTCCCTGGAAATCGAAGCCATGATCCTGCTCCTCCATGTGTATCCAAATCTGGGAACGCTGTTCATGACGTCGGACCGCCAATTTGTGTTCGTGTATACGAGTTCTCAATCTTGTTGCCGTTTCCCCCACATAGTGGTGTGCACAATTATTGCAGTTTATACGGTAAATTACCGAGGAGGACTCCTCCTTCACTAAGGTTTCCTTCGGGCGCATTACTGATTTTCTCAAAGTTTGATCTGGCTTATGCGCTACTTTGACCCCGTGGGGTGCCAGTATGCGTGCGGCTGTTTCGGATACCCCTTGTATGTATGGGAGTACCCTCCAGGCTGATGTTTCATTTGCGCTTTCAGTAGGTTGCCGGAGTCTGGGTGTGACGCACCGTTGGATAAAATCTCTCGAGTAGCCATGACGTATACAAGTTTGATAAAGATACGCTCGTTCTTTTTGTTTGGCTGCCCGTGTGCTACAGTGAGTATTTATCCTGTTAAATAATGTCCGTATACAACTGACTTTATGTGCGTTGGGGTGATTGCTTTTGTTGTGTAACATGCGGTCCGTGTTGGTGGTCTTCCGGTATACCTCCGTGTCGATGCTTCCATCTGGGTTCCGGTTAATCTGTACATCTAGAAAGGCCAGTTTATTGTTGGCCTCCTCCTCCACCGTAAACTGAATGTCCGGATATATGGAATTAAGAATTCCCATAATGCTTTATAAAGGTGATTGTCTCCCATGGCATTTTAATACTCTGACGAAGTTAGCAGCACGCTAACGAAAGCTAAGTGGTTTTATTAAAGTTTCTATGTTCCGGTGATCGAGATGGCTGCTGCCTCATCATTCATATATATATATATATATATATATATATATATATATATATATATATATATATATATAATCCATTTTACAACAGCACGAAGCTTGGAAACTTCAGCCTGATGATGGTGAATGTGATTTCACCGAAACGTCGCATAAACATGCAAAATATTACACAGGGCAAAACCCGAACTCAGAACAATCTACATACATATACCCATGAAAATTTACGAATATATATATATATATATATATATATATATATATATATATATATGTATCAAATGTTTTTAGCTGAAATTTTAAAATTAAGGGAGACTAGGATGGTACCATTTCGGCCTTGTTCTGGCCTCATCAGCTAGCCACACCCTTCCTTACTGGGATTCGATCTGGCAGCTTCTGCCTTGTAAGGCAGAGAATTAACAGTTGAGCCACCAGACCTGATCCCCCCAGCTCTGTACCAGGGAGGGGCTATATATGTTTTTTTTAATGTCGGATCACCCTGGTATATTGAAGGAACGTCACAGCTCCTTTTTGCCTCTAGGCCCAACCCTGGACCATTTCAAGGCATTTAATTTATTCATAGTCGGCTATGAATAATACCAGGGTGATCCGACATTAAAAAAACAACAACAACATATATGTATGTATGTATGTATGTATATATATATATATGTATGTATGTATGTATATATATTTTAAAATCAGTTCTTACAATTCATTTATTTTTCTTTAACTGCAGAGTTGATTAGTCATTCCAGTATGTCGTATATCAGTATTGTAGGTTATACGAAGTATATAAAGGCTGAAGTAGACAGAAAGTAGTGCAAAGTTCCAGAAAGTTCCAGTAGAGTCTTGAGTATCCTGGCTTATTTTAAAGTTCCATCAGGCTCTTATCTTCTGTATGTCCCCTATAGATCTCACAATGTCCATATATCACCCACAGTCCACCGATCTGTAAAAGGCAATAGCATTCAACAAATTGACAAATCCACAAAATGCAGCAGTAGTAATCCGCAGTCCACAGTGACAAAAACCAGAAACTTCTCAGTAAAGAAAAAAAGTATAGTCTACTCGGCACCGCTTCAAAGAGGAATATGATAATCTTTCCCTAGCACCTCCGCTTAACCTCCTGCAGTTTCTGGCAACAATCACTTAGTTATGCTTAGTCACTTAATCACTCTTTGTCTGCTAAAGGCAAGAAAAGAAAAGGAATCTGGGATCTTCTATAGCGCTGTAATCCTACCATCATGAGTTGAAAAGGAAAGTGAAAGGAATTATTTTAAATCTTCTTATTTCTCCCTTAGGAAAGCGATGGTCTTTTTAGATGAGAGTTAAAAGACAGTTAAAAAAAAAAATCTTCCGATCGTCTTTTCGGTGAAAGCTCACCGCTAACGGAGGGGAAAGTTGGCGATTTCTCCCTCCTCCCTCATAAGACCCTTGCAGCAATTCTGAGATTTGAAATAGTGCAGTTCCTAAAGGTTAAACTCACTGGTTCGTTTACAATGTCCATCCACTCCTGGTGTGTATTAAAGCCAGATCTGTCACCACAATTACCCTTGCTAGATTATTGCTCATCCTTCTCCAACCAGGAGTACTCTAGGCCAGTGTTTTTCAACCAGTGTGCCACGGCACACTAGTGTGCCGTGAGACATGGTCAGGTGTGCCGCAAAGCTCAGAGAGAGAAAGAAAGCAAGAGAGAGAAAGAGTGAGAGAGAGAAAGAGAACAAGAGAGAGAGAGAAAGCAAGAGAGAGAAAAAGAGAATAAGAGAAAGAAAGCAAGAGAGAGAGAGAAAGAGAGGGAGGGAAGGAGAGAGAGAGAAAGACATAGAGGGAGGTAGGGAGGGAGAGAGAAAGAGAGCAAAAAAGAGAGGAAGGAAGGAAGAGAAAGAAAGAGGGATGGAGAGAGAAAGAAGGAAGGGCGAGAAAGAGGGAGGGAGAGAGAAATAGAGCGAAAGAGAGCAAGAGAGAGAGAGAATTTTTTTTGTCCAAATTTTTTTTAGCCCATCCCTCCCCCCGCTCAGTGTGCCCCAGGGTTTCATAAATGTAAAAAATGTGCCGCGGCTCAAAAAAGGTTGAAAATCACTGCTCTAGGCCACCATGATGCTCCTATTCTTAAGGCACATGATCTTTCCTGGAGGAAAGCGGCTCCATTGGTCAAGCCGCCGCTCCAGAAACAAGACTAGCAATATCCCCCTGTCTTCAGATCCTTTCACGCAGGTTTGTGGCCCCCAAAGGACCGATCAATACCTAAAGAGTGGTGGTGTTAGACGGAGCTCGGCTGCTCCATAGTTGGCTCCGCCCCTCCTAGTTATAATTTTGATAGACAAACAACCCAGAGGTTTTTGGTGATAAAAAGAAGAGAAGTGGCTGAGAAAGAAGGATCGGGGTGGCATACAATTATTTCTTCTCTCTGGAAAAGTGATGAAAGAAAACGTTGGTAGGAAGAGAAGTACTTGATGTGACAGAACCTGAAGTATCTGGACTAATGTAATATTGGAAAAAATATTCTGTGCCTTCTAAAGAGTTATTTTTTTACTGGATTGGTAAATAAAATAGAGAAATGGTGGAAGATATAATTAAAAAAGGATGATAAAATAAAGGGATAGCAATATAAAGATAAGAACCGCAATTGGAAGTTAAAATGGCAATGAATGAAAAATACAAGAAGAGTAAGGAGAGAAAAGACTATTGTTGAAAGGGGAAAATAATTACTTGTTATAGAATTGAAAAATATTTACCTCTTTTCTTTCTTTCTTTTCATCTTACATATAAAAGAGGCTGAACAAGAGAGATAAAAACATCATCTACAGATTCCAGTACTTAAAAAGAAAAGGGGAGAAATTTTACCTCATACAATTACTGTTGCCTTCCATTCAATTTGAATCTCAACCTCCTTTAGTGCCCCAAATAGCATCTGGAAAATAAATTAGATTCCAGTCCAATTCTCTCATCCAAGGTTCAATTTATTAACAGAGCCATATTGCTCATGCCGTTGCCATCCCAATACTAACTTCCTTCCAGTACCCCACCCAGGTTAAGGTTCGTTCCGCATCCCCACATGTTCATCATGAGGATCTGTCCGAGTGCAGGCATTCCACCGACCTCCTCTTTATATCCGTTGATGCAGAACAAAAGATGACCTTGGACTCTAAGAAAGGACTTTGTTGTGGCTAGTAATTTTCCCTCTCATGCAACTACCCTTCCCAGTTCCCATAATACTATTCTACTGTGGCAGACCAAAGTCTCTAACTTCACATGATGGCTTAGGCCTGACACCTATTTTTGCAGTTGATAATTCTCTCTTAATAGAATTATATATTTGATATTTTTATATAGGAAATTTTTAAATTCATATTTTAATCTAAAAATACTTTCATGAATTTGTTTTGAATATGCATATAAAATAGAATAGGATAAAACAGAAAAGTATAGTAAATATAAATATAATAATTAATTAGAATAAAATAGAGAATATAGATATAAGAAGACATAGCAAGATTAAATACTGTATAAGTTAAAAGATAAGATTTTATAAAATTTTGATTTTATAGAGATACTGATTAAATATAACACAATTTCATTAGGATACTTTTCATGTTAACTATATGGGCATATTGCATTTTAGAAATAAATATTGATGCATAGTGATTGGAATATTTACAATGTAAGGTGATTAATGAAATATTTGAATATTTATATTAATAGCTTATAGATTAGATATTTGTAAATATACAGTTGAAAGCATGCAGATATATTGACATTATTTGTATGAGAGCATTTCAAATGTAAATGTATTAGAAATATTTAGCTCTTTATTTATAGATATATTGAAATTGATACTCTTATTGTAAAATTTGACTAATGAAACATTTGATTACAGTATATATATGTATAATTTATAAATTTATATAATTTATAAATATAAGAATAATTATATATCAATAGACCTCAACTATGAGAGACAACATGAGAAAACACATCCAGAAAATCACATTGTCTGATTTTTAATAAATTTATTTGCAAGTTATGGTGGAAAATAAGTATTTGGTCAATAACAAAAGTATTTGGTCAATAACAAAAGTTCATCTCAACATTTGTTATATATCCTTTGTTGGCAATGACAGAGGTCAAACGTTTTCTAAAAGTCCTCACAAGGTTGGCACACACTCTTGCTGGTATTTTGACCCATTCCTCCATGCAGATCTTCTCAAGAGCAGTGATGTTTTGGTGTTATCGCTGGGCAACACAGATTTTCAACTCCCTCCAAAAGTTTTCTATAGGGTTGAGATCTGGAGACTTGCTAGGCCACTCCCGGGCCTTTTAAATGCTTCTTATGAAACCACTCCTTTGTTGTGCTTGGGATCATTGTCATGCTGAAAGACCCAGCCACATTTCATCTTCAGTGCCCTTGCACTCAAAATCTCACAATACACCGCCCCATTTATTCTTTCATGTACATGGATCAGTTGTTCTGGTCCCTTTGCAGAGAAACGGCCCCAAAGCATGATGTTGCCACCTCCATGCTTCACAGTAGGTATGGTATTCTTTGGATACAACTCAGCATTCTTTCTCCTTGAAGCACGACGAGTTGTGTATCTACCAAACAGTTCTACTTTGATTTCATCTGACCATATGACATTCTCCCAATAATCTTCTGGATCATCCAAATGCTCTCTAGCAAACTTTGGATGGGCGCGGACATGTACTGGCTTAAACATCTGACACTGCAGGATCTGAGTCCCTGGTGGCGTAGTGTGTTACTGATGGTAGCCTTTGTTACGTTGGTTCTAGCTCTCTGCAGATCATTGACTAGGTCCCCCTGTGTGGTTCTGGGATTTTTGTTCACCGTTCTTGCGATCATTTTGACCCCATGGGGAAAGATCATGCATGGAGCCCCAGATGGAGGGAAATTATCAATGGTCTTGTATGTCTTCCATTTTCTAGTTATTGCTCCCACAGTTGATTTCTTCACACCAAGCTTTTTGCCTATTGCAGATTCAGTCTTCCCAGTCTGGTGCAAGGCTACAATTTTGTTTCTGGTGTCCTTTGACAGCTCTTTGGTCTTCACCATAGTGGAGTTTGGAGTGTGACTGAGATTGTGGACAGGTGTCTTTTATAGTGATAACAAGTTCAAACAGGTGCCATTACTACAGGTAATGAGTGGAGGGCAGGGGAACCTCTTAAAGAAGTTGTTACAGGTCTGTGAAACCCAGAAATTTTGCTTGTTTGTAGGTGACCAAATACTTATTTTCCAGCATAATTTGCAAATAAATTCGTTAAAAATCAGACAATATGATTTCCTAGATGTGTTTTCTCATGTCTCTCATAGTTGAGGTATATCTATGATATACCTATGATGTCAATTACAGGCAATTGATGTCTGACTAAATACTCCTCCCCCCCCCCACTGTATATGAAGCCACAAGTGGATAAGTGCTGACCTACAAGGGCAGGGAAATTAATATTTTGAAACAGATCCCAAAAAGAGTAAGGGAACTCAGATGGAATTATAAATTTCTAGGAAACCTAGTTAATAAAATAGCATTATGTTCAGATGGATCATTCCAGGGGGGATATTAATCACATTAGAAAGGAAAAACTAAGAGTAAATACAATAGAAAGAGCAAAAGAGATATATGATCAAAAACTGGTTTAGAGAGAGAAAATGGGGAAAAGTTGGAAATAGAAAGTTAAAAGGAAAAATGAGAGATGGAGGAAAAGGGGAAGGTGGTCGGAATAAGGGGTATAGAGAAAATTTTAAAAACCCACCAGAGTTAAAACAAGAGCACTAACAAAAGAAAAGTCTTAAAAAATGCAACAAGTTAAAATTTATATCTATAAACATCAAAGGATTACTGTATTTTTGGTGTGTAAGACGCACCGCTTTATAAGACCCACCTAGATTTTAGACAAGGAAAACAAGGAAAAAAGCATTCTGAACTTTTGAACTGAAATGGAATAGTTATATTGTTTAATAAAATTCAATTGTAGCAGAATACCTTTTACAACCATGTATACTTTTTAAACCCATGTATGCCTTTTATAAACTTCAAACTTGACAGCTTCAAGACTTGTGGAGTTCAATTCCCAGAATTCCTCCACCAGTCATGCTAGTTCAGAAATGGGAGTTGAAGTCCATAAGCCTTAAACTTGCCAGGTTTGAAGACCCTTGCACTCCTAACCTCTAACATGGGGGTCTTCCAACTTGCGGTTTTAAGACTTGTGGACTTCAATTCCCAGAATTTCTCCATCAGTCATACCAAGCTCGGCTCTCCTCCTGGTTCTCTCCCCCCTCCATACCCACCCGCCCCACAATTCAGATTCACACCCTCTTCTGCTCTTGCTGGACTTAGAGCTGGCATCACTCTGCAACTGCATGACAGTTCCAGGCTCTGAAGACATAGCAGCCATGAGTGGGAAGCCAAGCCCAACTGAGGAAGATCTGAGGAAGGTTATGCACCTGGGATTGGCTCCAGCTAGGATTGGCTCCAGCTCAGGCTCCAGCTAGGATGGGGCGGGCAGCGGCTGGGCGCAGCGGCAAGGGTGCATCCGACTCACGGCTGGCGGTGCCCGACGCAGCGGGGAACATCGGCGCAGGAGGCAGGAGAGGACCGGGTGAAGTGAGCAGCAGCGCTGCCGCTGTCGCCGCCACACCCGGTTTGGCTTCCCTGGCCACAGTGCGATCTTCCGGGCCGGCGAGGCTCAGTGACTGGAGCCGCTGAGCCTTGCCGGCCCGGATGATCGTGGCGCGTGGTGCCTGCGGCGGCCAGGGAAGCCGAGCCGGGCATGGCGGCGATAGCGGCGGCGCTGCTGCTCCGGTTGCCCGGTCCTCTCCTGCCTCCCGCGCTGATGTTCCCCGCTGCGTCGGGGGCCGCCAGCCCCGAGTCAGACGCACCATCGCCGCCGTGCCCAGCCGCCGCCTGCCCCATCCTCGCTGGAGGTCTAGCTGGAGCCTGAGCTGGGCCCGCCCCACCCGGCCGTGCCTCCTCGCCCGCCACCCGCCCGCCCACCCAGGATGCAGACCTGCTGCCTCGCCCTGCACCTGCCGCCGGCCTGATCCTGCGCCTCCTGCTTCTGGGCGGGCAACGTCTCCGACTGCTTAGCTTCTCCTGTCCAGCCCGAAGCTGAAAGAAAAACGTGGAGGCTGGTGAACAAAGGGCAAAACTTTCGGCTTCTGGATGGATGGGAGGAGCTAAGCGCCTGTCGGAGAGCTTCCTGGGCATGAAAGCTCGCGAATGCAACAAGAACGAAAGCCAGGAAGCTCTCTGAGCTCGGAAAGGAGCCCACGGTCAGTCGGCTGTGGGCGGGAGGAAGGCGAATCCCCCGTGGGCTCCGTTACATCTTCCGCTGCCAGCCAGGCCATGCTGGCGGCAGCGCAACAAAGAGAGACATTCGCTTTCCTCCCGCTTGCAGCCGACTGACCGTGGGTTCCTTCCCGAGCTCGGAGAGCTTCCTGGGCATGAAAGCTCGCAAATGCAACAAGGACGAAAGCCTGGAAGCTCTCCGAGCTCGGGAAGGAGCCCACGGTCAGTCGGCTGCGGGCGGGAGGAAGGCGAATCCCTCGTGGCCTCCGTTACATCTTCCACTGCCAGCCAGGCCATGCTGGCGGCAGCGCAACAAAGAGGCATTCGCTTTCCTCCCGCCCGCAGCTGACTGACCGTGGGCTTGCTGGGAAGCCCCGCAGCCCGGCTGTCACTTTTTAAAACAGCTGGGTGTTTTCTGAGCAGCCTCCGAGAACCGAGAACCTAAACGCCAAACCCTCCATGCACTTCGCACTGAATGCCTCCTGGCTCACGCGGGCAGCAGCAGACCCCCTTTGGATTTTCGGCTCGGAGGGGGGCAGGAGGACCTTCCTAACTCCCTCCCCCCGAGCCGAAAACCCAAAGGGGGTCTGCTGCTGCCCGCGTGAGCCATGAGGCATTCAGGGCGAAGTGCGTGGAGGGTTTGGCGTTTGGGTTCTCGGTTCTCGGAGGCTGCTCGGAAAACTCCCGGCTGTTTTAAAAAGTGACAGCCGGATTGTGGGGCTTCCCAGCATGCCTCATGGCTCACGCGGGCAGCAGCAGACCTCCTTTGGGTTTTCAGTTGGGGGGGGGGCAGGAGAACTGTCCTAACTCCCTCCCCCCGAGCCGAAAACCCAAAGGGGGGCTGCTGCTGCCCGTGTGAGCCATGAGGCATGCTGGGAAGCCCCGTAGCCCGGCTGTCACTTTTTAAAACAGTCGGGAGGCTTCCGAGCAGCCTTCTGAACCCAAACGCCAAACCCTCCACGCACTTCGCCCTGAATGCCTCCGGGCTCACGCGGGCAGCAGGTCCCCACCACACCACCTGCTGCAGGAGACTTAGCCTCCTGATCCTCCCCGCCCCTCACCCGTGGGAATGAAGCGCTGGGGTGGGGGGTGTCCTGACAACTCCCCCCCCAGTGCTTTGCCTCCCGCCGGGCAAGAGCGCTCTTCTGCCGGCCACGGGCGAGGGGCGGGGGCGAGGATGCCTCCTGCGGCCGAGACATTTGGGGTTTTGGCTGGGGGAAAGGCAGGAGGTCTGGCACTTCGCCTGCCCTCCCAGCCAAAAGGCAAAGCCGTGCAGCTCCACAGCCGCCGAAGGAGGCTTAACCCCGCCTCTCTGTCCCACCCATCGCCTGTGGTCGGCAGAAGAGCGGGGGCAGGCAGGAGGCAGTTCTTCGGCGGCTGTGGAGCTGCACGGCTTTGCCTTTTGGCTGGGAGGCAGTTGAAGCGCTGGACCGCCTGCCTTTCCCCCAGCCACATTCGCCTTCCTCCACCGCCAGCGGCATCCAGCTCCTCCTCTTCTCGCTTCTTTACAAGATGACAGCTGGGTGGCGGCACAGAGGCTGGAGGCGGCGCCTGCTGCTTGCTCTCCTGGGGGACCCCGCAAAGATCACCTTCAGGAGCTTCCCAGCCAGGTCCCTTCCACGGGGCGGTGGCTGTGGCTCCCCCCAGTTCTCCCACGGACCTCTTCCACGCACCCCCGCCGCCCCCAGCCTCCGCGCCGCCGCCCGGCTGTCATTTTGTAGAGAAGCGAGAAGAGGAGGAGGAGCTGGATGCTGGTGGTGGCGGAGGAAGGCGAATGCGGCCCGGAGACTGGGAGGGAGGCGGAATACGGGAGGAGGAGGGAGGCAGCGTCCACGCTTTTCTTTTGGCAGAGGAGCTAAGTGGCCAGAGAAAGGGATCAATGTAAAAGCGCCGCTGGGCTGGGAACGTCTTTGGCCAATTAGCTCCTCCGAAAGAAAAGCGTGGACGCTGCCTCCCTCCTCCTCCCGTATTCCACCTCCCTCCCAGCCTCCGGACCGCATTCGCCTTCCTCCGCCACCTCCAGCATCCAGCTCTTCCTCCGCTTCTCACTTCTCCACAAAATGACAGCCGAGCGGCGGCCCGGAGGCTGGGAGGGGGGTGGAATATGGGAGGAGGACAGAGGCAGCCTCCATGCTTTCCTTTCGGAGGAGGAGCTAAGTGGCCAAAGACATTCCCAGCCCAGCGGTGCTTTTACATTGATCCCTTTCTCTGGCCACTTAGTTCCTCCTCCGAAATGAAAGCGTGGAGGCTGCCTCTCTCCTCCTCCCATATTTCGCCCCCCTCCCAGCCTCCAGGCCGCACTCGTCTTCCTCCGCCACCTCCAGCATCCAGCTCTTCATCCGCTTCTCTACAAAATGACAGCCGAGCAGCGGCCTGGAGGCTGGGAGGGGGGTGGAGCACTTTGAATCCTGGCAGAAGCTGCTGCCCGAGTGCTCTTGGCCGGCGGGATTCAAAGTGCTGGGGTGGGGGGTGTCCCGACAGCCCCCCCACCCCAGTGGTTCGCCTCCCGCTGGGCAAGAGCGCTCGGGTGGCAGCTTCTGCTGGATACGGGCGATGGGTGGGACGAGCGGCGCGGAAGCCGGTGGCTGTGGCAGCTGCTGCAAGACGCTTCCCCGCCGCTCTGTCCCATCCATCGCCCGTATCCAGCAGAAGCTGCCACCCGAGCGCTCTTGCCCAGCGGGAGGCGAAGCACTGGGGTGGGGTGGGGGCTGTCGGGACCCCGCCCCCCCCAGCACTTTGAATCCCGCCGGCCAAGAGCACTCGAGCAGCAGCTTCTGCTGGATACGGGTGATGGGTGGGACGAGCAGCGCGGAAGCCGGTGGCTGTGGCAGCTGCTGCAAGAGGCTTCCCTGCCGCTCTTTCCCACCCATCGCCCGTATCCAGCAGAAGCTGCCACCCGAGCGCTCTTGCACAGCGGGAGGCGAAGCACTGGGGTGGGGTGGGGCTGTCGGGACACCCCCACCCCAGCACTTTGAATCCCACCAGCCAAGAGCACTCGGGCAGCAGCTTCTGCCAGACACGGGCGATGAGCGGGACGAGCGGCGCAGAAGCCGGCGGCTGTGGCAGCTGCTGCAAGAGGCTTCCCCGCCACTCTGTCCCACCCATCGCCCATATCCAGCAGATAGGCTTTGAGTTTTTGGCTGGGGGGGGAGAAGTTGGACCTTCTTAACTCCCCCCCCAGCCAAAATCACAAAGCCAGGCAGCCCCCAGCCGCCAAAGGAGCCTCCTGATTCTCCCCGCCCTTCTGTCCCACTCATTGCCCGTGTCTGGCAGAAGCTGCTGCCCGAGTGCTCTTCGCCGGCGGGATTCAAAGTGCTGGGGTGGGGGGTGTCCCGACAGCCCCCCACCCCAGTGCTTCGCCTCCCGCTGGGCAAGAGCGCTCAGGTGGCAGCTTCTGCTGGATACGGGCGATGGGTGGGACAGAGCGGCGGGGAAGCCTCTTGCAGCAGCTGCTACAGCGGAGACATTTGGGTTTTTGGCTGGGGGAGGAGGCAGGAGGTCCGGCCACCCCACCCTAGCGCTTCACCTTCCCCCCCAGCCAAAAACTCCAAGCCTATCTCCTGCCGCACGGTTTAGCCAGGAGAGGAGCGGCGAAGTGACTTGGAGGAATGGGAAGCTCAAACCGGGCGGTTTGAGCTTCCCATTCCTCCACGTCACTTCGCCGGGTTCAGGAGGCTGCTGGGAAGCCCCCCCGGGTGTTTTAAAAGGTGACAGCTGGGCGGCAGCGTTTTTTGCGGGTTTTTGTTGTTGCACGGATTAATTGACTTTACATTGTTTCCTATGGGAAACAAAGTTTCGTCTTACGAACCTTTCGTCTTACGAACCTCCCCCTGGAACCAATTAGGTTCGTATCTTGAGGTACCACTGTATTTCATTAAGTGATAAAAAGAAAAAAGAAGTAGCAATCTAGGTACAAAAAGAAATAAATAAAAAAGAATTTTTATAAACAACTTCACGAGGCACTAATAACAATTAATTATAAAAATATATGTCTGATAGGTTATTATAATGGAATAATTGATTCTCAGAAAGATTATAAAGCAAAGAAAAAAGAAAAAGATTTGAAAAGGGAAAAAGAATACAATCCCAAACTTATTCAGAGAAATGACTGATGATACACATATGATGATTGAGATACCGAGAAATAAGCAGTATATAAATTATTTAGCTCCACTTCAATCTTTATCAAGAATTGATGTGGTTTGGATTAATAATGAAATTATTAAAAACATAAATTCAATTGAAATAGCACCAAATAAAGTGGTACCTCTACTTACGAACTTAATTGTAAGTAAGTAGATACTTTTGTAAGTAGAAACAATTTTCCCAATAGGAATCAATGTAAAAGCAAATAATGCATGCAAACCCATCTCAAAAGTCACCCTTTTGCTTTGCACCACTGGGAATCTCCACCTCCAGACTTCCGTTGCCACCCGAAGCACCTATTCTTGCACTGCTGGGATTCCCCTGAGTCTTCCCTCGCTGGGACTCCCCGCCTCCAGAAGGGCAAGAATGGGTGGTTCGGGTGACAATGGAAGTCCAGAGGCAGGGATTCCCAGCGAGGGAAGAAATTAAGAAAAAAAATATAAAAATTCCTAAGTTGTTATTGCCGATAAAGGCAATGATCAATCCTAATTCAAAAATACAAGTATAGTGATTTGTTAAATTTATCTGAAAAATTAAAAAGTAGAGAAAAATTAATGGAACAAAATATAATGATGGATTGGTGGTCTTATTTACGATTAAAATTACAGTATAAGAAAGATAGGTAGATAGGTATAGAAATGGAAACACAAAAATTAGACAACATTTTGCTGGACCCAGAACAAAAGATAATATCCAAATTAAATATTTGCTTGAATTTGAAAGGATAGATAATGTAGTTAAATATCCCATGATAGCATGGGCAAGAAATATTGGTCATAATATACATCTAGTTGACTGAGAAAAGACATGGAATACAAATTGTAAAATAACAAAATCAGTACATTTAAAGAAAATTATTATAAAATGTTTCATAGGTGGCATCTAACACCATCAAAATTGCCCAAAATATATCCAAACACAAATTTGGCTTGTTCGAAGTGTAAAAGAGACGTAGGTACTGTCAGGATGAGTGTAATTAAAGTCCGTTTGAACCTTAAATCATCCTGGAGGTGATGGATTGAGAGAAAGAACATTTGTTTTCAAAGCAAGGTTTCTTTTTATTATAAAAGTAGAAAATTAAATATGCCATGAGAGACAAATGAAAAATACATCTTCACATGATGGCTGCTAACACAGGAATGAATTAGCTAAAAATGGAGAATAGGATAAAGACAGATGTGAGGTATAATGACGTGGCAGGATTTTACATCATAGTAGGAGGACCTAATAAAACATTCACACACACAGTTAACTATTTAATTACTAAATGACTCTGAATGTCTCTGGGGCTGTCAATATTCAGCATGACACCCCTTCTTTGGCAGTCATCAGGGACATTGGTTCACATAAGGCACATTTTCTTGGATAGGTATTCGTGTTGGTCAGCTGCCAGCGGTTTATTCAGCATGTCAGCAATTTGTTCAGTTGTGGGCACATAAAGTAATTTCACGAATCCTTGTATTCTCTTGCATTCTTATATCTTATGCCGATGTGCCGTGAACGCGATCCAACATATTCAGTTTCAGATATGAACGTAACTGAAACATTGTCCTCCATAATAACAATTGGTTTCATGGGATCGCCCCAAATACTATCAACGAGAGCAGAAACACAGGTTAATGCATTACAACAATCAGAAACACAGGCATATTCTGACTCAGTGGAAGAACAAGAAATAAAGTTTTGCTTTCTAACTTTCCAATAAATTGGACAACCATTCAAAAACATTATATAGCCAGAGGTACTTTTTCGTGTTTCTTTATCACCTGCCCAATCAGAATCTGCATAGCAAATCAACTCAGGATACTTGTTATGTTCTGGTTCTAAGAACAATTTCATGTCTTTTGTGTGCTTCATGTATCTGAGCAGTCTCTTTATGCATGTCCAGTGAAATGTAGTTGCTTTGCCAACGTACCTTGACAAAAGATTCACACTAAGTGAAATGTCGGGTCTTGTCCAACTGCTAATGTATAACAGTGACCCAATGATTGACCGATAAAGTGTTTGGTCTTCAAATTGAGGACAATCTTGTTGTTTCAACCTGTAAAAATCAGTTTGCATTGGAGAACGACATGGATGTGCGTCAGTCATGTTACAGTTGTGCAAAAGTTGATCAACCTTGTTCTCTTGTGAAAGGCAAAACCTCTTCTCATTTTTTTCAATCTGAACTCCTAGACAATCATGTATGTGCCCTAAGCTTTTCAATGTGAAATGTCTTTCTAAACCTTTTGCAAAAACTTCACTCATACATTTGTTAGGACCAGTGTAAACAATATCATCAACATAAACAAGTATAATTTCATAAACGTTACCTTGCCCTTTTGTAAACACGCATTCATCAGAGTTGGACTTAATAAAGCCCATTGAATTTAGCTTGTCAATGAGACAACGGTGCCACATGAGGGCGGACTGTTTCAATCCGTAAAGACTCTTTTGCAGGTACAAGACATCACCTTTTCATTCCTGGAACCCGGGTGCATTCTTCACGTAGATGTCTTCATTTAAATCAGCATTCAGATAAGCAGTTTCAACATCAAATTGGTAAACTTATAAATTCAAGGTAATAGCTGTGGTTAAGGCAATTTTGACTGTAGGTGAGAATGTATCTGTGTAATCTTTGGGATACACCTGTGAATAGCCTTGTGCTACTAATCTTGTTTTGGATATTTTCTCATCATTTGGTTTTTGTTTAATTCTGTAGACCCATCATGTACCAATAATCTTCTTGTTCATTGGAGGCTCAACATATTGAAACACTTTAAGTTTCTTTAAACTGTCCAGTTCATTTTCCATAGCCTCATACCATTTTTCTTGTTCAGACTCAGGCAAATGTTTTATTTGAGAAAAGTTCTCAGGAGGAAGTGTAACATTGTTACAAAGAAAAGGAAAAGGTTTGTGTAATACTTGCTGTTGGAATCTCTTTGGAGGAATCCCTTGTGTGGTTCTCTCCGAACGTCTTGGAACTGTGGTCCATCCTTCATCTTGGTCATCTCCATCTCCAATTACATCGCTAGGAACATCATCTGCGACTTTTGAAGACTGTGTATCATCTTTTGTAGAAACAACATCTGGAACAGCTGCCTGTGGATCAGGTTGCGCTGTACCTTGAACATCATCCTTAGGAAAATAAACTGAAGTATCATTACTGTGTATTCTGGACCAATTTGTATCTTCCTCAAATTTAGCTGAATTGGAAATAACAGCTCTGTGATTAGTGTCAGCAAATTTGTAGTACTTAGAACTTTCATCAAAACCTATAAATCTCAGTCTTTCTACTACTGGACCTCCTTTCTTTCTTTGAACCAAAGGAATGTTAACCATGATGTATGAGCCAAAAATGTGGAGGTTTTGAATATCTGCCTTCTTTGCATGAAGCATGTAGTAAGGAGTTTGATTTAAGACACTGCTCCAAGTGCGGTTAACAATGTAATTTGCATACCTTAGTGCTTCACCCCAATAGAAATTGTCGAGATCAGCATCTTCTAGAAGGCAACGGAACATAGTCTGTAAAACATCCTACCTTCGTTCTACAATTCCGTTAAACGGAGGGGAGTAAGGTGCTGACGCTTGATGATGGATTCCATTTTTCTTCATCCTTGGAATTGCTGGGACATGAAATCTCCACCACGATCACTTTGTATTCTTCTGATGTGGACACCATGTTGAGTGAGTACCTCTGCAGCAAAGTCTTTAAAGATCTGAAAAGTCTCAGATTTTTGTTTCATTAGGTATACATACCCATATCTAGAATAACTATGAACAATAGTCAAAAAATACTTACAATTACTTTTTGTAGGCCGAAATGGACCGACAATGTCAGTATGAACCAAATAAAAATGTGTGTAGACAAACGTGTGGCATGCTTAGCAATAGGTGCTGCTTTAGATTTAGAAGAGTTGCAAACAGAACAGTCTAAATGAATTTTGCAATTACTATCAACCTTAAAACCATTTACAAATTCAGGCATCTTGGATAAGACTGGATAAGATGCATGGCCCAAATGACGGTGCCATCAGTGAACACACCTGGAATGAAAAGATTTGTTTGTTAATACAGGTTTAACATTTGCAACATCATGTGGAACCTCTTGAACCTCATTGGCTTTAGGAGCCTGTGTTTCTATAGGTTTTCTCTCTGGACCTGTGCTTTCGCCCTTTGGAACTTTTATACTTACATCAACTTTTACATGAGGATTTGGCTTTAAGTATTAAACACCTCTAATTGGAAAAGCAGTAGCAATGACTCTTCCGTTCTTGACAATGTAGCCTTCATTTAGTTTAAAAGTCAATTCAGAACCTAAGTCTTCATTTAGGTGATATGTGCTGAGTAAGTTGCATGTAGCTTGTGGAACGTACAGAACACGTGGAATCATTTGGTCTAATTCTTTTATATAGACAGTTCCTTCTCCTTCAACTTTGCATAAGTGGTTTGATACTGCATGTAATTCTTTGATATCAGTCTTATAAAATTTTGTGAAAAGTTCTTTTTGGTAGGTGATGTGAAAAGCTGCTCCGCTGTCTAATGTCCATAAATGTCGAATGTCGTACTGTGGACTCTTTTGTGGAACATTGTTCAGGATGAAAGAATTGATGTAAGGACGTGGCTCACCGCTAGAACCTCTTTGAGATGATCTGTAGTTGCTGGAGCTTCTGCTTCGGGAACCCCTAGGATCTGTTCCTCTGGGCTGAGCAGGATATTGGGAGCATTGAGAATCACCAGATTGAGAGTGATGAAAATCACCAGATTGAGAGCATTGGAAATCTGTTCTTCTAGGCTGATTGTGCCATGGATATCTTGGAGTGTAGCCCCTTTGTTGGTAGCCACGACTCATTGTAGGTTTGTAACCCGGTGCTATAGTTTTGAGTCTACTTTGCATAATCACTTCTTCTTCTGTTAAAAGCTTACATACTCTGCATGTAGTTCTTTGAGCTAAAGGTATGTTATTATATTTTGTAATAGCATCTGTCCATTCATAATTGAGGGAAGTGATTATGGCGGTTGTCATCTGGATGTCATCTATTTGATAGCCTCTCTCTATCAGATCCTTCTGCATTGCTAGAAGTTTAGATAAGTGTGGAGTAATTTTCTCTCCAGGCTTTAATTTTGAAGTAAAAAATTCAGTAAAAAAGAAGCATGTTCCTTCAGCTGAAACTGGTCTATAAAGTTCATCTAGAGCTGTGATCAAGTCATTTGCAGTGATATCATGTGGAAATCTAACTGATAGATCTGTGTCGAGAGACATAAGTATCAAGATAGTGGCTTTAGTATTAAAAGCTCTTTCTTCAGTCCACTGTCTATTGGGTGGATCAAAAGCCATATGATCTACCCCTTCAGCAAGTAAAATCAGTCTTATTTCATGCAACCAAGTTTTATAATTTTGTCCATTATTCTTTAATCTTGACTCACCTTTCAATGGTGATAAAGTAACGGTTTACCTTTGAGCTGCAGCTGGTACTGCTGCTGGTTGTGGCATCTGGGGTGCTTGGACCGGTGGTGGTTGAATTTGAAGAACTGGAACTTGTGGTTGTTGGTCCTGTTGCATGTGCGCACCTTGGCTTGCTTGCGGTACTTGTGGCTTAATTGAAGGGTAATAATGAACAACGTGTTGTCCATATTTCAAAGATTGATCTGGAATAGAACTTGGTATTTGTTTGAGATGAGAAACAGATTTATATTTAAAATCTTGTATTCCACTAGGTGCTGCTGCACGATAACCTTTAGATTTTTCTGAGCTTATTTTTTGAACAGGCTGAAAATTTTTATTTGGCCACCAGATGGTGCTGCAGGATAACTTTTGAGATTTTCTTCTTTGTTTATATTTCCCTGTGCTTCGGCAGACATTGCATACGTGGCACTTTGACTTTCGTTTTCTGGTTTGTTTACAGTTACCGGTGGCTCGATAGACACTGTTTGTAGCTCTCTCTCTAATAGGGTCATTTGAATATCTCTTAGTTTATTTAATTGTTTTCTATATTTAAAAATGTTATCCAAACAACAGTGCATTGTCTGCTTTTCCTTTTCATCTAAATTAATTCCTCTCTCCTTATAAAAATCTGAGACAAAGGCCTGGGTATCTTGGAGGGTTTGTTCTAAGCGTGCTATTACGCTATTTACTCTGTCAATATCATTAATTGAATCCAGACTACAAGCTGAACTTCTTACAGACTCTCGGTCATCAGAATGTCTCAGTTTCATCTTTGCCTTTAGCGAAGCGCCATGTTGAATGGACACACTGCTTTCGGAAATTGCCTGGCTACATGACTCAGAAGGGATCATTACAGCCTCTAAATTGCTTGGGTCATCAATCGGCTGACCTGAACTGTCTCCTAGTTTTCCAGCATTCACAATAGCAGTTATCTTTTCCATCTCAGCAGTTGAAATTGGGTTATAAATCGTACTCATGCTTTGATGTGTTTCTGGATTGTCCGTTGCAGAGAAGGCTGCTTTTGCCATAGTTTCGGTTTCATCAGAGATTTGTTCTTCCATGCTGGAGACCTTTTATCTTTGGTTTTATTTATGAGAGACTGAATATCTTCAAGTTGATCCTTTAACATTTGGCGAAGAAGGACTCTGTAAATAATTCTTTGTTTTTACGCTTAGCAGGCATTAAAGAGATTCGTTGCTTTTAGATTTAAGATAGATTAAACCGAACTCTGCTACCATGTCAGGATGAGCATAATTAAAGTCCGTTTGAACCTTAAATCATCCTGGAGGTGATGGATTGAGAGACAGAACATTTGTTTTCACAGCAAGGTTTCTTTTTATTATAAAAGTAGAAAATTAAATATGCCATGAGAGACAAATGAAAAATACATCTTCACATGATGGCTGCTTAGACAGGAATGAATTAACTAAAAATAGAGAATAGGATAAAGACAGATGTGAGGTATAATGACGTGGCAGGATTTTACATTATAGTAGGAGGACCTAATAAAACACGCACAGACACAGTTAACTATTTAATTACTAAATGACTCTGAATGTTTCTGGGGCTGTAAATATTTAGCATGACAGGTACCATCTTTCATATGCGGTGGTTGTGCCCTAAAACTAAGAAGTACTGGAAAAAGATTCATGATTGGTTACAACATATTACAGGAACTCAGATGGAATATACTCCAGAATTCTTTTTACTAGGAATAATAAAAAAGCAACAACCAAAGGATATAAAATATTTATCATTACAAATCATTACTGCAGCAAGAATTGCTTATGCCCAATATTGGAAGGATGAGAAATCTCCAGTGGAAAATGTATTGATTGATAAAATATACTAAAGAAAAAGTCACTGTAGACCCAGTGGAATCATCATGTCCTATTCTAAGGAAGGGAAAAAGAAAAAAACTGAAAACCCAGTGAAATCATACTTTAAAATTAATAAATTCCTCACGCCTAATCCTTTTTATAAGAAAAAACAATTAAAAAGAAACACTTTATCATATTCAAATTTAAACCACTCTAATCCCAATAAAAATAATTCCTTCTTTAAATCAAAAGAACGAAAAAACAAAATTAAAATTAATACCTCATAATCCACATTTTTAAATTATATTCCATGCTTCTGTAGTTCCAAACATTCTATAATCAATATTTCTCATTATTATTATTCCCTTTTCTTTAACAAATAAAGGTCAACAAATATAATCAATATTATTTTCTATTTTCATACTTTTTTCTTTTTGTATTTTGTATCATAATTCAACCATTTATATAATTCCATAATCTTTTCTTATTCATAATAAAATCTTCTTAGGTATAAAATTCATTCTCACTACTTCCTCTTCACCACCCCTCTCCTCCAAATATTTAAAATGACAGCAATATTAACCAAATTAATTATTAATATTAATCCCTTACTGAACATAACCATTTTCATTTTCAATTTTCAATAACATTCACTATTCCCAAATTTTACCCACAAAAGTAATTTTATAAATCCAAAAGTATCTTACTTGAACTTTATTGCATATGCAGCTCAATTAATATCTTACTCTTTAATTAATTCCCCCCTCCATCAAACCAAACTATTCAATAAAATTTCAAAACAATTTCTTTATAGTAAAATCCAATTAGAATCCAATTAAAATTATAAATCCAATTAAAATGTTAAAGCTTCATTTAAGTCCCTTACATCCATACATAATTATCCATAAATTTATTCTTATAAGTATATGTAACTTTGTTATAGTTTTAATCTTCTTCTTGCTGTCAAGCTGGCTGGCCTTTCAATTGCATTGGATGGACTCAAGAGCAGGTAACATCTGGAGAGGTTTTGGGGGATGGCATGCCCCACGATGGGTAGATCTGCGACCTCGACCGCAATGGGTGAAATGACCTTGGTCACCATAGGTACGGTGATGACATGCTGGGAAGATAGGATTTGAAGCGTCGGGAGTCATATGGAAGGAGAAGAAACATAAGTTCTTGTGCTGGAGGGTGAGAAGAATAAAAGTTTGCTGGAAAGGGTGAGTGACTTTGCCAGAGGGAATCTTTACTTGGACTTTAAAAAATCTCTTCGTTTTGGAAGATGGGCAAAAGCGGAAATGGCTGCGTCTGTACTATTTTTGGACATATTATTCAGCATTTAAATGAAATTTAAAATTTCTTTAAAAACCCAAGAATTTTATAAATTGTTTTCATTTGTAGAAGTTGGGAATGTAAGATTGGACTTTGAGAATTAGCATAATTCAAATTTTAAAGTGGTTATAGAAGCCAGAATTGAAGAACTAGGAGTAAGTGTGATTGCATACTGATGACATCTGCTGGTGAAGTTGAGGCAATATTTGGTTGGATTTGTTATTCACTGAATTTGTCCTTGATGTAATGGAACTGGGCAGATGGTTTTCTTTTAACAAGTGATAAATAAATAGAAAGAGAACATCTTGGTCTTGAACTTTATTTGAACTTGGACAGGGTGAGAAGGAAAGGATATAATCTGGTTTGGAAAATTTTAGCTTCTGGATGATATAAAGGTTAATTGGATATTTGGATAAAACTTTTTGAAATATTAATTTTGCAAAAGATGGAAGACATAGGAGATTTGTTCAAAGATATACTTAAAGATATCCAAGAAGAAAATAGAAATGACAACATCTTTTTTTATTTTGAAAGTTCCCCTCAAGATTGTTGCAAAATTGAAGGAGAAGAAGAAAAGTCTTCAACAGCTGGAATTGAATGAGCAACAGAGAAATGGAAATAGAAAAGGATTATCAGAGGGGCATTCTCAAAAGGAACTGATTAAAGGACACAACATTAATGAAATAGCGGTCTTTATAAATGAATTAGAAAATGGTTTGATTGAAGAAGGGGCTGATAGAGTTGACGGTCATCTTCCTGATAATTTAAGCACTACTTTAAGCACTAAGAAAATGAAGAATAGATATGACCTGTTACCCCGGAAATGGCAGAGGAAGAAATAAGTCAGGCTGGAAATGAAAAAGATTCTATATTTTGGTAAAAAGAGAGGCAAAGAGAAAATATATGGGTTTAAAATGATAAAAAATAAAAGCCCTGAGGGTTGGCAAAGATGGTGTTTTGAGGAGGGGTGATAGATGATTAAATATGCATTAATTAAGAAATAATGTAGTTAGATTTACTAGATATTGTTTTTAAGATACATTTCAAATTATTAAATTTTATTGAAGTATACAATTATATAGAAATAGGTAAAAATACTTAGATCATTGGATTATTGAATTTATTGGGAAAGATAATGACAACGAAGTGATAAATATTTGAATAATAATTGATTGTGATTTGGAACAAAATATGATTATAATATTAAGATGATTATTAATTGAGGATTTAAAATAATGGTTTGGTTAATTTTTACGTTATAATATTGTTATAATGATAGTTTGGTTTTGTTTGCTTTTTCTTTCTTTTTTCTCCTCTTTTATTTGCCTTCTTTTTTTGAATTATAATTGTTCTTTTTTATTGTTTGTATTTGATAAAGTCAAAAGAATACATAAGAAGGAAGAGTAGGCATCATGGCATATCTGAACTACAGTAATACCTCATGATACGAACTTAATTGGTGCAAGGAGGAGGTTCGTAAGACAAAAGGTTCGTAAGACGAAACATTGTTTCCCATAGGAAACAATGTAAAGTCTATTAATCCGTGCAACAACAAAAAACCCCCCGTAAAAAAACGCTGCCGCCCGGCTGTCACTTTTAAAACGGGGGGGCAGCAGCTGCCACAGCCGCTGGCTTCCCCGCCGCTCGCCCGCCCAGGATGCTGACCTGCTGCCTCGCGGGGAAGCCGGGCAAGAGCGATCTTCTGCCGGCCATGGGCGAGCGGCGGGGAGTCGCCCATGGCCGGCAGAAGATCGCTCTTGCCCGGCTTCACCGCGAGGCTTCCCCCCCCCACCGCCGCCGCCCGCTGGCTGCGAGCGCTCTGCCAGGCGGCCAAGAAGCATTCAGGGCGAAGTGACGTGGAGGAATGGGGAGCTGAAACCGGGCGGTTTCAGCTTTCCATCCCTTCACGTCACTTCGCCGCTAAATCGTGTGGCAGCAAACATGCTTTGGGGTTTTGGCTGGGGTAGAGAAGTAGGACCTTCCTAACTCCCTCCCCCCCAGCCAAAACCGCAAAGCCTGTTTGCTGCCACACGATTTAGCCAGGACAGGAGCGAAGTGACGTGGAGGAATGGGGAGCTGAAACCGGGCGGTTTCAGCTTTCCATCCCTTCACGTCACTTCGCCGCTAAATCGTGTGGCAGCAAACATGCTTTGGGGTTTTGGCTGGGGGGGAGGGAGTTAGGAAGGTCCTACTTCTCCCCCCAGCCAAAACCCCAAAGCCTGTTTACTGCCACACGATTTAGCCAGGACAGGAGCGAAGTTTGGGTTTGGCGTTTGGCTTCGGGAGATGGCTGGGAAGACGCGCGGCTCTTTTAAAAGGTCACAGCCGGGCTGGGGGGCTTCCCAGCAACCCCCCCAGCCCGGCTGTGACCTTTTAAAATGGCCGCGCAGCTTCCCAGCCATCTCCCGAAGCCAAATGCCAAACCCAAACTTCCGCGTTTGGCGGCTGCTGGACACCCCCCCCGCCTGGCTGTCACCTTTTAAAACAGCCGCGCGGCTTTCCAGCAGCCTTCAAACGCATTGTTCTCCGGACCCCGCCCGCTCAGCCCGGCTGCTGGATTCAAAGTGCTGGGGTGGGGGGGCTGTCAGGACAAGGAGCGAGGGGGCTGCGAAGGGGCGCGCGCGGCAGAGCTCCGGTGGAGGAGCTGCGCACAAAGGCCGAGCCGAGGCTGAGCAGGAGGCGAAGCCACCCAGCGAGGCGGTGGGCTGGGAGCCGCAGGCGAAAGGAGCTCGGGCATTGTTCTCCGGACCCTGCCCACAGCCTAGAGAGGGAAAGGGCCGCCGCGGGGCTGAGTGGGCGGGGTCCGGAGAACAATGCCTGGCGCCGCGCTCTGATGCCCGAGCTCCTTTCGCCTGCGGCTCCCAGCCCACTGCCTCGCTGGTTGGCTTCTCCTCCTGCTCAGCCTCGCCTCGGCCTTTGTGCGCGGCTTGTCCCTACAGCCCCCCCCACCCCAGCACTTTGAATCCAGCAGCTTCTGCTGGATATGGGCGGTGGGTGGGACGAGCGGTGCGGAAGCCAAGGGCTTGGCAGCTCGCCCCGCCCACCGCCCGTATCCAGCAGAAGCGGCGGGATTCAAAGTGCTGGGGTGGGGGGGTGTCCCGACAGCCCCCCCCCCACCCCAGCACTTTGAATCCAGCAGCTTCTGCTGGATACGGGCGGTGGGTGGGACGAGCGGTGCGGAAGCCAGGGGCTTGGCAGCTCTCCCTGCCCACCGCCCGTATCCAGCAGAAGCGGCGGGATTCAAAGTGCTGGGGTGGGGAGTGTCCCAGACCTGCTGCCTTTTCCTGCGCCCGCCGCCAGCCCGATCCTGCGCCTCCTGCTTCCCCCCCCAGCCAAAAATATAAAGAGGTCTCCGGCGGCAGACCGTCTTTGTGTTTTTCACTGGGAGGGGGGAGCAGGAGGACCTTCCTGACTCCCTCCCCCAGCACCGGACCTCCTGCCCTCCCTCCCAGCCAAAAGCCCAAAGCGGCCTCCTGAACGTTTTCCATCTTACAAACCTGCCGCCGCCGCCGAGAAGCCCCGCCGCCCGGCTGTCACCTTTAAAACAGCCGGGGGGCTTCCCAGCAGCTTCCCGAAGCCGAACGCCAAACCCGAACTTCCGGCTTCGGCTTCCGGGAAGCCCCCCGGCTGTTTTAAAAGGTGACAGCTGGGCTGCGGGGCTTCCCAGCAGCCTCCCGAACGCCGAACCCGGAAGTTCGGGTTTGGCGTTCGTAAGACGAAAAAAGTTCGTAAGAAGAGGCAAAAATTTTCTGAACCTCGGGTTCGTATCTCGGGTTGTTCATAAGACGAGGGGTTTGTATCTTGAGGTACCACTGTACTAAAGGAGAAGGATATTAATTTAATGTTTAAAGGAAATTAATCTTGAATTCAATTAGATGAAACTTAGATATCTAGATGACAAAATTAGAAGTCAAGGGTTTTTTGGGGGGGGGGGTGGATTGACACCGGAAGTAATTAATTGGGAACTAATAATTTTGGGGGAGGTTAGTTATAAATAATATAGTAACTCGATACTGTTTTTATTATAATATGAAAATATTCTAAAATGTATTGAAGAAATTTGTATGAGCAAATAACATCAAGCTAGCAGGACTAGCCAATATCTCAGAAATTAGCTTAAGATCTAGATGATTCTCAACTGACTCAAACACTGTGCCCTATCTAACAAAATGAAATTCTAAAAAGAGAAAATTAAGATTCTATACCTTCCAAAAGATGCCCAACAGCATCCACACCTTTGTGTCATGGCAGGGGGTAAAATCTCAGTTTTGGCCCCCTGACTCCCCCTCCCACCTGCACCAGCTCCTACAGGTACCTCAGCAGGTCTGTGAAGGAATATGTCATTTCCAAGATCTGATGACTCCATCATCTCAGCATAGACCCTGTATGCTTACAGGGATGCCCGGGTGGTTGATGACCACACCATCCAAATCCCGGAATATTTTACCCACTGTCTTATTGACCCTCTTTCTGGTCCTGTCCAATGCCTTTGGGTTAAGAGCATGTCACCACACCTTCCTCGGAAGGATGTCTGACCACACCAGCTGTGTATTGGGCCAGAGGCCACGCATGACCCAAAGGTTCTCAAAAGCTTGACACACCAAGGTCAAGCCCTTCAAAACACCAAGGTCGTTGCCCCCAAGGTGCAACATTAACTTCCTGGATTCAGCCCTGCCATGGCCCCAACCAAACAATAATGGGAGAAGCCTGTCCCAGCGAAGACCTCTTCAGCCAAACCACTCCACTTTGGCCCAACATCTCAGTGCTACCTGTGTTCCCATGGATGACTTTGCAGTTCTCTGTCTGGCCCAACATGCCATGCTGTGGCTGCAAATCAACACTGTGGGCAATTCAGAGGGCTCTACCCATAAATGCCACTCTTGCGGAGGCAAACAGGGCCAGGATCTGAAAATGGGGAAAAAACAAGGCAGTAATATGACCCAGGCCCTCTCCTGATTCCTATTCAGGTGTTTGAATATATTTTATTTATTTATTTGTCTGTCTGTCTGTCTGTCTGTCTGTCTGTCTGTCTGTCTGTCTGTCTGTCTATCTATCTATCTATCTATCTATCTATCTATCTATCTATCTATCTATCTATTTATTGGATTTGTATGCCGCCCCTCTCCGTAGACTCGTATAATCCTTGAAGGCCTTTGACCTCCATCTGCTGATGGATTATATTAGTCCTGCTTAAAAACCTGATGCGGCCGCCATGGTTGCTGCTCCTATGTGGAAGATATGTGTACCGTAGTGACAGGGATTCCCTCCAATTTCCTGCAAGGCTTTCCCTGTTACCGCTCAAAATTGGTATTTCATGAGGGGTGATCCAACCTAGTGATTGAAAAGGTAGCCCGCAACTGGTCCCCTGAGATCCTTGAACCACGCTAATGCCATTACTGGGCATATCCTTTGTATAAGATGTGCATGCTAGACTAACTGTTACCCCCTTTCTTTTTTGGTCAGTTTTGGTTCTCCTTAAATGGAGTACTGTTCCCTCCCTGCCAATAGTCATTAACCTGAAAAACTCAATGTGAGCCATCCTGGAGGGATGTGGCAAGGACCTCACTGACCTGAAAGGCGCCAAAAAACAAGGTTGTGGTCACTGCTTGAAAGAGTGCAGACTCGTAAAGCGAGGAACAAAGCCTTCTCCATTGTTCGCTGATATCCGTTAGCTGAAGTCCCTAGAAGTGTTGTTAAAAACATTAGCCTTGGCCAAGAATGCCAGACCTGCCAGCTTGCCTCATATGGTCCTTGCCATCAGCCCCCTCTGGTGATTGACCACATAATATTCCAATAAATGTTCCACCAGTATGAGTCAATGCTGTTCATATCCTCTCCCATGCCTGAACACCCAGAAATCCTTACCTGCCCTTTGATATGATCTCCTTGTGCTTGGCGCCACTGACATGCTCACCGCCCTGGTTACCTCTGCCTTCCAAGGTTCCATAGATGCTGAGGAACTTCCATTGGAGTCTGATAAGCCCCAGGTGCCATTCTCTGGAACCTGGCCAACTGTCCACATGACAGCGCATCAGTCATGCCGTTATCCACCCTGGGGACATGGCGTGCCATAAACAGTGTGTTGAGGACTTCCGGTTTGGACCGGAGCTGCGGTGGGAGCTCCGGGACAGGGCTCCCCGATGCTTCCTTTTTCCCCTCCCAGGGTCGCTTCGAGCGATTAGATCAGGCCTGGATGGTCCGATCGAAGAACAGGGGGCTCTCTGGACTCCAAGGAGCTAACACCGAAGCTCCGAAGGGGAGGGTTTGCCCCGCAGCTTTGGAGTTGGAAAAAACGAGTCTCATTCCACGAAGGCTTGGCCATTGCAGCTCGACCACACGGGCGGAAGAGAAGACCAGAAGACGTCAAACCATCGTAGCAGAAGAAAAAAGAAAAGAAGAAGAAAAGAAGAAGAATTAAGGTACAAGTCTATTGTGACAGTTCAAACACGTTTAGAATTACTAATCTTTTAAAATAAAAGGCAATCCAAAAAAAAGTAACAAGGGAAAATTATATCCTTCGGCAAAAAGCGCAGCCGGAACATTTTTCTTTTCCTCTCTTTATTGGTACTAAATATAACGAAGAATAAAACTAAATTTTGCAAATATTCCTATTCATATTTAGATTCCCACCTCTAGGAGATGGGAATCAACTAAAAAGTCAAATTTAAAAATGAAGGAGAAAAGTTTTAAACCGGCAGCAGTTTCTGGAACTTTTTGCTAACACGAGCTGTGGAAGGATAGCCTTTGGAACTTCACTTTGAAAAAATAAGCACAAAAAGAAAGAATAAATTTATGAAATAAAGAGAATATAGAAAAGAAAAGAAAGAGGGAGAGAAAAAAGAAAGCAAGAGGGAAGGAAGGAGGGAGGGAGAGAGAGAAATAGAGAGGGAAGGAGAAAGAGGGAGAGAAAGAGAGAAAGAAAGAGGGAGGGGTAGAAATAGAGAGAAAGGGAGGGAGGAAGAGAGAGAAAGAGGAAGGAAGAGAGAGAGAAAGAGAGAGAGAAAAGGAAGGAAAGAAGGGAGAAAAAGAAAGAGCGAGAGGGAGGGAAGTAGGGAGAGAGAGAAAGAAAGGGAAATAGGGAGAGAGAAAAGAGAAAGGGAGAGAAAGAAAGGGAAGGAGGGTGAGAAAGAAATAGAGAGAAAGGGAGGAGGAAGAGAGAGAATAAAGGAAGGAAGAGAAGGAGAGAGAGAAAGAGAAAGAGAAAGGGACGGGGAAGAGAGAGAGAGTGAAAGGGAGGGAAGGAGAGAGAAAGAAAGACAGGAAGGAAGAGAGAGAGAATGTGAGGAAGGAAGAAAGAGAAAGAAAGAGGAAGAGAGAGAGAGAGAGAAGAAGAGAAATAGAAAGGGAGGGAGGAAGAGAGAGAGAAAAAGAAATACATTTTTTTGCTCCATATGGACCAAATTTTTAATCAAGAACTTCCCCCCTCCGTCAATGGTGTCCCTCTTTACAAATGTTCAAATCCGGTTGCTTTAGTGTAAAAGCCTTTCTGTGTCCATGCAACCCAAAGTGGCTGTGTGGACTCTGCGATGTTTAGGAGCTGCTCAAAAACTGGCCTGCTCCCATGGCCCCAAAATAGAAAACCCATTGTCCCAAAATAGAAAACTATAGTGACAGAAAAAAATCTAGAATCTAAACCAGTGATGGCGAACCTATGACACGCATGTCAGCACTGACACGCGTAGCCATTTTTGGTGACACGCGGCTGCTCCCGAATCTCCCCTCTACTCTGCTGCTGAGAGTCTGGCGGTGGCAAGGAAGAAAGCCAGGGGGCGGGGAGGAAAGCACCCTATGGCAGAGCAGCAGCAGTTCCCTGAAGGCAAGAAAGAAATTGGCCAATTGCAGGCCCGCTTTCCTCCCCGCCCCCTGGCTTTCCTCCTCCTCCAGACGCTAAGCTGCAGACCGTATTGGTCCCTTCAGTGCCGCTTTTTTGCTTCTTTGCCGCCCCGCGAGAAGCCTGGAAACCCTGCATGAGCGGCTGGAGGGGACGGTAAGCAAGCCATCAGGACCCCCGCACACTAACTTGCTGATGGCCATGCTGTCCCGGATCGTGGGGAGGGGACCTCTTCTCCCGCCAAGTGACGGCGAGGCCCTCCCAATGCTTGCCCGCCCAGGCCCCGCATTTGGAGCCGGGGCGACGAGCCTAGCCTCAGCTTACTTGGCCCCAGCGCGGCCGAAGCGTGGGGCGGAGTAGGCGGCGGCTGCTTCAGGCCCGCCCCCGAGCTGAGCTTCCTTTGGCTTCCTTCGAGGCAAAACTGCAAAGCTCACCTGCTGCCTCGAAGGAAGCCAAAGGAAACTCAGCTCAATGAGGATCGGCTGTTGGTCTCTTCAAGCTGCTGCCGCCCACTGCGGAGATCCCTTCGCCCGAACAGAGGCGCCGGCGGCGGCGGGTTCAAGGGACCAACAGCCGGTCCTTTTTGGGGCTGCGTTGTTGCAGCGTCTGAGGCCGCCGCCTCCGCCTCCAGGCGAAGGGATCTCCGCAGTGGGCGACAGCGGCATGTTTAAGGGACCAACAGCCGGTCCTTTTCGGGGCTGCGTTGTTGTAGCCTCCGAGGCCACCCACCGAGGAGATCCCTTCGCCTGGAGGCGGAGGCAGCGGCGGCCTCAGATGCTGCAACAACGCAGCCTCGAAAAGGACCGGCTGTTGGTCCCTTGAACCCCCCGCCACCGCCTCTGTTTAGCCCCCCCCCCAGGAAACAGTTGCAGCTGGAAAGCAGCGCATTTGAAAAGCGCGCTGCTTTCCCGTAAAGCCGGCTTTCCTGGCTGGCACAGGGCTTTCCCGGGCAGCTGGCTTGAACCTTGTGCCGGTTAGCAAAGCCGTCTGCCCGCCGGAGACGTGGAGAGAAAGAAGGGAAAAAGAGGGAGGGAAAGAGGAGAGGAAAGAAGGAGGGAAGGGAGAGAAAAGTGAACGAGAAGGAGAGAGAAAGGGAGGAAGAGGGGAAGGAAGAGATAAAGGAGAAGAGGAAGAGGAAAAATGAGAGGAGGAGGAAGAGGAGGAAAAGGAGAGGAAGAGGAGGAGGAAAAGGAGAGGAGGAGAAAGCGGAAGAGGAGAAGGAGAAGGAAGAGCAGGAGAAGGAGAACCAGAAGGAAATGGAGGAGATGAAGAGGAGGAGAAAAAGGAGAGGAGGAGGAAGAGGAGGAAAAGGAGAGGAAGAGGAGAAAAAGGAGAGGAGGAAGAGGGGGGAAAGGAGATGGAGAGGAGGAGGAAGAGGAGGAGGAGAAAGAAAAGCAGGAGAGGAAGGGTAGGAGGAAAAGGAGAGGAGGAGGAGGAGCAAAATGAGAGGAGGAGGAAGAGAAGGAGGAGGAGAAAGAAAAGGAGAAGAGGAAGAGGAAAAATGAGAGGAGGAAGAGGGGGAAAAGGAGAGGAGGAGGAGAAAGAAAAGCAGGAGAGGAAGAGTAGGAGAAAAAGGAGAGGAGGAGGAAGAGGAGGAGAAAAAGGAGAGGAGGAGGAAGAGGAGGAGAAAAAGGAGAGGAAGAAGAGGAGGAGAAAGAAAAGGAGAAGAGGAAGAGGAAAAATGAGAGGAGGAGGAAGAGGAGGAAAAGGAGAGGAAGAGGAGGAGGAAAAGGAGAGGAGGAGGAAGAGAAGGAGGAGGAGAAAGAAAAGCAGGAGAGGAAGAGGAGGAGAAAAAGAAGAGGAAGAGGAAGAGGAGTGGAGGAGGAAGAGAAGGAGGAGGAGAAAGAAAAGCAGGAGAGGAAGAGTAGGAGAAGAGTAGGAGAGAGGGAGAGGGAGGGGAAGAGGGGAAGGAAGGAAAAGAGAGAAAGAGAAAAAAGTGGAAGGAAGAGAGAAGGAAAGAAAGGAAGAGAGAGAGGGAGAGAGAGAGAGCAAGAAAGAAAGAGTGAGTGATGAGAGAGGAAGGAAGAGAGTGAGAGAGAGTGAGAGTGGTTTTTTTCTCAAGGTGACACACCACCTGAGTTATGCTCGGGGTTTTGGCAAATTTTGACACACCAAGCTCAAAAGGTTGCCCATCACTGATCTAAACTGTAGTAAAAAGCTGCTCTAAATGATATGCCCAAGGAACAAGGAAAGTTATACCAGGCCTGAGGTTAATCCCTCTGCACCTAGCAAAATGGTAGGCCTTAAATCAGACACGTTACGTTTTATCCCAAATCTGGATTCCAATTTGCAATGCGCCTTTGCTATTTAAATGCGTTTGGGTCATGAGAGATTAACCGTGCTGGAAGAGGCCTTACTGGTTATCTCTGCTCAACCCCCCCCCCACTAAACAGGGCGGTGATATATCTGCCTCCAGCTCTATGCCCAATTAGGGGGAGTCCCCTGCTGTACCAGTAATGCGCCGCAACCCGGGTTTCAACACCGGCTCACTCCCCATGCCCTCAAGGTGCCCTTGCACTCACCGACCAGGGGCTGTCAAAAGACAAGCGGTCTAGCGGCGCACCCCGTCACCAAGTTTCTTGCCGTCCGTGGGGGGGGCGCTGATGCTGAAAGGCAAGCAGCGCGCCCCACTGCTGAGCCTCTTGCCATCCTTGGGGGTGGCACTGATGCCGAAATGCAAGCGGCGCGCCCCACCACTGAGCCTCTTGCCATCCTTGGGGGTTAGCGGCGCGCTCCACCGCTGAGCCTCTTGCCATCCGTGGGGGGGTGGGCGCTGATGCCGAAATGCAAGCGGCACGCCCCGCCGCTGAGCCTCTTGCCATCCATGGGGGGGCCCGCCGATGCCGAAAGGCAAGCGGCGTGCCCCGCCGCCGAGCCTCTTGCCATCCATGGAGGGGGGGGCACCGATGCCGAAATGCAAGCAGCGCACCCCGCCACTGAGCCTCTTACCATCCATGGGGGGGCACCGATACTGAAAGGCAAGCGGCGCGCCCCACCGCCGAGCCTCTTGCCATCTGTGGAGGGGGGGCACCGATGCCGAAATGCAAGCGGCGCGCCCCACTGCTGAGCCTCTTGCCGTCCATGGAGGGAGGGTGCTGATGCTGAAAGGCAAGCAGCACGCCCCGCTGCTGAGCCTCTTGCTGTCCGTGGGGGCGCCAATGCCGAAAGGCAAGCGGTGCGCCCCGCCACTGAGCCTCTTGCCGTCCGTGGGGGGGGGGGTGCCGATGCCAAATGCTTTCTGTCCGCAGTAGGGGGTGCAGGGCAGGCACAGACAGCCCCAGGAGAGAAAGAGGCGGGGAGAGAAAGGAAAGGGAGAGAAAGAAAGAGTGAGAGATAGAAAGGATGAAGAGAAAGAGGGAGGGAGAGAAAGGAAAGAGAGAGAAAGGGAGGGAGAGAAAGAGGGAATAAAGGAGGGAGAGAAAGAAAGAGTGAGAGATAGAAAGGATAGAGAGAAAGTAGGAGAGAGAAAGGAAAGAGAAAAAGGGAGAGAGAAAGGGAGGGAGAGAAAGTAAGAGTGAGAGATAGAAAGGATAGAGAGAAAGGGAGGGAGAGAAAGAGGGAGGGAGAGAAAGGAAAGAGAGAGAAAGGGAGGGAGAGAAAGAGGGAATAAAGGAGGGAGAGAAAGAAAGAGTGAGAGATAGAAAGGATAGAGAGAAAGAAGGAGAGAGAGAGGAAAGAGAAAAAGGGAGAGAAAGGAAAGAGAGAAAGGGAGGGAGAGAAAGAAAGAGTGAGAGATAGAAAGGATAGAGAGAAAGGGAGGGAGAGAAAGGAAAGAGAGAAAGGGAGGGAGAGAAAGAGAGAATGAAGGAGGGAGAGAAAGAAAGAAAGAGGGAGAGATAGAAAGGATAGAGAGAAAGTAGGAGAGAGAAAGGAAAGAGAAAAAGGGAGAGAGAAAGGGAGGGAGAGAAAGTAAGAGTGAGAGATAGAAAGGATAGAGAGAAAGAGGGAGGGAGAGAAAGGAAAGAGAGAGAAAGGAAGGGAGAGTAAGAGGGAATGTGGGAGGGAGAGAAAGAAAGAGAGAGATAGAAATTATAGAAAGAAAGAGGGAGAGAGAGAAAGGAAGGAGAAAAAGGGAGAGAAAGGAAAGAGAGAAAGGGAGGGAGAGAAAGAGGGAATGAAGGAGGGAGAGAAAGAAAGAAAGAGTGAGAGATAGAAAGGATAGAGAGAAAGAGGGAGGGAGAGAAAGAGGAAATGAAGGAGGGGGAGAAAGAAAGAGTGAATGATAGAAAGGATAGAGAGAAAGAGGGAGGGAGAGAAAGGAAAGAGAAAGGAAAGAGAAAGGAGAGAGAAAGGAGGGGGAGCGAATTATGGATGTGAGAACACGCGCATACGTAATAGCACATGCCCACACTTTTTTAATCCATCCATCCATCCATCCATCCATCCATCTATCTATCGTTCTATGCCGCCCACACCAAAAAAAATTAGGGGGAACACTGGTAAGAGTCTGATTAAAGTGTTTGCAAATGTCTCAGGATAACTACGTAACTTTCTCCTAATTATTAAATATTAAATTGTTCTCTTATAACAGAATATTATAAGCTCTTTGAATGATGAGTTTGACATGAGTTGAAAGTGCTATTATATCAGGAGCTAGTAAAGATCTGTAAAAGCAGGAGAGTCCAGTGAACAAGATATTCTATTTGCTGTTACACCAGTGACTACTTTTTGTATAATCAAATGCATAAGCGTTTTAAAGGACTTTTTTAGTCTGAAGCTTGCTGAGCAATGAATAAAGCCAGCCAGTTTGAAAATTGATCTAGGGTAAATAGAATGACATCTTATCCTACATGTTAAATTCTATTGGCTGGTTTGTATTTTAAAGTTAATGCAAGTATTCAGTATTCCTGCATTCTCTGCAGGACTATAAAGTTATTGTTTGCATTATTATATTGTGGCCTTTCCCTTTTTGTTGTACCAAAAATGAATACAAGTAGTCCTTGTAAACAATAGCTTTATAGTCCTGCAGAGAATGTGGGAATACTGTACTGAATATAAAGTACACAGAAATTCCAGTCCCATTTACCTTTGTTAAATAGTCCTCACTTAACAAAGATAATTGGGACTAGAATTTCTGTGTAGTATTTTTTGGGTAACATATGAAGTATATAAATTACATGACCATTTTGCTTAGCAATAGAAATTTTGGAATTTCCATTTGCCAATTTTAAGGGAATTACTATGGGTTATCAGGCAGGACATTATATGATCACCATTTGTAATCTCCTACCAGCTGCCCCATTGACTTTACTTGTATGAATCCAACAAAGATGATTGAGAATTATAATCACATCACTATAAATACAAGGACTAGTCATAAGTACCACACTTTCAGCACCTTTGTAAATTTGAATTATAGTTGCTAAATGATTGGTTGAACAGGTTTAACCAATTACCTGTAAGAATCTTTCTTCCCAACTGCAAACTCTAATTTTCATAAACAGCAAACAGGAGCTTCATAAAAATTGTTTCTCCTCAAAATTGTTTCTTTGTCATAGTTAACACTATTAAAATAGCTGAAAAAATTATCTAAACATTTAATATGTATGTACACATGCACACAATTTAATATTTATTCTTTTTATAGGTATTATATTACAAACCAGTACTAAAATCTTTGGAAGGTGGGATGTGAGGATCCTGAGACATAAAAAGACTTCTCATTAATAACAGTTCTGGCCACCAAAGTTTCTTTCCAAATAGTCATGCCAGAACAGGTGACCCTTTCACTTGAGTAAAAGGAGCAATGTCTTAGGAACATAAATAAGGCAAATCTGGTCACTGTTGTCTTTTTTCTTTTAGGCAAAAAATTAAGGGTCGTGCTCCCCAACCACCAAAGCAACCTCCCATTGGTCATTATGCTAGTGAAGATAAAGTAATCCCAACCCTAGGGATGTTGTCAAATCAGAATATGTTAACTATGAAGGGAAATCTGATTGAAACCACAGTGGATATTCTGGTAGTTTTTCCAAATGGAGAAGAACAGAAAAATACTGTAAATGGGAGGTAAGTTTTTTAATATCTGAAACAAATAATATTGTCTGCAACTTTTACAAATACCATGATAAAGATATCTGCAGTCACACATATGTAACACCTAGAAACAAACAAGGTTACAACCAGTAACCAACCAGTGGCTTGCCAAAAAAACCAGACCATTCCAAATAAACCTTATTTCATTCTTTGACAAAACAAATTGCTGGAACTGCCCACAGGCCCAGGTTTTTCTGACTCGCCTCTAACAGAGACACTTCGTAGCAGCACAGCCTTTCCTCACTGTGACTCCTTCCAAATTCATCTTATTAGGTTAGTAATTCCAAAATTAGTCCATTAGGATTTTTTCTCAATTGGCCCTGAGGGAGCAGTAGGGTGTGGTGGCCTTCTGGTTCAACTCTGTCTGCAGGGTGGTGGGGCCCTGGGTCCTTCCCCCCGGCTCCTATTCCTCCTTCAGTCATTAGGACTGCCCCAGAGCCTCTCAGTGGCAAGCCCTAAGCCAGGTGAGGGACCTTGACTGGTTACAATCGGGTCTCCGTTGCCAACGTCCCTCCTAGTTGGGACGGGCGAGCCCTCACAGCGGCCTTTCACCCCGGGGCTGGTTACAGTTCCGGCGATGGTTTTATTAATGTCGGCCTTTAGCTCAGCACCAGGCTCCCCGGTGATTGGCCCGATAAGAAGCCGATCGCTTTTTTCTTCCCTGTGACACAGAAAGAATTTTCAGGCCTGTGATCATCGAAGCTTTCCAGGCCATCCCAATCGGCCGATAAGAGATACCAGCATTTACCCAGTGACGCAGCGAGGCCTAGCTCCCGGCTTAGTCATGCAGTCTTAATTTCACTCAGTCCTTTGATCTCTCGAGCTGTTGGCCTTTTTTCTCTAGTTTATAGCCCTTTCAACTGCTCTATTTAATTGATTTATTGCCTCCACTTGGTAGACGACCTGGAGTTTCTGTTCCCGTGATAACGTTCCCAGATCACTCCAAGGTTTTGGCGCCCCTTTTTGGCCTATTTGTTACGAGGACATTTGGCGTTTCCAGGCTATTGGAAACAACTAGGCCCTGGGCTTTAAGAAGGAGACAATTAACCATTGGGGCCCTCCTTTCCCTTTTGTTCCAAATTAAGGGCTAGTCCTTTCCCTTTAAGAATTGGCTGTAATTGTTTTTTTACAAGATCAAATTATCCTACGCATTTATTCAGTTGAATTCCTGCCTAATTATTAATAATGTTTATTTCACTTTCTCCTTACCTCCACAGATCCCTGCAAGGGGATTCTGCCTCCTCTTCCTACTGATTCCCTTTCCTACCTTGCCCCAATTTCCTGTCCTTACCATGGCAGATTTAGCTAAGGCGGGAGGGAAAAGAACCAAGAAATCTGTCAGGCCTCACCAGGAAGACCCTGATGCCATCTCCTCTATTCCAGAGAACAGGGATCCTGTATCTCAATCCTCTAGAGTAGAGAGGCGTAGGGATCGTATCCTACAATGTTTGCACAAAAAAGCGGCCAGGGCTCTGTCTCCAACATCCATGAGTCCTGATCCCACTACTTCCTCTGCTACCCCAATTGGGGCTGCTACCCGGCTTGTTGCTAGCATCTGGGGTCCAGCAGGCTTACCAAATCAAAATTTGAATCCAGGTTCTACTAGGCCTACCGTCCCTCTATCTCCTACAATCCTCCTGGTTCCTCCAGTGCAGCCTATTACTACCTCAGAGGCTGCTCAGCAAGCTCAATCGGCTTCTCAACCAGAGATCCCTCCCTCCTCTTCAACAACCCTTGACTCTTCAACCATCCACAGGTGGATTGAATCTCCTCATCCGCAGCCATTCCTACTAAGCCAGTGCAAGCTCCATTAGAGGTTCTTCCTTCCCTCTCTTCCTCTGTCAGCAGACCCACTCAAGACTCCTGGTCTAATTCCTCCAATGAGGATTCAGATGTTTTGGACAAGGAACCCCCGGAGGGGGGCCACGCAGGTCTGTCTGATGATGAAGGAGCTGCTCCATCCTCATCAATGTTAGCAGCTTTATTCCCAGCTGACTTATTTCCCACCATCCTATTAAAAGCTCGTACAGCTGCCAGGCTGACGGCACCACCTGCTCAAGCTCAACCTTCGGCCTCTCAGGTGGAAACCCTGTGAAAACCCTACACGGAGGAACAAGACGTGATACTTGCTCCTCCTCTCTTCGTAGAGACTGCCACAAAGCAATGCCTGAACCCTGCGGTGGGCCCTGCTCCTTCTAATCTAGAGAAAAAATTATTTAACATGGCCTTGGAACTCGATTCCTTTCTAGAACCTCCTGCAGTGGATTTTTCAGTTCTGGCCCTACATTCCTCAGAGAACCTTCCGGGTAAGGAAGATGAACTCCTAAAGGCAGAAGACCGAAAGGTCGATCAGCTCCTACAGAAGAGTCACCAGTCTGCTGCCTGGGCAATCAAAGGAGCGTCCACCTCTTCCTTCTTCGCAAGAACCATGCTTAGACAATTACAAGAACAAATTCCGGCCTCTGACATCTTGATTCAGCAGACTCTAAACAAACTATTTGCCACCTGTCAATTGCTTTCAGACACTACCCTATATACATCCCGATTTGCAGCCAAGACCATGGCTTCTTCAGTAGCGGCCAGGAGGATGACCTGGCTGAAGAAATGGCAAGTAGATATTAAACACAAGTGGCGTTTTGCCACAGCAGAATATAAGGGCAAGAACCTCTTTGGTGACATCCTTGAGCCTTTTCTCATCGACTCTAAGAACAAGAAGATTCTACCCTCGAGTCAAAAGAAATCGTCCCAACGTCCATCTCCTTATTATCGTCGGCCCTTTTGTCAAACTGACCAATCCTTTTCTTACTACAAGGGACCGACACAGCAAAACTACAAGTCTCACAACTTCCAGGACAAGAGCTTGAGAGGTAGAGGGGCCAAGTGTCCCTTTTGTGGGTCTACAGGAACCCGCCAGGGCTGAAGAGGTAGGTGGTGATCTTCCCCTTCCAGATTTTGCTATAGCCCCTATTGGTGGCCGTTTAGCCAAATTTGCCTCTCAATGGGCCGCCACTTCCTCAGATCCCTGGGTTCTTAGTACCATTAATAAGGGTTTATATTTAGAGTTTGCTTCCCCTCCCCCTACCTTTTTTATTACCTGCGCTGTTTCCAGAAATCCCTCCAAGAGGGCCGTTATGGAGCAGGCCATTCAACACCTTCTAGATATCCAGGCTATTCAGCCCGTTCCTTCTGAATTCCAGGGACAGGGGTTTTATTCTATTTTCTTTATTGTTCCCAAATCCTCGGGAGGCTGGAGACTGATCCTAGATTTGAAATGACTCAACCTCTATGTTAAATACCACAAGTTTAAGATGCACTCCCTTAAGACTATTTTGACCTGCATCCGGGAGGGGGACTTTATGGCCTCCCTAGATTTGACAGAGGCATATCTCCATATACCCATAGCTAAGGAACACCGCAGGTTCCTCTGCTTCTCCTGTACTGAGCCCTCCCTTTCAGTTTATCCTCAGCTCCCCGGGTTTTCACAAAGGTTTTATCAGTTTTAGCGTCCCACCCCAGATCTATTCCCATCGGTGTTCAGTTCTATTTAGATGACATCTTGGTATTAGCTAATTCCTTCAGTCAGCCCAAGGATCACATGGAAACCACAGTCAGAGTTCTCTCAGACCATGGCTTTACTATTAATTTCCAGAAAAGTCAACTTTCCCCTTCTACGTCTATCCTTCATTTCGGTACAGTTATTAATTCCTCGCTGGGTCTGGTAAGCCTCTCTCCTGATCAGATTAACAGCCTTAGGGGCTTGGCATCCCAGATTCAGGATGACCTCTCCCCTACCTTCCTTTCCCTCTCCTCCTTGCTGGGGAAGATGGTTTCCTGTTTTTCCATAGTTCCCTGGGCTAGGCTCCATTCTCGAGACCTTCAGTGGTTACTCCTACCCTCCCAAAAGCTGGGCCAGGCACACCTGGCAAGACGAACTCATCTCCCTCCACAGGTCCGAAGATCTCTATCATGGTGGAAGTTCGGAGCCATCGAGGAAGGCAGCCTATACCAATCTTACCCATCCATAACCATCACCACGGATGCCAGCCTGGCAGGATGGGGGGGCCCACTGCTGCGACCAGCAACCTCAAGGCCTGTGGAACATGAGCCAGTCCTCCTGTTCCATCAACTGGCTGGAATTACACACTGTCCTTCTGGCACTCAGGAAGTTTAGTCACCTAATTGCGGGCCAAGATGTGTTGATCAGAACTGACAATATGGCCACCAAAGCCCATATCAACCATCAGGGGGGCACCCGGTCCAGAACCCTGGTGCTTCTTGACCTCTCAGCGGCTTTCAATACCATCGACCATGGTATCCTGGGAGGCTCTGTCCTTCAGTGGTTCTCCTCCTACCTCTCTGGTCAGTTGCAATCGGTGTTAGTGGGGCGTCAGAGGTTGACCTCTAGGCTTCTGTCTTGTGGGGTGCCTCAGGGGTCGGTCCTCTCCCCCCTGCTATTTAATATCTACATGAAACCACTGGGTGAGATCATCCAGGGGCATGGGGTGAGGTATCATCAGTATGCTGATGATACACAGCTGTACATCTCCACCCCATGTCCAGTCAACGAAGCAGTGGAAATGATGTGCCAGTGCTTGGAGGCTGTTGGGGTCTGGATGGGTGTCAACAGACTCAAACTCAACCCTGATAAGATGGAGTGGCTGTGGGTTTTGCCTCCCAAGAACAATTCCATCTATCCGTCCATTACCCTGGGGAGGGGAATTACTGACCCCCTCAGAGAGGGCCCACAACTTGGGCATCCTCCTCAATCCATAGCTAACATTAGAGAACCATCGTTCGGCTGTGGCGAGGGGGGCGTTTGCCCAGATTTGCCTGGTGCACCAGTTGCGGCCCTACTTGGACCAGGAGTCACTGTTCACAGTCACTCATGCCCTCATTATCTCGAGGTTCAACTAATGTAATGCTCTCTACATGGGGCTACCTTTGAAGAGTGTTCGGAAACTTCAGATCGTGCAGAATGCAGCTGCGAGAGCAATCATGGGCTTCCCTAGGTATGCCCATGTTACACCAATACTCCACAGTCTGCATTGGTTGCCGATCAGTTTCTGGTCACAATTCAAAGTGTTGGTTATGACCTATAAAGCCCTTCATGGCATCAGACCAGAATATCTCTGGGACCGCCTTCTGCCGCACGAATCCCAGCAACCAGTTAGGTCCCACAGAGTTGGCCTTCTCCATGTCCTATCGACTAAACAATGTCATCTGGCAGGACCCAGGGGAAGAGCCTTCTCTGTGGCGGGCTGACCCTCTGGAACCAGCTTCCCCCAGAGATCAGAATTGCCCCCTCCTTGCCTTTCATAAACTTCTTAAAATTCACCTCTGCCGTGAGGCATGTGGGAATTGAGACATCTTCCCCAGGCCTATATAATTCATGTATGGCATGTTTGTGTGTACGTCTTGTTTTTAAATAAAGAGTTTTTAGATATTTTTAAAATATATTACATTTGTTATTGTACATTTTATTATTGCTGTGAGCCGCCCTGAGTCTACGGAGAGGGGCGGCATACAAATCTAATAAATAATGATGATGATAGTAATAATAATAATAATAATAACAACAACAACAACAACAATAATAATAATATTACAACACCCAGATCCCCAGTGGCTCCAGCTAACTGTCTGGCACTTGAGAGGAACAGACTAAGAAATCACCAACTACCAGAGAAGGTAATCGCCACCATACAAGTCGCTCGTCGTCCATCAACCTCCAGAATATACCAAGCGACGTGGTTGGCCTTCTGTGAATTCTGTACCAAACATCAGATCAATCCTAGGGAGGCATCAGTGATTCCAGTTCTGGAGTTTTTCCAGGCGGGGATTGAACGAAGCTTAGCCTCTAACACCCTGAGAAGACAGGTGGTGGCTCTTTCAACCATCATTCAGGTGACAGAGGCTCGCTCGTTATCTTACCACCCATGGGTGAAGGACTTCATCCGAGGTGCTTCTAACAAACATCCCCCATTGATCCATAGGTTCCTGTCATGGGACCTTTCACTAGTATTATGGGCACTCACGGGACCCCCATTTGAGACCCTGAGATCGATTTCTCTTCTGTTCCTAACCATTAAAATGGCCTTCCTCATGGCAATAACATCAGCTCATAGGGTATCTGGACTATCAGCTCTATCTGTGCATCTGGATCTTTGTGTCTTTCACCCAGATAGAGTCATTTTACAATTGGACCCTTCCTTTGTACCAAAGGTGAACACTACCTTTCATAGGAAACAAGAGCTCGTACTCCCTGACTTTTGCACTCATGGTAACCATCCCGCAGAGCTCAGATGGCACAAGATTGACATCAGATGAGCATTGAAGATCTACGTTAGGAGGACTGAACCACTCAGGAAATCTGAGAAGTTGTTCATCTCCTTTTCACAACATAAAATGGGACTTGGAGTGTTGTTGGTTCTGGGACTGCATTCACGAAGCTTACAAGGCAAGCGCTCGATCCCCGCCATTGGGGGTAACAGCTCACTTGATCCGGAGTGCCGCTACATCAGCAGCATGGTCAACACAAGCGTCCATCAAGGACATTTGCTGAGCAGCGACCTGGGCAGCTCCATCCATGTTTACTCGTCATTATAAGTTGGATTCCTTTGCTTCGGTGGAAGCAGCATTCAGGAGACAAGTCCTACAATGGGTGTGCTCTCCTCCAACGACCCTGACTCAACCTTCTCCCACCCATGGACCTTAATCTTTGGTATATCCCATGTTGGACTCTCCTTCTAAGTGCAGTGGAGAAGACCTGTCATACCTACCTGAATGGTCTTCTCGATGCACTGGAAGGAGAGTCCAAACCCACCTGGCATTGTTCTAGTTCAGGGACGCCGGAGTATTTGGGTTCATTTCAGTTATATGTTTCTTCGTTGGTGTTTGAAATAAATTCTACTTATCCTTATATTGTCTTCGTTTTTAAAACTGACATCATGGGGGCTACCTAAATAACATGTTAATTAAACTCAGTCTCTACCAATAGGATTGGTAAATTACCCATGTTGGACTCTACTTCCAGTGCATCGAGGAGACCATTCAGGTAGGTACAACGGGTCATCTCTATTGCCATCCCACTTCAAGGAACGAATACAGAAAAATCCCCATTCCTTCCCCACTCCTGGGGAAGGATATTGCAAAACCTTCATTCTCACACCACTCTGGGGCCACCAGTGTTACGGAAGTTATTCAGAGGTGAGTTCCTCTCGGTTTGGACCAGTTCACTCAAATCAGTAGAAACCCACTGGTGAGATCATGATAATGTCACAAAACCAGTTTGGTTGGTGCCAGTCCTTGGAAGTTGTCATCTTTTTTTTTTAAAAAAAAAAAATTCTGTATTTTTCCCCAGATTTTTTGGGCAGCTTTTTCGCTTCTTTTTTGCTTTCCGGCACTGCACATGCATCACTATCTTGTTTTTTGGGGGGGAGGGGGTAGAATTTATTTTAATTTTCTGCCACTGCAAAAAGGACATGCGTGCCCGTGTAGCAAAGGAGGAAACAAAGTGGCAGTGAGGTAAGTTAGAATCTACCTCTGAAGTTACTGTCATTGCCTTCTTATAATATTATTTTTAATTTCTGCCTGGGACCCTATCTCCAAATTGGCCAGGGGTTGCCTGCTGCTGAAGTAGTAGGAGCCTTCAGTTCACTGAAATTCTAAAAATTTGAAATACATTGTTCATGCATTTTAATATTTGTACAAGAAAAGTAGAGAAAAATAAGACGTATAAACTACATATCTGTCTCTACTTGTTTATTGCAAACATTTCAGATCTATTATTAGCAATTGCTCCGTTCTGCTTAGATGGTAGCTCCTTCCTAGCAATTTTTGAAGTCTCCTTAGAGCAGTGGTTCCCAGCTTGAGGCCCAAGTCCCACAGGGGGGCAATTTGATTTTAATGGGGAAAATTGGAATCTTGTTTAAACTAAATTAATGGCCTTTTAGGCTTCCTCCGTGTGAGTAGGAATTCACTTTCTGAATAGTAAGAATTATATGTCTTGGGGAGGGGAAGGCATAAGCGTGTACTTACTGAATCACAATACCAAATGCAGAAATACATATTTTCCCCTTTCTTAAAACATGTCTTTATCTTTCCAAAGTAGATGCAGGCAGTTTATTGATGCTAAGAATAACTTTTAAAGTAGACAGCATGTTTACCTCTTTCAAAACCAACTTCCAAATTTAAATTATGATTAAGCTTCTTGGAAATGTAATTCTGAGCAGTATCTAATTACTCAATGAGACTAGCTAGGTCCCAATGGATAGCTGAGGCAGATCTTATAATCTGCACCATCATCATGGGTATTAATGAATTCTACCATTTTTTCTTTGTCAGGATTTCAGGAATCAGAATATTCTGAGAATATTTCTTAGGTAATAAATATTGAGGAATTCATGGAAACTATAGGAATTTTCTATGAGTCAACTACAAATATACTGGATCATGCTAAAATGCCTTTTCATCTTGGGTAACAGTGAGAGAAACATTACTGTTTTCATTTGGAATGCTGACATGATTAAAAAAACCCCATTTAATGTATTTATAGCATTTGTAATTCATATCTTTAGTAATAATTGGTTGCAGCTTCTTATTTCTTTAAATAATATTTGTTTATGTTGTATGGATATAGAAAATATTTATATATTTATCAGTCAATAACAAATTCATTTTGCATGATAGAATAGAATAGAATAGAGTAGAATTCTTTATTGGCCAAATGCGATTGGACACACAAGGAATTTGTCTTTGGTGCATATGTTCTCAGTGTACACAAAAGAAAAGATACATTTGTTAAGAATCATGAGATAAAACACTTAATGATTGTTATAGGCAGTGGTGGGCTGTTAGCCGGAACGTCTAATTTGCTCACCTCTGTGGCTCTGGAGGTACCGTGAGTTTGAGCAGAATTATGCTTTTGTGCACGTGCAGGTAGCAAAATCATGCATGGAGATGCAGGTGCGCCCATGTTCCAGTGAGGTTTTTTGCTTCCGCGCATGCAGAACTCACAGTATCTCCAGAGCCACGGTGGTGAGCCCAATTAGGCATTCCAGCTAGCAACCCACCACTGGTTATAGGCTACAAATGAGCAATCAGGAAACAATCAATATTAATATAAATCATAAGAATACAAACAACAAATTACAGTCATACAGTCATAAGTGGAAAGGGATGAGTGATAAGAATGATGAGAAACTAAGTAATGCAGCCTTAGGGAATAGTTTGACAGTGGTGAGGGAATTGTTTAGCAGAGTGATGGCATTCGGGGAAAAACTGTTCTGTCTCTAGTTGTTTTGGTGTGCTGTGCTCTATAAGGTCATTTTGAATATAAGAGTTGAAACAGTTTATGTCCAGGATGTGAGGGATCATTAAATATTTTCAGAGCCCTCTTTTTGACTCATGCAGTATACAGGTCCTCAATGGAAGGCAGGTTGCCAACAATTGTTTTTTCTGCAGTTCTGATTATCCTCTGAAGTCCATGTCAGTCTTGTTGGGTTGCAGAACCAAACCAGACAGTTATAGAGGTGCAGTTGACAGACTCAGCAATTCCCCTGTAGAACTGTAACAGCAGCTCCTTGGGCAGTTTGAGCTTCCTCAGTTGGTGCAGAAAAAACATTCTTTGTAGTACTTTTTTGATGACATTTTTAGAAACATAGAAACATAGAAGATTGAGGGCAGAAAAAGACCTCACGGTCCATCTAATACTATTTCTTGTATTTTATCTTAGGATGGATATATGTTTATCCCAGGCATGTTTAAATTCAGTTACTGTGGATTTACCGGCCACGTCTGCTGGAAGTTTGTTCCAAGCATCTACTACTCTTTCAGTAAAATAATATTTTCTCACATTACTTCTAATCTGTCCCTCAACTAACCTCAGATTGTGCTCCCTTGTTCTTGTGTTCACTTTCCTATTGAAAACACTTCTCTCCTTAACCTTATTTAATCCTTTAACATATTTAAATGTTTTGATCATGTCCCCCCTTTTCCTTCTGTCCTCCAGACTATACAGATTGAGTTCATTAAGTCTTTCCTGATATATGCTTAAGACCTTCCACCGTTTTTGTAGCCCGTCTTTGGACCCATTCATTTTTATCAATATCTTTTTGTAGGTGAGGTCTCCAGAGTCTTCGGAGAGGGGCGGCATACAAATCTAATAAATAAATAAATAAAATAAATAAACTGAACACAGTATTCCAAATGTGGTCTCACCAGCGCTCTATACAGCGGGATCACAATCCCCCTCTTCCTGCTTGTTATACCTCTAGCTATGCAGCCAAGCATTCCACTTGCTTTCCCTACTGCCTGACTGCACTGCTCACCCATTTTGAGACTGTCAGAAATCACTACCCCTAAATCCTTCTCTCCTGAAGGTTTTGCTAACACAGAACTGCCAATAAAATACTCAGATTGAGGATTCCTTTTGCCCAAGTGCATTATTTTACATTTGGAAACATTAAACTGCAGTTTCCATTGCTTTGATCACTTATCTAGAAAAACTAAATCATTTGCCATATTACAGACGCCTCCAGGAATATCAACCCTATTGCACACTTTAGAGTCATTGGCAAAAATTATTGGCAATAATTTTTGATGTTAGGTGACCATTTTGGGTCTTGGGATATGATAGAACCTAGAAATTTGAAGGCCTCTACTGTTGATACTACGTTGGCTAATATTGTAAGAGGTGGCAGAATGGGAGGGTTTCTTCTAAGTCTAACACCATTTCTATGGTTTTGAGTGTGTTACAGGAGTGGGTTCTAAAAAATTTTACTACCACTCTGAGGGCATGGCTTAATTTTGTGGACATGGGTTAATTTTGTGGGCAAGGCTTGGTGATCATGTGACTGGGTGGTCATATGACTGAGTTGGTGTAACCAACTTGATGTCACTCACATCAAGGGTTAAGGTTAGGGTGCTGGCCTCTCCTCAAGGGTGTCAATGAGATACAATTTCTCTTCACCCTACATCTAGAAGCATGTGATCCATCTTTCTGTTCAGTAGCTCATGCCATGTGTTCCTGTCCTCCATTAAACCCTCTTTCCATGAATCCAGTGTCTTTTCCCCCACTTGGAACAGAACACAGAAGGATATTACTTATAACAAAAATACTTTTTCAAGCTACGTCTAGTTCCAGGATTTGTGGTGCTTCCTTCCGCTTCTCTCTCTCTCTCCCTCTTTCTTTTTTCTTTTTATGTCTCTCTTTCTTTCTTTCTCTCTCTCTCTTTCTTGTCTCTCCCTTTCCTTTCCTTTCTTTCTCTTTCTTTCTCCCTCCCTGTTCTGGACCTGGACTGGGATCTGGCTGGCTACTCCAAGAATACGAGCTTTACAGGCTTGTAATTTTCCAAACAACACTTCTTTTTTTTCCCTTCCACATTGGAATTCGTCATATACATCTCCGGCATGCAAAATGCATTCCAATCTCTCAGACAAAACTACAAAGTTATAATTCTTTCAAAAAGAACAGTATGTCTACTTCAAACATCTTCTTATCTCTGGGTCAGGTTCATGCTATTTAAAAATAATTTTATCGTGCAATATAAAACTCACTTCTCCAGAGAAACAGCAAACATATTCATCTTGTTTATAGCACTTTGAAGAAAAACATTCATCTTTTCCAGTCAATCCTGGATGTGATGTAATTAATTAAATTACACACTCTGAATAGCATATTAAAACTTCTTCCCCCCAAGTTTGTCCCTCCTTTTTTCTAACCTTCGGAATTTGGCACTTAACCAAGGACTATTCTCTACACCCCCAATATTTGAAGAATTATTACTTTCCATACTATCATCAGATGGATGTTCTATCAAATCCTCCTCACCACTAGCCTCCTCCACATCCCTTAAATCAGGGTAATTAACACCTTTTACATCGTCTTCATCTTCATTCAGAAGACATTTCTAAAGGCTGACAGGGAACACTCACAACACCATCCCCATGGCCCCTCCCCGGTGGGTAAATGGGGTTAGGTTTAAAAGGAAAATGTACATGAAAGTCAAAAATCAACTCAGGTGCTTCAAAGTCTTGAGCATCCATCTAGAGGCAATTTCCAGGCATGCCTCCCGACCATCCCGCCAGGTACTGGAATCAGTCGTTGAGCCAACAAGAGTCATGAATGCCAGTACAGTGTTTCCTCAATTTTCGCAGGGGATGTGTTCCGAGACTGCCCGCGAAAATCGAATTTCCGCGAAGTAGAGATGCGGAAGTAAATACACAATTTTTGACTAAGGACAGTATCATAAACTCTCCCTTAACACTTTAAACCCCTAAATTAACATTTCCCATTCCCTTAACAACCATTTACTCACCATTATTACTGGTATTCAACATTGAATAAGATACTTAATGATCCTGATATTTATAAACATAATTATTTATTAACAATTAAAAAAATGTTATTTATTTGCAAAAATTATTAGTTTGGTGATGACGTATGAAGTCATCGGGCAGGAAAAGCTGTGGTATAGAAAAAACCCCGCTAAGTATTTTTTTATTAATATTTTTTGAAAAACCGTGGTATAGGCTATTCGCAAAGTTCGAATCTGCAAAAATCGAGGGAACACTGTAATGTTAAAGCAGAGCAGAGGAATGTGGAATCTGGGCGCAGGGTGTGGAGTGGCAGGAACAACCGTTGGCTGGAACTGGCGGGTGAAATGGAGAATCAGGAGTCACTGGAAAAAGGAGAGAGTGATGTACATGCATGGAACTTGCCAAGGTGAGAAAGTATGTCACTGGATTGATTACCTTTTCAACAGGGTAGATCCCATGAAACATTGGTCAAGCTTGCAGCTGGGTTTTCTGGAGGAAAGGTATTTAGTAGAAAGCGAAACTTGACCACTGATGATCAATGGTGGAGTATCTTTCTGAGAACCGTTGGCAAATCATTTGTTATCTTCCTTGGCTTTGGTCAAGGAATATGGACGAGGTCATGAACAGTGCATAGTTCAGTCAGGAATTCGCCGGTGACTGGAACTGGGGAATCTGAGAGTATAAGTGGGAACAATCGAGGGTGGAAGCCATAGTTTGCACAGAATGGAATGGAGGTATGTTCAGATTTGTTAAAGGTAAACTCAGCCAAGGGAAGATATTTGGCCCAATCTTGTTGTCGATCGTGGACAAAACAGCACAGGTGTTGCTTCAGGATGCCAATGACTTGTTAGGTACCCCCGTCTGTCTGGGGGTGATGGGTAGAAACCAAGGAAATTTCAACCTGGAGTGTTGTCATAAGTTCTTTCCAAAACCTGGCAATGAATTGGGATTCTCAGTCAGAGACTATGGTATCAGGTAGGTCGTGTAATCTGAAGATGTGCTGGATGAATAGTTGAGCAGTGATTTTTGTTGTAGGTATTCTGAGGCAAAGATTGAAATGCACCATCTTGGTTAACATGTCCACCACTACAAGCACGGTTCTAAATTCAGCAGAGACAGGTAAACAGGTGAGGAGGTCCATGGAAATGGTCACCCAAGGTCTTTGAGGTGTAGGCAAAGACTGTAGTAATCCCGAGGGGAAGTTTCCCATGGCTGTTTTGGCTTCGCGACAATGGATGCAGGAGTTGACGTAGGCGTGGACATCATGGCAAAGTCTGGGCCACCAAAGTGTTTGGGATACAAGCAATGTTCCCTCTAATTTGTTTTTGGTGTGGGCAGAAAAGTACAATGTCTGAGCAGCACATTTTCATGCCTGGGCATGGATCGGTTAGAAACCCAGTCGTTAAGCGAATCTGGCTTCTCCACCCCCCTCCCCCATTGTCTTTCGTTGTGAGATGGTTGCAAAAGTCATGTGACCTCAGGACACAGCAACAGTCATAAATATGAAACGGTGGCCAAGTTTTGATCACACGATCGTGGGGCTGCTGTGAAGGTCGTAAGTGTGAAAAAGGGGCAGAAGTCACTTTTTTCAAGGCCGTTGCGACTTTGGTCTGTAAATGAACCATTTGTAAGTCAAGTACAACCTGCCTTCCCCCCTAGATTGTTCTGTCGGGCTCTCTGGTAGACTCCTCCCAAAAATTCACAGGTACAAATTTCAGACACACACACGTTTGAAAATTCAAAACAATGTTCTTTATAATGAAAATTCACTTAAACCAAGCCCTCTTTTGGTATAACAAAGAGCACTTGTCTCCAAACAAACTGGTAATTTGTACAAGTCCCTTATCAGTTCTGTGATACTTAGCTTGCAGCTGTGAGGCAATTCACAGTCCTTCTTCTTTCACAAAGTGAAACACACTTTGCCCTGGTTTAGTTTCAAAGCGAGGAAAAAATAGCACACAAAAGTCAGTAAAGCAGTCATGAAACACAACGATCAGATACTCCTCCACAATGGCCAAACCCATAGGCTGCTATTTATAGCAGCCTCACTAATTACCACAGCCCCACCCAACCACAGGTGGCCTCATTTTCTTTGATAATAATCTCTCAGTTGTTGTTGCCTATGAATCGCTCTCTGCATGCGTGGCTGTATCATTAACTCTTGTTCTGAATCCAAGGAGGAGCTAGATAATTGATCTCCTTCTGAGCTGTCTGCCACACTCTCCTCCTCCCTGTCACTCATGTCTTCTTGGTCAGAGGAGCCTTCATCAGCAGATTCCACTGGAGGCAAAACAGGCCTGCAGCATGTGGATGTCTCCCCCACATCCACAGTCCTTGGGGCAGGAGCTGGGCCAGAGCTAACCACAACATAGATGTTTTCTGTGGAGCTTCAAAATGGAGTCCTGATCTGCTTCTAAAAGAGTGCACTAGTCAGACAGATAATCCTTGACTTCTGTTCTGACCCTAATGGAGGCCAACGTTTCTTTCTCCTGAGTAAGACAGTTACTAAGCGAGTTCTGCCTCACTTTACCACCTTTCTTGCCACAGTCATTAAGTGAATCCCTGCAGTTTCTTGTCAGAAGATCCCAAAAGATGTTCACATAACCCTGGGACATTGCCACCATCAGAACTATGGACCAGTTATCAAGTGTCCAAGTTTGATACAATAACCCTTTTATTTTTCTAACAAAGTCCTTCCTTCCTAAAAGGAAGAATAGAAGAAATAAAATGGAATGGGGGATTAAATGGGGATACAAAAAAATAAAAAAAGAAAAGGATTCGGTTCAAAGTTCTGCTCAGATTTAAAAAAATTGAGTTTGAGAAGTGTTGATTAAGCTTGGAGTATTCTTTTGTTTTATCTTTTTTAACTTTAATTATTTTTTCTATTTAGATATATGAATTTAGGAATTGATGATCCATTTTAATAAATTTAGAAGTATTGATTATAAGAAGATATGTAGTAGGTGATACTGATTTGGATTAATGCATAAATGGAATTGAATTTAGAATTGTTGGGGAGATTTATGATGTTAATGATTTTTAATTGATTGAACATAAAGAATATTTAAAATATTTTTCCTTTTTCTTTTCTTTTCTCAAATTGACTGAAATTTAAGAATAATTAAGTAAGAAATTTAGATAAATATTAATTGGCTAAATGTTAGATGGGCTGAAATAATTTTTAAATTTTGGATTAGGTAAATGTACTATTTAGAGGGGGAGAAGAAGTCTGAAATTCATATAAGTTTATGTTTTGTTTTTAGTTTTCTTTTGTTAACATCTGATTGGCTATACAAGGTTTTCTTGGTCTATAGAAAAATGTATAAAGAAAGAAGGAAGCACTAATGGTTAATAAGTTAGTAATATGATTGGTGTTGTACTTTTTGAAGGAATATTAAGGATGGAATTTAATTAAAAGAAAAAGTATGTAACTGGATGACAAATTTAGAAAATAAATTGCAACTTTTTGATGATTGACATTAGTTACTAACAAAATACTGCATTTTATTCATGGAAAATTAGATGGTTCACTGTATTCTTTGAATGTATGTTGAGAGGAAAAAAAATTACACCCCCCAAAGTCTTTCCTTCCTCTCTCCCTCCATTCATTTCATTCTTCCTCCTTCCTCCTTTTCTTCCTTCATTCCTTCCCTCCCTCCCCCTCCTCCTTCCTTCCTTCCTTCCTCTCTCCATTTCTCCTTCCTTCGTTGTTCCCTCCATTTCTCCTTCCTTCCATCTTTCCTTCCTTCCTTTCTTGTTCCCATTTCTCCTTCCTTCCTTCCTTCCCTCCCTCATTCCTTCCTCTCCACTTCTCTTTCCCTCCCTCTCTTTCCCTTTTCTTTCTTTCTCTCCACTTCTGTCTCTCTTTTCCCTCTCTCATTCTTTCCCTCCAAGTCTCTCTCATTTCTGTCTACTTCTCCCTCTCCCCTTTCTCTCTCTCATTTGTTTCTCCTCCCTTTTTGCTCTCATTTCTCTCACTTTCATTCCTGTTTTTCTCTTTCTTTCTTCTCCCTTTTTTTCCCTCTCTTCGTAATCCAGAAGCAGGGGTTGCAGCAGGACCCAGAGGGAGGTGTGGGAAGAGGCAGGTTCTCTTTTGGACCTAGTAGGTGGTGCAGCTGCAGTGGCACCAGCAAAGTCCACCTCCTGGCAGGCAAAGAGCCATTTTCTTTGGGGAGGAGCTAGCCCCCTCCGCTACCATCCTCTCAACTCAGTCAAGCACCATCCAGCAGAAGGGATGAGGAGGAGGAAGAAAGTCACCTCACAGAGGGGAGCTGAGGAGGAGCGATTTGCGCTTTCATAAGCTTTCCTTGCTGGATGGTCAATCACCATCCAGCAGGGAAAACTTACAAAAGCATGGATCACTCCTCTTTGGCTCCCCTCTATGTGCGGTTGCCTTTCTTCTTCTTTTTCCTCCTCCTCCTCCCTTCTTCTGGATGGCACTTGACCAATACCGAGAGGAGGGTGGCAGAGGGGGCCGGCTCCTCCCCAAAGAAAACCTACCTGCCGAGGAGATGGACTCTGCTGATGATGATCTATAAGCTGGAGAGGGCCGGCAGCAGAATGGAGAGCTCTCTCTCACACGCCATTTGGCAGAGAAAAGCCTTTGCTGCTCCCCCCCTAAACTCCCCACTGTTTACCTCAAGAGGATCCTCCACTCTGGCCAGGCTTCCTGGGGTTCTTTGCCCGCAGAGTCCACCTCAGAACCCACTTGGTGCCAGGAAGCGGGAAGAAAATTGGCAGGGGGTGGGCGACTGGGTGTGGTCCCCAGAGCCGGAGAACCCAGAGCTCAGAGCCCATGAGGGTTTCTCCATGCCCGACAGCTTGGGAGAGGCAGATCAGCTTTCTGGCAGGGAGAAACGGTGCCCCACTGCGCAGCATTGGAAAACCCTATACCACGATTTGATTTTAAATGTGTGGCCACGCAGGCGCAGGCTTTAGAAGGAACAGTGGATACAAGGCGTAGCGACTTGAAAAGGCCAAAGTGGCCAGCTGCAGGGTTATCATGGCACTGGTTGAGGATAAAGGTTCGGAGTGGCCCCGCTGGAACGTAGAGCAGGTCTAGGTAATGTAGCAGATCGTCAGAAAATGTGCATGGTGTATCAGGTTCAAGGTCTTGCTTTCTTTGGTCTACAAAGGTATTCTGGCATTGCGCTTCCTGAATTCATTCTTGAAGACCTACCGTATCTTGAACTCCTGCGATTGACGCAAGGGGTAGAATGTACGAAGTGGCAGTGGTTCTTTGGCTTGGGTGTACTCAGGTTTGTGAGACAAGGCATCGGCTTCTTTGTTATCCCACTTGGAAATGTAGGTGATTTGGAAGTCGAATCTGGCAAAGAAAAAGGACCATCGGATCTGTTTCTGGCTTAACTTCCTGGTGGTTTGGAGGAATTCCAAATTTTTGTGGTCATTTCTGACCTTCTACTTTCAGGTGATGTTGCCAGGCCTTGAAGGCAGTTTTGATCACGAAGAGTTCTTTTTCTCAAATGATGTGGTGACACTCAGCTAGCTTAAGTTTTCTGGAGTAATAAGCACAGGGAAACAATGGCTCTCCGTCTTGGTGTTTTTGAAGAAGTATGGCCCTTATTCCAACATTGGAGGCATCAGCTTCTATGATAAAAGGACGAGAGAGGTCTGGGTACTGGAGGATAGGTTCTTGCATGAAAGCTTTTTTGAGATTGTTGTTTTGCATTGCCCCATTGAATGGGGTCAGCAAAATCATGTTCAAGCATCTGGCAAAATCTGTCTTAATCTTGTAGGATTGGGTCTGGACATTTCAACAATGGTGACGCCCAGTCAGCACCTTTGAACAGACTTATAGCCCTTCCGGTATGGCTCGGGACCGCAGCGGAGTCTCCTGGGCAGGGCTCTGCCCCGAGACTCCTTTCACCCCTCCGAAGGTCGCGGTTTGTGATCGGATCGGGTCCGGATGGCCCGATCCTAGAACAGGGGGCTCCCCTCTGTCTGAGGAGCCGCTGCCGAAGCTCCAGAGACAGCGGTCTGCTCTACAGCTTCAGAGAAGGGAGAACCGATCCTCTTCCATAAGAGGACACGGCCATTGCGATCCCCTCAAATCTAGCGGGAAGCGAAGAAAAAGTTTAAAGAAAGTAAAGATTTCTGCAACCTCTCAGACTGAAAAGAATACAAAAGACAAGAAGAATTTAAGGTAAAATTTATTGTTTCATGTTTACAAATAGAAGATCGGAGTACAGAGAAAGTTACAAGTAAAAGTTTTTTTTAACAAGGCGAAGGTGAAAGTTATTAGAAAACACATATCCAGTCGCGAACAACAGCCGGATCTACTTTTCCTCACTTTCATTTTTTGCCTTGAACTTGAACTTTCGAAGATCTAAAAATTCTGGAAAATTAACCACATAATACAAATTTGATATGACATTATGAAAGACTTAATATGCAAAGTTGAATAGAATTGAACAAAATTTGGAATCCTTAAATCTTCGGTAATACTGTATCCCGGGCTCTAATTTTTGACAGCAGAGGGATTAAGAACGTCTTTGCTTCACTTTCTTCTTTCTTCAAACGACAAAATGAAATAAACTAACAACTTGAATATAAATGAAAAGTAAAATGAACTGATATATTAAAGCTAAGAGAACTCATTTCTTGGACCGTTTGTTCTTGGATTATTCCCTTTGGATTACTTGCTGTATTCTTGGATTTGTAGCAGAGAGACTGGCTGCTTTGTCTTGGGCTGTGAAATATAAACTGACTCCATCTTAACAATTTCAAATTCAACTTGATTCTAATTGGAAAATCGTGACTGTATAAAATATAATAACATTGAAATCTCTTTTTTGACATTGTTGGACTAATGAGACTTTGCATCTACAAGGATTATTTGCTATATAAGAAGAATATAAGTATATAATATTGGTATATAACACTGATACTTTGCTCTTTAAATTTTACAGCGTTAATTCCTAACTTTTCTTTTTTCCCCTCTTTTCCCTTTGTTCTTTTTAAATAAAATTAACTTAGAATATATGCATTGCTAACTATCCTTGGTTTCCTGCTCCACTCTACTGAAACTAAAACCTCCTTTTCCACAGAGACTGCTTCTTCTCTGCTTTCCTTCCCCCCCCCTTTTTCTTCTTCTTTTCAGTTATATAATTAGTTTTTTATTTCTCCTTTTTCTTTACTACTATCTTTTCTCTTTGTATTGAATCTCTGTTTCTTCTTTCTTTTTAAAATTGTTTTAAAATTGTTTTATTTGTCTGCCCTCTTTTTGGTCTTGTCAAATTAAGGTAACAAGATAATTTACTGTGAAATTTGCTAACAATTTTATTGATATCTCTGCTATATTATTAGTTAAATTTTATTGTGATATTTTAAAGAAAATTTGTTGAAAAATCAATTGAACAGGTTTGGATTTTATAGTAATTCTTTTCTTTTCACTAAATATAAAACAATAAGCATTATAAATTTGAAAATGTCGAGTACTTCAACCCTTACTAAAACAGTTAAAAAGCAAACAGCAACTGCAGCTTCATCACCCCAAGGATCACCCCATCCTTCGCCGGCACACCAGACTGTATCTGTAACCATGTTTACTAAAGAGAAGGAGAAAGAGAAACCACAACAGCCCACGCTTACAACAATACAAGAGACTTTGAATGCAATGAAGGATTTTATGCTTAAATCACAAGACAATGCAACTCAACAAAGAGAAGCTATAAAAACAGAGATGGCTGAATTTAAAACAGAGATGGCTGAACTTAAAGCAGACACGGGAGAAATGAAGGCACAGATGAAGGAGATTCAACAAACTCTGAAAGAGAGCGAAGATCGAGTCAAAACAGTTGAAGAGAAGACTGATAAAATGGAAAAAATAATGGACTATCTTGAGGACAGAGCTGACTCGAGATATAGAAGATATGATGAATCAATTACTCATCTGGAAATGACACGTGCTTCGTATGGGCTACGATTTCAAAACATAATAGAAGAAAAAGATGAAGATTTAAAGATGACTATGGCTGAAGCCATTGGAGGAATCCTCCAGGCAGATCCCATAGAAATAATGAAAGAAATCGACGAAGTTTTCAGAATTTCAAATAGCTACATACGTCGCCACAATCTTCCGAGAGAGATTCACATCAAGTTCACAAGAAGAACTCTAAGAGATTATATACTACACTGGGCAAGAACTGGAAAGCTGCAACATAAAGGAACAGAAATAAAAATATTAAAACAAGTCCCAAGAAGTGTCAGAGAAAGCAGAAGAGACTACCATTTCCTAACCAGAATTTTGATTAAAGAAAATATAACTTTTCGTTGGCTCGTACCACAAGGACTATCATTAACCTGGTATTCTAAAAGATACAAATTGGAAAATCTGGACCAAGCAAGAGATTTTTTTGAAAATAGTGGAATAAGCCAACTGGACCAACCAGTAAAGGAACGGACAGCACAACAGCAACCAGTAAAGGAATTGACAGTACAACAGGAGGAAGCCATGGGGGCAGCTGCACAAGAAGAAGAGCAGGACCAAGGCACCAGAAGAAAACAACCTCAGCGCGAAACCAAAAAGCACAACAAATGACAACATTGAAAGACTTAAAAATTTTCTCAGTAAATGCAAATGGACTGAATGAACCAAAGAAAACAAATGTTTTCCAAAATTAAAAATCAAAAAGCACAAATTGTAATATTACAAGAAGTACACATTAAAAAAAGTAATCAGAAATTATTATTAAATCCTAAAATTGGAAATATGTATGCTGCATTAGCAGACCAAAAAAAAAAGAGGAGTAGTGATGTATGTGGAGAATTCTATAAATTCCAAACAATTATTTATAGATGATGAAGGTAGAATTTTGATTGTCCAGGTTATTATCGAATCTAGACCTCTTGCTATTGTTTCTATTTATGCCCCAAATGTAGACCAAATGACTTTTTATAAAAAATTACATCAAAAAATAACAGAGTTAAATATTGAAAATATGCTAATAATTGGAGATTTTAATGCTATTACAAATAGACAGCTAGACCACTCCGGGGGGGGGGGGAATAGTAAAAAGAAAAAAAAGAATTTACTGCCTACCACTTTTCAAAAAATGAAAGCAGAATTATTATTAAATGATATCTGGAGGGAAAGACACCCTCAAAAAAGACAATATACTTTTTATTCTAATCCCCACAAAATTTGGACAAGAATAGACATGGTATGGGCTCCAAAAACAACCGCAGAACAAATAAAAGAGGTGGAAATAGATGTTAATACATGGGCAGATCACAATCCTGTAGTAGTCTATAAGAGAGTTAATAAAAAACATTTTAATTGGCAGATGAATAGAAATATATTGAAAGAAAAAAAATATAAGGATTGGATCGAGAAAGAATTAAAAATATTTTTTGAAATTAATAAAAACTCAAACACCACTCCTCAAAATTTATGGGATATAACCAAAGCATACATAAGAGGATTAACGATATCTTACACAGCAAAACATAATAAGGAAAGTAGAACAAAATACGAACAATTAATAAACGAATTAAAACAACTAGAATCTTTATCACAACAAAATATAAAAAACAAAGAATTAAAAGGAAAAATAGAGGTAACTAAACACCGACAAATGCAGAGTCCTCCACCTCGGCAAAAAGAACCCTAGACATAGATACAGCCTGGGAGATACCCCACTCAGCAGTAGTGACTGCGAAAGAGATCTTGGAGTCTTGGTGGACAATCAACTAAACATGAGTCAGCAATGTGCAGCAGCAGCCAAAAAAGCCAACTCAATCCTAAGCTGCATCAACAGAGGAATACGCTCCAAGACCAGGGAAGTACTAATACCACTCTACTATGCCCTGGTCAGACCCCACCTGGAGTACTGCATCCAATTTTGGTCACCTCACTACAAAAAAGACATCGAAACTCTGGAGAAGGTGCAAAAAAGAGCAACCAAAATGATTAGGGGACTCGAAACCAAGACTTACGAAGAGAGATTGAGAGAATTGGGCATGGACAGCCTAGAAAAAAGAAGGTCTAGAGGGGACATGATAGCAGTTTACAGATACTTGAGGGGTTGCCACGGTGAGGAGGGGGTCTCTTTATTCCCTAGGGCACCAGAGGGCCGGACGAGGAACAATGGTTGGAAGCTGACCAAGGAGAGATTCAACCTGGAAATAAGGAAGAACTTCCTGACGGTCAGAGCGATCAACCAATGGAACTGCCTGCCAGAGGAGGTGGTGAACTCCCCAACTCTGGACACCTTCAAGAGGAGATTGGACTTCCATTTGGCTGGGGTGCTGTAGGGTTTCCTGCTCAGGCAGGGGGTTGGACTCGATGACCTAACGGTCCCTTTCAACTCTATTAATTAAAAAAAATAAAATAAACATTAGATTGATGGAACAGAATCAAACAGCGGAAAAAATAAAAAGAGCTAAACAATATTATTTTGAACATGCTAATAAACCAGGTAGATGGCTCGCATATAAACTTAGGAAACAGAGGCAGTCAAAAGTAATTAAAAAACTAGAAGATAAAAATGGAATAATAAAATATGATATGGAAGGGAAAGCAGATATTGTACAATTTTTTTTAAAGAATTATATAAAAAAGAAAATATTAGCGAAGATGAAGTTTTCAAATATTTAGAACATGCTGAGTTACCACAATTAACGGAAGAGCAACAGGCAAATATGGAAGAACCAATAACAATGGAAGAACTCCTTGCAATAATTAAAAAACAGAAAAATAATAAAGCCACTGGACCAGATGCCATACCGGCAGAATGGTATAAAATAGAAAATGAGACAATAAGAAATAATATGTTAGAAATTTTTAATGCATGTAGACTTGATGGTAAAATCCCTAAATCTTGGTCTGAATCTTTAATAACCTTAATTCATAAATCGGGTACAGCAATAGAAAAAATCAAAAATTATAGACCCATATCATTATTAAACGTAGATTATAAGATATTTACTGCAATATATGCAAACAGATTAAAAAGGGTTATAAATGGTATAATTCATCAAGACCAGAACGGTTTTTTACCAGGTAGACAAATTAAAAATAATCTTAGAATGGTTATTAACACATTAGAATATTATGAGCAACATCCTGGAAAAACATTATCATTAATGTTTCTATATGCTCAAAAAGCCTTTGATAACGTCAATTGGATATTTATAAAAATGCAACTGAATAAAATGAGATTTGGTCCTAAATTTTCAAATTTAATAGATGCTATCTATTCAAAACAAACTACAAAAATTATATTAAATAACGAACAATTGGACACATTTGAAATAAATAAAGGAGTTCGCCAAGGATGTCCTATATCACCTTTATTATTTATTATGTCCCTAGAAACTCTATTAATTAAAATAAGAGCAGACTCAAATATAAAAGGTCTGACCGTTGGAAAGGAGACATATAAAGTCCAAGCCTTTGCAGACGATCTGACTTTCATAATTGAAGATCCGATAACGACAGTCCCAATATTAATTCAGACAATAGAACAATATGGAAAGGTAGCAGGTTTAAAAATAAATAAAAGTAAAACACAATTTATAACAAAAAATATGAGTAAAATGCAAGAAAGTAAACTGGAACACATCTCTGGAATACAAGTAGTTAAAAAGGTTAAATATTTGGGAATATGGCTAACAGCAAAAACAATAACACTAAAAAATGATAATTATACAAAATTAATGGTGGAAATTAAAAAAGACTTAGAAATTTGGAATAACTTAAAAATATCCTTTTTGGGAAGAGTGGCCACAATTAAGATGAATATTTTGCCTAAAATCTTATTTTTGTTTCAGGTGATCCCAATAAATCCACGGGGAAACTTTTTCAAAGATTTAACAAATATAGTTAAAAAATTTGTATGGCAAGGAAGAAAAGCTAGAATAAAGATAAATATGTTAGAAGATATTAAAGAAAGGGGAGAATTTGCACTTCCTAATTGGAAATTATATTATCAGGCAGCCGGCTTAACGTGGATTAGAGATTGGATAACCTTAGAAGATAAAAGAACACTAAACTTAGAAGGATATGACCTTTTGCTTGGTTGGCATGCTTTTATATGGTATGACAAAGATAGAAATCACTCATATTTTAAAAGACATACTTTAAGAAAATATTTATTAGAAGTCTGGAAAGATATAAGAAAAAACCATTTTTAACTATCCCTGAATGGGTTGCCCCTTTAGAAGCAACAATACACCCAAAGTCCATAAAAGAAATGAAAATAATAAGATATAAGGACTTATTAAATGATCAAATGAAATTAAAATCCAGGATTAAACTACAAGAGGAAGGGACAATAATTGATTGGTGGCATTACGCACAGATTCGATCTAGATATCAGAAAGATAGTAGGCTCTATATTTTTAACAAGAATAAAAATTTATTAAGTAATTTAATTACCACTAATCAAACTAAAACAATTGGGAAAACCTACAAATATTTGATAGCACATAAAAACATAGAGCTGACCTTAAAAGATAATATGATAAGTTGGTGCAGAAATATTGGAAAAGAAATAGATATAGATACATGGGAGAAAGTCTGGACTTATAACTGGAAAATGACAAAATCAGTGTCCCTAAAAGAAAATCAAATTAAAATGTTTTATAGATGGCACCTCCCACCAAATAGGATAGCAAAAATGTTTCCCAAAACCTCCCCAATGTGTTGGAAATGTAAGAAAGAGATAGGGTCTTATTATCACCAATGGTGGACATGTAGCAAAGCTAGAATGTATTGGAAGATGATAGAGAAAATAATGAAAGAAATAGTAAAGCAAGATATAGAAATTACCCCGGAATTCTATTTATTAGGAATTACAAACCAGAGTTATAAGAAAGAAATTTTATATTTAATTATACATATTTTAACTGCGGCTAGGATTATATATGCGCAAAATTGGAAAGGGGAGAATATCCCCAAAGAAGAAGTCATCACAAAAATATTAGATTGCGCCGAGATGGATATGATGACAAGACGCTTAAATGATCAAGAAGATACGAAATTTTATGAAACGTGGAACAAAGTTTATATATGGATAAATAAGAAAAAATAATAGAAAATTAAGATACAAATGTGTAATTGGTTTGTAAGGATAAGATTTTTTCTTTAGGTTATAGTAGTGTTAGACAAACTAAGTTTGGTTTAGAAATATAGCAGAATTAGGTTATATACTAAGAATTATTATGAGAAGAATTCTTTTTTAAATGAAAAGCTTAACAAATCATTTTTTCTAATATTCAATTATATATTCAATTATGTATTCTTTTTTCTGTATTTTAAATTTATACTTTCGAGATAAGCGGGCAACATACATCCCCACCTTTTAATGTTAAATGTACGTATGTCTGTTTGTCTATTTTATGAAAAATTAATAAAAAGATTTTTTAAAAAATGAACAGACTTATAATGAAAGAGACCTTCATCTCATCTTGCAAGAAGTCTGCTGGAGAAGAATTTAAGAAATTTCTGCAAATTTCTTAAATTCAAATTTAGAAATGGAATGAGTTGGTCCCGTTCCCCCAGGAATACTGGGAGTCTGGCTAAATAAATCTTTGGTCTCAGCTGAATGCTGACCTGGGGGGGGGGGATTGGAGCAGCGGCAACTACTTGGTTCAGCTGGAAAATCATGACTTGGTTTTGTAAAGCAGTTACTGTCTGTGTTAAAGCTAAGAAATCATTCTGCAAATTGGCCATGGTGAAATGCTCGGCTGGATTCTCTTGGCTTTTCTTCAAAATGTTCTGAACCTGGACTGGGATCTGGCTGGCTACTCCAAGAATACGAGCTTTACAGGCTTGTAATTTTCAAAACTTCTTTATTTATTTTTCCTTCCACATTGGATTTCATCATATACATCTCCGGCAAGCAAAATGCATTCCAATCTCACAGACAAAACTACAAAGTTATAATTCTTTCTAAAAGAACAGGCTATCTACTTCAAACATCTTCTCATCTCTGGGTCAGGTTCACACTATTTATAAATAGTTTTATCATGCAATATAAAACTCACTTCTCCAGAGAAACAGCAAACATATTCATCTTGTTTATAGCACTTTGAAGAAAAGCATTCATCTTTTCCGGTCACACTCTGAATAGCATATTAAAACTTCTTCCCCCCAAGTTTGTCCCTCCTTTTTTCTAACCTTCGGAATTTGGCACTTAACCAAGGATTATTCTCTACACCCCCACTATCTGAAGAATTATTACTTTCCCTACTATCATCAGATGGATGTTCTATCAAATCCTCATCACCACTAGCCTCCTCCACATTCCTTAAATCAGGGTAATCAACAGTTTCTACATCGTCTTCATCTTCTGAATTTGACATTTCCAAAGGCTGATAGGAAACACTCACAACACTCCCCCCCTCTTCTCTCACACACATACACCCATACCTTGTCTGGACACAAAGTATCTGTTGTTACAGAAGTTTTAATTTCTCTCTGTAATACACCTGACAATAACCAATGCCTATCTCTCAACTATGTAAAATATATGCATATTTACTTGGCAATAAGGCTATTCTCTTTCCGTGGGCTTTATTCTTAATAGAGACACAACCATGATTGCAGACAGGTTGTTTAATAGGCTCTAAATAAATTTTCTACATTAACAAAATTTATACCTAAATAACAAAATATAGGAACAAAAAATTAGAGCAATAGTCTGAGCTATCCTTCTCCCCCCCCCCCCACCCGCCCCTTTGCTTCCTTTTGCTTTCAGGGCAGGAGGGAAATCAAATAAAACAGGAAGGAGGCAAGGGCAGAAAATGGTACATGGCTACAAAACAGGAGTAGGGCATTTTTCAGCTGCTTTCTGGGTAAAATTGAGGGGACCCAAGTAGGGCTGGGTTCCAACTTACCTCACTGATGGTTTGCTTCCTCAAGATGGCAACCACATGCACAGTGCCAGAAATTCGGTTTCTGCACATGCTCAGAAGAAAAATAAAAAATAAAATAAAAATTAAATTCAAAAATAAAAAAAGAAAACTGAAAATAATAAATAATACTGAAAATACTGAAAACTGAAAATAATAAAAGTAGCAATAGGGGTTGCTGATTTTTTTGCTAAGTACTTGTATTTCAATAAATTGTTAAGATGTCTGGCTTGGTGCAGTGTAACACTTGTTTGGCTGTTGTGTTCCTTAGTACCTTGTGGAACTTTGGGTGCTTCCCTCTTTGCATAGGGATATCTAGCTTATATGGCGAGATCTCTAGATTGCAGTCCTTAGTTTGTAGCTTGCAGTCAGAAGTGGAAAGATTGTCCCAGCCACATGCTGTAATGCAGCCATGTGTGCAGCCCCCACTTCCACAGTGCCCCCTGAGGAGGAGGGCTGTGTGGACAACTGTCGGTTCAGGAAGATTACGTGCAGTGGAGCAAAAACATAGCAATTTTGGTCTCTCTGTATCAAATTCCTATAATATTCTTGCGGATTTAAATGGTAAGGATGTTGTAGATATTAGCGAGGCCCCTCAGGCGGAGAATGAGGGGATGTTCTAAGGGGAAGTTGTTGTAAGTGAGGTGCATAGTATCACCAATCCATCTAGTGCAGCTAGTAGAAATTAAAAGAGGACACATTTTCTTGTGGGTGACTTAACTGTTAGAGGTGTTGATTTCGGACAGAGTAAGGATGTGGTGAAGCTGATGAGATGTCTCCCAGGGGCCACTGCCAACAGGGACAGGAGGCAGATTACAAATATTGTCAAGGCTGTGAGTAAAGGTAATAACGCTGATGTGGTGGTGCATCTTGGAACAAATGATTTGTCCCAGAGAAATGTTAATGTAGTAAAAAGAGATTTCCAATGTCTAAGCGTAGAGCTGGGCAAAATAACGGATTCAATGACTTTCTCAGATGTGTTACCGGTTTGTGGCCAGGAGGGTAAAACAAACTTGTATCAGAGAGTTTAATGTGTAGTTAAGGCAGTGGTGTAAAGCTGAAGGTTTTGGCTATGTAAGTCATGATGTCAATAGGTAGTCTAATAGGGAGTTGTTTAAGAGGGATGGTTTGCATCCATCATACAGAGGTACCCAGGTGCTCGGTGAGGAGTTCAGAACTTTTTTGGACAGGCATTAAAACTAGGTAAAGGGGACAGAGATGTAACTGATGTGGATGATTTCTGTCCCCGACCAATGAGGATAAATCAGTTTCTGGAAGCTTATGAAAAGGGAGCTGCAAATAAAATAGATGTAGTTGTTGATGATAAGGGGCAAACTAATAATGAAAATAATGTTCTTCGGGTAATATGCACGAATGCTTGAAGCTTGAGCAACAAGCTCTGTGAGTTAATGGCCATAATATCTAGAGATAATTTGGATCTGGTCACCATAACTGAGACATGGTTTAAGGATTCTAATGAATGGGAAATATCCATACCAGGATATATACTGTATAGGAAGGATAGAATAGAGAGAAGGGGAGGTGGAGTAGCCATTTATGTTAAGGAAAGTCTAAAAATCACTCTAATTCAAAATACATGGGTTTGCATGAAAAATAAAGAAGGTTCTATCATTAGAATTGGGGTGTCCTATAGACCTCCAGGGCAATCTGAGGAATATGACAACAAGATGGTAGATGAAATTACCCAAATGGCAGTAAAGGGAGATATTGTGGTTATGGGTAATTTCAACATACCTGATGTTGACTGGAATATCCCCAGTGCCCTTACATGCAAAAGTAAGAATATAGTAGAGGCCTTCACAGGAGCAGCTCTGGCACAGCTGGTTAAGACACTGACTAGAGGGGAGAAGTTTTCTCCCACCTTGACCCCTGAAACCCATTTGTAAAAACTAAATCTAGAATATTCTCCCCTCTAGTTGGTGTCTTAACCAGCTGTGCCAGAGCTGTTCGTGTAAAGGCCTCTACTATATTCTTTACAACAAATATTATTTACAACAAATAATAAAAATGAAATTTGGAGAAAAATTTAATAGAACTATACAAACTTTATATACAGAACAAGTGGCTAAAATTATAATCAATGGTGACATTACAAAAAAAATAAATATCAAGAAAGGAGTTAAACAGGGATGCCCTTTATTCCCTTTATTATTTATCTTAGCGATCGAAATTCTTCTGATTTAAGTACGAGCTAATAAAGATATAAAAAGTCTTAAAATTAAAAATCAAGAGTATAAATTATTAGCATTTGCTGATGATTTAGTATTTAATATAGAAGGACCATTAGAAACTGGAGGAAAACTTTTAGAAGAGACTAGCAAGTTCGGTAAAGCAGCAGGTTTAAAGATGAATAAAGAAAATACTAAAATAATTTCTAAAAATTTAATGGATAAGAAAAATCAGAAATTGGAATCCAGATAGAAAAAAAATTAAGTACTTAGGTGTAAATATAACTGCAAAAGCCATAACAATTAAGGACGATAACTATCCACAACTACTTGAAAAAATAGAGGAGAAACTTATTAAATGGAATAAATTACCTATTTTAATGATAGGTAGAATCTCAGCAATTAAAATGGTAATCCTCCCACAATTATTGTACATTTTCCAAACAATCCCAATGAATTTAAATAAGAAATATTTTGAAAAATTGAATAAAATGTTGTCAAATTTTATATGGGCAGGGAAAAGGCCAAGAATTCGATTGTCCTATTTACAGGAAAACAGCAGGCAAGGGGGCTTTGGAGCTGTGAGTTCCACCACCTGCTTACTGGATCCGTGTCCCTCCTGGCTGGTTTCTGCCAGCAGGGAGGTGACACGGAGCTGGGTTCAGGAGATTGTCAATGCTTCTGTGGGGAGGGGGGTCCTTTCCAGATCCCTACAAGGAGACACTTGCGCGCCCCCTCCTCAAGAAACCTTCCCTGGACCCAGCCATTCTTAACAACTATCGGCCAGTCTCTATTTGTTGAGAAGGTGGTGACGCTCCAACTCCAACGGTCCTTGGAAGAAGCCAATTATCTAGGCCCTCAGCAGTCAGGATTCAGGCCCGGCTACAGCATGGAAACTGCTTTGGTCGCGTTGATGGATGATCTCTGGCAGGCCCGGGACAGGGGTTTGTCCTCTGTCCTGGTGCTTCTCGACCTCTCAGCGGCTTTCAATACCATGCACCGACTCGAGGGGTTGGGAGCGTGAGGCACTGTTCTACAGTGGTTCTCCTCCTACCTCTCCCGTCGGTCGCAGTCGGTGTTGGTGGGGGGTCAGAGGTCGACCTCAAGGTTACTCCCTTGTGGGGTGCCTCAGGGGTCGGTCCTCTCCCCCTTACTATTCAATATCTACATGAAACCACTGGGTGAGGTCATCCACAGGCATGGGGTGAGTTATCATCAGTACGCAGATGATACCCAGTTGTACATTGAATGTTTACATTTAATGTTTCCAAATGTAAAATAATGCACTTTGGGAAAAGGAATCCTCAATCTGAGTATTGCATTGGCAGTTCTATGTTAGCAAAAACTTCAGAAGAGAAGGATTTAGGGGTAGTGATTTCTGACAGTCTCAAAATGGGTGAGCAGTGTGGTCAGGCGGTAGGAAAAGCAAGTAGGATGCTTGGCTGCATAGCTAGAGGTATAACAAGCAGGAAGAGGGAGATTGTGATCCCCTTATATAGAGCGCTGGTGAGACCACATTTGGAATACTGTGTTCAGTTCTGGAGACCTCACCTACAAAAAGATATTGACAAAATTGAAAGGTCCAAAGATGGGCTACAAGAATGGTGGAAGATCTTAAGCATAAAACGTATCAGGAAAGACTTAATGAAGTCAATCTGTATAGTCTGGAGGACAGAAGGAAAAGTGGGGACATGATCGAAACATTTAAATATGTTAAAGGGTTAAATAAGGTTCAGGAGGGAAGTGTTTTTAATAGGAAAGTGAACACAAGAACAAGGGGACACAATCTGAAGTTAGTTGGGGGAAAGATCAAAAGCAACATGAGAAAATATTATTTTTCTGAAAGAGTAGTAGATCCTTGGAACAAACTTCCAGCAGACGTGGTTGGTAAATCCACAGCAACTGAATTTAAACATGCCTGGGATAAACATATATCCATTGTAAGATAAAATACAGAAAATAGTATAAGGGCAGACTAGATGGACCATGAAGTCTTTTTCTGCTGTCAGTCTTCTATATTTCTATGTACATCTCCACCCCATATCCAGTCAACAAAGCAGTGGAAGTGATGTGCCGGTTCCTGGAGGCTATTGGGGTCTGGATGGGTGTCAACAGACTCAAACTCAACCCGGATAAGACGGAGTGGCTGTGGGTTCTGCCTCCCAGAGCCAATTCCATCTGTCCGTCCCTCACCCTGGGGGGGAACTGTTGACCCCCTCAGAGAGGGTCCACAACTTGGGCATTCTCCTCGATCCACAGCTCACATTAGAGAACCATGTTTCAGCTGTGGCGAGGGGGATGTTTGCCCAGGTTCACCTGGTCCACCAGTTGCAGCCCTATCTGGACGGGACTCACTGCTCACAGTCACTCATGCCCTCATCACCTAGAATTTCGACTACTGTAATCAAATCGTGCAGAATGCAGCTGCGAGAGCAGTCATGGGCTTCCCAAGGTATGCCCATGTTACACCAACACTCCACAGTCTGCACTGGTTGCCGATCAATTCCTGGTCACAATTCAAAGTGTTGGTTATGACCTCTATAAAGCCCTTCATAGAATCGAACCAGAATATCTCTGAGACCGCCTTCTGCCGCACGAATCCCAGTGACCGATTAGGCCCCACAGAGTGGGCCTTCTCCGGGTGCCGTCAACTAAACAATGTCGTTTGGCGGGCCCCAGGGGAAGAGCCTTCTCTGTGGTGGCCCCGAATCTCTGGAACCAGCTCCCCACAGAGATTAGAACTGCCCCCACCCTGCTTGCCTTTCGTAAACTCCTCAAAACCCACTTTTGTCATCAGGCATGGGGGAACTGAGATATCTCCCCCGGGCCTATACAATTTATGTATGGTATATTTGTATGTATGTCTGCTTAATAATGGGGTTTTAAAAATATTTTACATTGTAAATTATTAGATTTGTTATGAACTGTTTTATTGTGTTGTGAGCCGCCCTGAGTCTACGGAGGGGGGTGCCATACAAATCTAATAAATGAAATGAATGAAATCTAAAGCCTCCTTGGAAACTGTATTACCAGGCAGCAGCTATGATATGGATAAGAGATTGGCTTACCCTAGAAAACAGCAGAGTATTAAGTTTAGAAGGCCATGAATTAATGTTGGGTTGGCATGCTTTTGCATAGTATGAGAAATATAAAGTGCATAACTATTTTAAAAACCAATAATTAGAAATTCCCTATTAAAAGTTTGGTTAGAAATTTTAAAAGATCATGTTTTAACTGTCCCAGTCTGGATTTCACCAATAGACGGAGTAAGACATCCAAACTTAAAAAAAACTACAGAAGTATTAAGATATAAAAATCTTTTAGATTCCCATTTAGAGTTAAAAACTAGGCAAGCTTTACATGATGATGATAGGGAAATAGACTGGTGGACGTATACTCAAATCCAAGCAAGATTTTCAGCAGACAAAAAGACTTACCTTTTTCAGAAAGGGGAATCAACTTTTGATAAAATAATTATGAAAAACCAAGAAAAAATGATTGGGAAAATATATAAATATATGATAAGGTCCAAAATAGAAAGTAATAGGGTAAAAGGTACCGTGGTTAATTGGTGCAGGAACTTTGGGCACACAATAGACATGGACAAGTGGGAAAATTCATGGACGTACAATTGGCAGATAACAAAGTCTACAGCATTTAAAGAAAACCAGATGAAAATGTTCCATAGATGGCATTTGCCACCCAACAGATTCGCTAAAATGTATCCGAATCTTCAATCAAATTGCTGGAAATGTAAAAAGGAAATAGGGACATAATATCATCAATGGTGGACCTGCCCTAAAGTGAAATACTATTGGAACTTAATACAGAAGTGGTTAAAAGAAATAGTGCAAGAGGAAATAGAAAAGATGCCAGAATTCTATTTATTAGGAATTCCTACTCAGAAGTATAAAAAAGAAACCCAATATCTACTAATACATATTCTAATGGCTGCCAGGGTAACATACGCTCAAAGATGGAAAGATACTGAAACTCCGAGAGAAGAAGAAATAATAAACAAAATCACTGACTGTGCTGAAATGGACATGACAAGGCGGTTAAAGGGATAAGAAGAATCTGACTATTGTAAAATTTGGTATAAGTTTTATGAGTGGCTCGATAAAAGAATGCTATTGTAAATACTGTAACATATAGTAAATGGTACAAAACTATGTGAATGTTTGTAAATAGTAATTAGGTACAGTTTATACATTTTTCTTCCTTTTATGATTCTTTTCTATCACCTTTTCTTAATATGATCTACAAGATTCGTATTTAAATTTCTTAGACTTCTAAAAAATACGGAGCAGTTTGGGCTCCTTTTTTAGGTTATGTGTTGTTGTATGTGTCTTTGTTTTGTCTTGGAACTAAAAATCAATTAAAAATTTTAAAAAAAAGAAATTGAAAAGGAAACAATTGATGATGTACAATGAGATCCAATGGAACAAGGTGAGAATGACGATGCAACCAAAAAATATTGCGCTGGGGGACAAAAACAGTGCAACAAATGACAAGATATTTGAAGAAGAGGAAAGAAAAATCATGTATATTAGCACTGAGAGACCCTAGTGGAGAGGTTAGATATGGTAAAGAGCAGCTAGAGAAGATAATGAGAAAATATTATGAGGATTTGTATAAAGAGGATCAGGTAAATATAGGAGTACTTAATGTTGGAGAAGATAAACAAATTGAATGCAGAAATTACACAAGATGAAATTGCTAGAGTAATTTAAGGGTTAAAACAAGCCAAAGCACCGGGCCCGGATGGCTTTACAGGGGAATTTTATAAAACTTATATGAATGAATTGTTGCTGCATTTGGGGAAACTGTTCAATAATATATTGTTAGCTCATGATATCCCGCAGACATGGAAACTTTCAGAGATTGTTACTATTCTGAAGATTGATCAAGATTTAAGAGAGCCTGGGTCCTACCATCCTATCAGCTTGGCAAATCAAGATTATAAAATATTTATGAAGATATTGTCAAATAGACTAAAAAATATTTTACCAAAAATAATTGAAGAGGATCAATATGGATTTGTGAAGGGAAGGAAAATAAGTGAACCAATTAGAAATGTAATAAATGTGATGCACCATGCTACCATTACTAAAAGGAAATTGGGAATTTTGAAATTAGATGTTTATAAAGCTTTTGATAAAGTTAACCATAGCTATTTATACAAACTATGTAAGGAATTAAATATGGGGGACAAATTTAGTGAAGTTGTAAAAGAGATTTATAAAGGGAATGAAGCGCTATTTAGGGAGGAGATAGAGTTAGAGAAAATAAGAGAAAAAAGTGAGGGTACAAAGCGCAAACAAGCAATATATATATAAGATGTTAATGCAGTCAGACAGGGATGTGATCCAAGGATTGACTAAATGGTGGCAAAATGAGATACAAGTAGAGGTGCAAGAGATGAAAAATATAGTAGAGAATATAAGGAAAATTAAGAATACAAGAATTAGGGAAATGAGAAGGAAAATATTGCATGTGGTATTACACATCCGTTCAACTTGCACACTTTCAGCAGAATGTTAAAGGTATTTGTTGGCATGGGTGCCAAGATAAAGGAGTATTTATGCATATGTTTTGAGAATGCCCAGTAGTGCAGAACTTTTGGCAAAAAGTGCAAGAGGATATCAATAGGATATTAAATATAAGATGGATAATTACTAAGGAAATGGCAGTATTAGTTAAAAGTAATGAGATGGGAGAATTCAGAGAAATAAAACAAGCAGCGATAGAAAGCACTCAGGCGGTAATAGTATTGGTTTGGAAGGACGCGACAAAATGGACAATACAAAATTGGTACAGGTACATGGTGGACCACATTCAGTTTGAGATTATGGATAAAAGGATGAATTTGATTAATGAAACTGATTTGCAACAAATGATGGAACGATGGGACAAGGTAAGACAATATATGGCGAGTAGTATCCGAGACCAAGCTTTAAGAAACAAGTTGGAATCACTTGATAATACATAAATATTTTGCTCTTGGGTTAAAATGGTTTATACAAGAAACACCCCCGATTGGTGGTGGGATACGAATGTTTGTCTGGTGGTGGGCACAATCACTGAGCACTTGTTATATGTTGTGTGTGTGTGTTTTTACATTATAAAATCAATAAAAATATTTATTTAAAAAAAGTTTGTTAAAAATTCTATTTCTCTTATTTGATGAATTAAGTCTGTTAACGTTGATTGAAATCCATTTAAGCTCTTCATCCATTTTAAATTTGTATTTGTTTTCCTATATTAAGGCTTTTGCCTGTCCTTTGCTGCTCTCGTCATCACCCTTTCTCTTTGTTCCTTACTATCAGTCAGAAAAAGTTGTTCAATACTTGTTATCGCTTCTCGTTCTTGAGATGAAATACAGTGATCCCCCGAGTTTCGTGATCTCGATCTTTGCGAAACGCTATATCGCGATTTTTCCACCCGATGACGTCACTCCCTTCCTTTCTCATCTTTCTTTCTCTCTCTCTTTCTCTATGTTGCTTCTTCCTCTCTCACACTCTCTTCCTCCCTCTCTCATCTCTTTCTTTCCTTCTCTCTCTTTCTCTATCTCTCCCCCTCTTGCTCTCGAGCGGCAAGCGAGCAGCCGGGCGGACGGGTGAACAGGCGGCCGGGCGGGTGGGCGAACGGGCAGAGCGGCCGGGCGAACGGGCAAGCGGAGCGGCCGGGCGGGCGGGCGAACAGGCAAGCGGAGCGGCCGGGCGGGCAAACAGGCAAGCGGAGCGGCCGGGCGGGCAAACAGGCAAGCGGAGCGGCCGGGCGGGCGGGTGAACGGGCAAGCGAGCAGCCGGGCGGGCAGGTGAACGGGCAAGCGGCAAGCGATCTTGGGGTTTCCCCTTTGCCTGGGCGGCGGGGAAGACCCAGGGAAGGTTCCTTCGGCCGCCCAACAGCTGATCTGCTCTGCAGCGCGGCAGCAGCGAGGAGCCGAAGATGGGGTTTCCCCGTTGCCTGGGCAACGGGGGAAACCCCATCTTTGGCTCCTCGCTGCTGCCGCGCTGCGGAGCAGATCAGCTGTTGGGCGGCCGAAGGAACCTTCCCTGGGTCTTCCCCGCCGCCCACACGCAAACTCCACCATCTGCGCATGTGCGGCCATGAAAAAAAAGGGCGCGCATGCGCAGATGGTGTTTTACTTCCGCACCGCTATATCGCGAAAAATCGAGTTTCGCGAGAGGTCTTGGAACGGAACCCTCGCGAAACCCGAGGGATCACTGTATATCTGTTCCTCCTGCAGCCACATCTAGTAGGTATTCGTCACTTATGACTTTTAGTCCCTCTTCTGTGGGAGCTGGTTCTTTTGCCCTCACAACTACTTGCATCTCCTTCGCTCCTTCCTTGGTTTGTTCAAACTTCTGATCAAAAAACAGTTCAGCTATTTTAAATGAATCCAGTCTATATCTTTGACCTTGCCATGCCAGAAATATACCCTCTGGAATCAGCCATCTAAAATTGATTCTTCTTTGGTGAAGCTTTCTTGTTAAAAATTGGTATTCTCTTCATAGATCTCTTATCTTCCTTGGGACCTGTTTTAAGACTATAATTTCCTTCTCTCTATACTTGATAGTTGCAGTTCTCAGCTTTTGAAGTATTTGTGTTCTACACCACTTTTTAGTAAATCTAGCGTGAACTTCTCTTGGTAAATTGTGTCTGGCCATGAATCTAGTGCCCACTCTGAAAGCTTCATCAATATCCATCATTATTATTTCTTTGTCTTCTTCCATTGTTTCTGCCAAAATATCACCTAAAATCTCTTGAAGATTCTTACCTTTATCTTCTGTAATGTTCTAAAAATGCAGATAAAATTCTGCGCGGTCTGCCTCAAGAATTAGTGAAATTCTTTCTTGTTTTTTCTCTTCTGTCATCAATTCCTCTATCTTTGCATCATGGGTCTGCACCTTTTCTTCGACCTTTTGTATTCGTTGCTCATTTTTAGCAATAATTTCCTTCATTCCTTTCATTTCAACGTTAATGGAATTTAAATTTTTAATCACTTGGTTCAGATTTTCTTTAACTAAATTGAATTCTTGATTAGCACTTTCTCTACTCAATTTTACTTCTTCTCTTAAACCTTGAATTGCACTCTTAATTTCAGCAAATTTCAATTTCTCTGTGATGCTTGATGTCTGTGGAGGAGTGCTTGTAGAATGAGATGGTTTCTTTGCTGCCATTTTATAATTTTCCGGTCACAATTCAAAGTGTTGGTTATGACCTATAAAGCCCTTCATGGCACCGGACCAGATTATCTCAGGGACCGCCTTCTGCTGCACGAATCCCAGCGACCAGTTAGGTCCCACAGAGTGGGCCTTCTCCGGGTCCTGTCAACTAAACAATGTCGTTTGGTGGGACCCAGGGGAAGAGCCTTCTCTGTGGTGGCCCGGCCCTCTGGAACCAACTCCCCCCAGAAATTAGAATTGCCCCCACCCTCCTTGCCTTTTGTAAGCTTCTTAAAACCCACCTCTGCTGCCAGGCATGGGGGAACTGAGACATTCTTTTCCCCTAGGCCTTTACAATTTTATGCATGGTATGTTTGTATGTATGTTTGGTCTTATAATAAGGGTTTTTTAGTTGTTTTAGTATTGGATTGTTATATGCTGTTTTTATTATTGTTGTTAGCCGCCCTGAGTCTGTGGAGAGGGGCGGCATACAAATCAAATCAAATCAAATCAAATCAAATCAAATCAAATCAAATAAATAAATAAATAAATAAATAAATAAATAATCCAATTAGTCTTCCAGGAGTATTCCAATCAGGTAATAATCCAAAGGGTGGGTATACAAACCCAGTGTTGAAAACACCCGATAAAATAAAAAAGTAGTTTCAAAAAAATCCAAAATAAT